>NC_058130.1:97031735-97127439 GCF_016433145.1 Gracilinanus agilis
CCGTTCTCCCGGCTTTTTGTCCCCCCCAAGTTCCTCCGGCCCCTGCTCCATGTGGGCTTGGGCTCGGGCCCCCCAGGATCACTACCAGACTCCCCACCCCCACCCCATTCCTACTTTGTCCTCGGCCCCCAAACTCCCGCCCCTCACCCCACCTTCCCAAGCCCTCGTTCCCCACCCTTCCATTTCTCCTCTCCCAAGTTCTAGCTCCGGCTCCTTCTGCACCCCACTTCGTGCAGATTCCCCTCCTGTCCTCCTGCTCTCTTGCCGCTTCGGATCCCAACTCGATTCCCTTAGTACCTCTCCCCAGTCTGTGCCCGCCCCAGCAGCCGGGCAAAGACTGAGGACCCAGACGGGCAGGGCCCCAGGGGCCGGAGACCACGAAGATGTCCTGGCACCGGCGGTGGCCGCGCCCTTGGCTCCTGTGGCTGCTCCTGAGGCCGCTGCTCCAGCCCCAGGTGAGCCTCCGTCCTTCTGTCCCGTCCATCTGCCCCACCCGGGGTTTTTTGTCCCCCCCCCCCCCCCCGCCTTGGGGCCAAGCCCCTGGAAGAGCCGGAGGGGAAGGGAATTGCAGTCACTTATATGCCCTCCCAGAGGTGACCTAGTTCATCCCTTTCACCACAACTGCGACCAAGCCGGGGAAGGGACTTCCTTTCCTGTGGACGGGCCCTTAGCCGGGAGGGAGACTATCTCACTCCCAGGCTGAAGCGGGCCGGGTGGGAGGAGGAGGAGGAGGAAGAGAGAGCTGCCCCTTGAGATTTCCGAGAGGGGCCGAGGGAGAAGGTGCTAATAGAATGATAGAGTGGGAGGGTCCTTAGAGATCATCCTAAGTCCATTCCTTCTTATAGAGAGGGAAACTGAGGCCCACTGAGGGGAAGGAGTGGACTCAAGTAAATTCATCAAGTTGGCTTTAGAACCTGAACTAGAAAGTGGGTCTCTTGACTTGAAAGAAGATCCTGAGTGGAATCGAGAAACAGCGGGGAACACGTTCTCCTCCCAACAACCCCCACCCCAACCAACCCCCGCCCCCTACTCCTTTCTGAGCCCGGAGGCTTTGCCCATATATGACATCCGAGCCTCAGCCAGGTGGGGGGCAGAGGAGGGGGGGTAGCTTTGAGGCCTGGGAACCGGTGTACACCCAGCTTCTCCCCTCTCCTTGGGAGCCCCCAAGGCAGGGCTGTGGCCTCCGGAAATAAGGAGCTATAGATTTGGGGAGCTGCTTCCAGGCAGAAAACACAGCCAGGCCAGCACACATTTGTACACCCGCATAGGGGAGCATAGAGCTGGGAAGACCCTTTGAGATCCTTTAAGACGTTTTACAGAGGAGGGATCTGAGCTGCAAAAAGGGAAAACAGGGCTGACCAGCAGACCTGGGGTTCTGTGCCCTTGGCATTCCCCCTCAACGCCCAACAGAGAATCGGATTCTGGAGGCCCAGAGGGTCCTTAGAAAATGGAACTGAATTCAGAACCAAGGAGGGCCTCAGGTCCAATCTGATGGCCAGAGTTTACAGTAGAAGACCCTGACACCCAGGGAAGGGATGTCCTGCTTAAGGTCACAAACCCAATTAGAAATGAGAGTCTAACTCCATCCCAGGGATGGCCCACCATGGGGCCACTACACCCAGGGACCAGACGTTTTACACTTTCAGAGGAAGAGGAGGAAGAAATTTGGGGTGGGGGTGAAGGTCTGGGCCCCTTTGGGGTGGGCCCTCCTCTCAAAGTCATCCATTTTATCCCCCTCCGGCCAGATGGCCTAAGCTCTCCTTTGGGAGAGAGTGGGTCCTCTTTACCCCCACTTGCATTGCAATCTCTGTCAGCCAGGAACTTACATCTTTGGGCTAGAAGCAGCGTTTCATTGTAGGACCCTCCTCTGAGTTCTTGAAGGAGTCTGGTGTGTGCCTCAGGGAAAGGTGCCATGCCTCTCTGGGCTGAAGGCCCCACCCGGGATGTTTGCCATTCTTCAGGGCTTTGTGGGGGCAGAAGAGGATGGTTTATTCCAGAAAAGTCATGGTCCCCTCTCCTTTCATGTAGTGTTGTGGGCATAAAGGAAATTCCTTAAGAGAACCTGAAAGAAATCATTTATTGGGGACTAAAAGAAGTCAGGGACAGGAGATGCAAACTGCACCCCCTCCCTGGCCCATTTTTCCATCCCTTGTCCAAGTGAGGGTCCCTGATGGGGAAGAGGTGGAGTATGGCTCTTTGTTTCTCTCCATATTTTTAAGTGCCTTTTACTTTTCCCTTTGTCTTTCCTACCATCTTCTCATCCCTCCATGTCCCCCTTCCTCTCTTTCTCTGGCCTGTTCTCTCTCCTCCCATCTTGGGAAGGCCTCCCTCCTTGCTAGGTCACACCGGAAGTCTCCTCAGGCCCCCCACCCCACCCCCACCCCATTCCTTTTCTTCCTTTCTCCTGACTGCAGCTGTTCCATATCAGTGTTTCTCTCCCAACTTTCTCCCTGTCTGTCTGCCTGTGGCTCTGCCCTCCCAGCCCCCTCCCCCACCTCAGGCTTGGGCTCCTGCTCCCCCCTCACCCTGTGGGCTCAGCTTGGGGGAGAAGAGGTAGGAGGAGGGGGCCTGAGGGAAGTGGGGAGTGGCTGGGGACCCTGGAATGGGGGGGCAGCTCCTGGCAGTGCTTGGCATCCCTCGATCCTCACGGGTTCTGTTTCCCAGGTGTGGGCTGGACAGTTGTGCCCCAGCGGGCTCTTCCCTTGGGGAGGTCTGTGCTGTAACCGCTGCCCCCCAGGCTGGAGGGCTCCAGAGCCCTGTGGAGAAGTTGATGTGCAGTGTAGACCATGTCCTTCCAGTACGTGAGTGTGTGTGCGCCTGAATTTGAGGTGGGGAGGATGATGGGGAAGAGGGCTGGCAGTCAGCTGGGACAGGCAGTGTTGGGGGAGCTGGAGAGGGGGAAAGGAAGGAAGGAGGGCAGAAGATACACTTTCTCATATAATTGTAATCAGCCTTCCTGCAGGGTAATCGAAGTTCTTCCAAAGCACTTTGAAGGCTTTTGGAGTCAGAAGACTTGGGTTCAGGGGCCATCTCTGACCGTAGCTGGTGTTCTCAACTTCCTTTGAGCCTCAGTTTTCTCCTAGGTAAAATGGGGACAATTAGACTTGCCCACCAACCTCCCAGGATGGGGAAGAAAATGCTCTGTAAATTTGAAAGTGCTTTAAAGACCTCCTGATTATTATTGTTCTTGAGGCCTCCTGATCAATAACAGATCGCCTCGTGAAGCGTAGGAGGCAATGTTCCCTCATCCAGCCTGCAGATGGGGGCCGTGGAGACCCAAGATCATATGTGGAAAGAATGGCAAGGAATGCCCAAGCTGGAAGCTTTTAGAAACAATCTCTTCCAAAGCTTTCATTTTACAGAAGGAAGAAAATGAGCCACAAAGAGAAGTGGTTTTTCCAAGGAAAACTATGGAATTTTCAGAGCCAACAGGGGCCTGAGAGATCCCGTAGCCACTTCCCCTCATTTAAAGAGAAGGGGAAGTTCTTGGCCCAACAGTGAGTTAGTATCAGAGATGCTAGTCAAGCGCAGATTTTCCTGGCTTTGGATTCTTCCTATCGCACCTCCAGGCCTCACTTTGTCCTCCATTTCCCCCCACAGATGAGACCTCGTCCCCAGAAGGCACTTCTGAGCCCTGTCAGCCATGTTGCAGCTGCCCCCTTGGACATTTTCTCAACAGTACCAACCACTGCCAGCCATGCAAGGCTTGCCCGCCAGGCAATGAAGCCAGGATTCCTTGTGGGAAGGAAACTGACACCGTGTGCCAGCCCTGTCCCCCGGGCACCTACTCCAAGGAGAGCAGTGTCCAGGAGCCCTGCAAGGCCTGCACCCACTGCAATCAGAGCAAAGTGGTGGTCCTGGCCTGCACTCGCCTCTTTGACACCCTTTGCATGGGTGAGGTTGGGGCGAGGGGAGTCACACCCAAGAAAAGGCGAACCCTGTGCTTGGGGCCTTAATCTGGGATGTAGCACGTGAAGGCTTTAAGAGCAGAGCAGAGACCTCCATAGGGGTCTGGGTTCCTCAGGGAAAGGCTTCCTAGAGATGGTGGAGCAGGAGTCTTAAAGGACAGAGAGGATGTGGGAGGATGGGAGAGAAAGAACATAGGTGGAACCCCAACATCAGAACTGGAAGGTCCCCTGAAGTAGAAGGGACCCGCGAATAAGGAATAGCAGAGCTGGCAAGGGGCCTCGAAACAGACTGTCCAGGCTAGCAGGCATCTTAAAACAACACAGTGACAAAGCTGGATGTGCCCTTAGAACAAAACATTAGAACTGGAAAGGATCCTAAGAGACAACTTACTCCAACCTCTTTATTTTTCAAAGATGGAAACTGAGGCCTGGAGAGGCCCAGGATCACAGTCAGTTAATGTCAAGGAGGATAATTGGGGGGTAGGGGAGAAGGTAGCAAAAATGGCAGGAATTCCAAAAAGGTTAAAAAAAAAAATGTCTTAAGCATTACCACGTGTGAGGCGCTACCCTGGGATGGCTAGGAAGGTGCTGGGAAGTTTGAGATTGGCCTTCCTTCAGTCAGAAAGGGGATCGCGCTGGGCAGACCATGAAGACCTTCCAGGAAAAGGGATTATGGTTCCTGAAGTTCCAGGTTTCTCCTTTCCCCTGGGTGGGCAAGTAATATCATTCATTGCCAGAGAGGAATTACAAGAGCTAGATGAAGGTTCGAGGAATTGTGATTAGACAGTGCAAGAAACGGGGTACACTCTTCAGAGGCCCTCTCTGGTGCCCCAAAGAGGGGGGGCCCAGTCCTCTCTCTCCAGTACACACTCTGTGCCTTCCAGTCTTTTTAGTTTTCTCTCTTCTGTTTCTCTGAGTTTCCTCAGCTTTCCAGGCCCCCTTCTTTGGTGAAAGAGAGTTCCCAGCCAATTGACAGGGCCTGGATATAACTGCTCATTTAGCAAAGTTCGTGTCTGGTTTTGGCTTTTCTCACAAGTCAATTTCACAAGTACAAAATGGTTAATAGTTCATTTGAGGCTCTAGGTGGCTCAGTGGATAGAGCACCAGGCCTGCAGATGGGAGGTGTTGGGTTCAAATTTCCTCTCAGACATTTCCTAGCTGTGTGTGACCTTGGGCAAATCACTTAACCCCCATTGTCAACCCTTAACACCCTTCTATCTTGGAACCAACATTGGTTGCAAAACAGAAGGTAACAAAACAAAAATCAGAAAACCCAATTCATTTGAAAAAGATTTGGAGGTTTTAATCACCAAGAATGTAGTCTAGCAGCCAATGAGACTAAATGGGTTTTAGTGTCCATGACTAGATAAATGACAATCACAATTTATTCTGCCCTGATCAACAATTACCTGCTTCATGTTCCATTCTGATCATCTTATTTGAGGAAGGACATTGAGGAATTGTTATGACGGCGACCAAGATGATAGATCCTTTGGATCTTCTTCCCCCTGTCCCTGGGCCCTTTGTCTCTGTTGCTGTTCCTCTTTGCCTCTATCTTGTGACCGGCACTCATATCTGCCCAAGCCATCTCTCTAGCCTCTTTCCTATCCCCTTGTCCTAAACCATGTCTCTGGCCCCTCTGTATTCACCCACCATCTAATGAGCATTTATGGAGTTCTTACTAGAAAAGGGCCATGGGTAGCCTCCTACAGGAGCTTTATTTCTGTGTCCTTCTGTCCTGCTGTCTTCATCCTTTTCTGTGACCCTTTTCCTCTGACTCAGACTGTTTGGTCTCACTATTTTTCCAACTGCCCTTTTGCTTCTGCCCCTCAGACTCATAGTGCTTTGCCCCATATTTCTCTGACCCTTTGGTCATTCCACCCATCCTTTGGTATTTAATCCTTTTGGCTCCTGTGTTTCTTTGACCCTCTGCTCTCCTAAGGAGGGCAAGATCCTGATATATTGGCATGGAGAGGCAGAGGGACCAGACTAAGAGAAATGCCTCCTCCACTTTCCTCCCAGAAAACCACATGGGGATTCAGGCAATGTCACATCATTTCATATGCCTTTGTGTCTTGTCTCCAGATTCTGAGCTAGAAATCTCTTTTCCTCCCCAAACCATCTTCCACTGAGAGAAGAGACTGTGTGTCTCCTCTTCTCCCTGGTGTCTAGAATGCTGCTGTGTTCAGAGTAGCTGAGAAGTAACACTGAGGCCAGGTGGTTGCTCAATGTGATTTCTAAGGGTTCCTTCTAGCTTTGAATCCCAGATTCCATGAGAAGCCCTAATGATGAGGTAAGGGAGGGGCTTCAAGATTCTAGTCCTGGATCTCTGAGGAACTGTGGACCTGGGTGTGTATGGGGGGGGGGAACAGAACTGCTGCCTAACTCAAATGGGAAGGGAAAGAGGGGTTTAAGCATGTCTCAGGAAAAAAAAGGAGGCGGCAAGGGGAACTGGGGACACAAATTCCCCCAAAATGCTGAGCAAGCTCAGGAGATAGCTAGTGCCTATGATGAAGGGAAGGGGAGCAAAAGTTCTAAACTCTCAAGTTCCAGGTCACAGGGAAAGAAAAGAGATCCTGCAAGTGTGGCCCTGAGGATTCCCCCCACTCCCAAAGTCTTCTTTTCCCAGGTTGGGGAATCCTCCAAGGCAGGGGTCGGCAACCTTTTTGGCTGTTAGAGCCACAAACACCACATTTTTTAAAATGTAATTTCGTGAGAGCCGTACAGTGCTCACAGTGCGGCTCCTGTAACAGCGCCTAAAAAAAAATTGACTTTATGGCTCCTGCAGAAAGAGCCATATGTTGCCAACCCCTGCTCTAAAGCCTCTGAATCCCGCAGACCTGTTTTTCTCTAGTATATTCCTGGGCCTTAGGAGAAGCTGGGAGGGAGGAAATGATGGGATCCTGCATCCACCTTGCTGTCCCTTTGAACCCCCCAATAGTGGATCTTCCCTAAACCTCAGTCTTTGGGTCCTCAAAACCACCATAATGTGCCTCTCAGCCAAGCACTGCTCTCCCTAGCATTCTAGGGATTCCTCCTGGCAATATTCTTAATCCTCTCCCACCTCTCCACCCTCCCTGCACCTCATGGTAACTGGCCTTGCCTATCCTTCCAGCCCCAAGTCTGTCCTTGGATCCATTCCTCTGAGGCCTCATCTATGGAAGCTCCCCAGCCCTTTGCCCCTTGGTCTGCCACCTGTCACTTGGTCTCCTGGTGGTATTAGCTTGTCTACACGTGTCGCTGTCCTTTGTCCCTTCCCCAGATGAGGAACTTCACACCCTGATCCGCGATGCAGAAGCCAAGGGTGCAGACTTGAATGTCTCTTCCACCTTCCCCGCACCTCCTCAGGATTCGGGCGTCATCATCCCCATCTACTGCTCCCTGCTGGCTGCTGTGGTGGTGGGACTCCTGGCTTATGTTGCTTTCAAGTGGTAGGTGAAGAGCCGGGGCCTCTCCTGGACCCCCTCCCCAAAGCCCAGCACCCAGTCAATGGGAAGGGAGAGGCTGGAGGCTGGTGGTTAGAGAGGCGAGTGTCCCTGAGCTCCCCGAGTGTTTTGAGGCTCACCCTTTTGCACCTATCTACCTGACAGCTGGAGAACCTGCAAGCAGAAACAACAGCTGGCCAAGGCTCGGGCTGGGGAGCTGGGGGTCTCCGAGGGGGAGAAGCTGCACAGTGACAGCAGTATCTGCCTGGACACGACAGGACTCCATGAACTCCATGGTTTGGGCAAAGGTGAGACCATCGCTGGCATGCTTTCCCAGACCCCCTGCCCTTGTCTCCACCAGGTCCCAGGCCTCATCTCCTGTGTACCCCCCTTCCTCCTTAGGGGCCAAGCTGGAGCCCTGTCGGTGGCATCTCTATGGGCAGCTCCCCAGGGGGCAACAAGAGGAGGTGGAGCAGCTGTTGGAAGTGGGCAGCCCAGCAGGCTGGCAGGTCTTGGCTGAGCAGCTGGGTTTTGAAACTGAGGCTGTGGCAGCAATGGGCCTGGACCCAGCACCTGCTCACACTTTACTGAATGACTGGGCTACTCAGGGTGGGGCCGGAGCCACCCTGGAGGTCCTGGAGGCATCGCTGAGGGCCATAGGCCGAGAGGATGTGGCCAGGGCTCTGTTGCGTCCTGATGAGGCTAACTCCATGGTATGAATCTCAGGCCTGGGTCTGTTGACCTGGGGCTTTCCGTCCACCACCTTGCTTCTCTCAGGGTAACATGGTTGGCTTTGATTCAGGGTCCACCTCCTCTATACCTCTCGTCCAGCCAGGCCCCTCGTGTCCTTCCTCTGCCTGTGGCCAGTTTCCCTGGGCCCAGGAGATTGTTTCGTCATATCTGATGGATAGGAATGGCCTCAGGTCCCTGCTTGCCTGACCCAGTAAAGTCTCTTGAGAAATAGGGGCTGGATGGAGTCATGGAAGGCTTTCTTGACCCTCCTGCCAGGGTGGGAAGTTTCTAGTTCTTTGGAGCAGGAATTAGGCGTAGATGGAGAGGGCCTCCAAATCTTTACCTCTACCCCTGTGTTTGGTCTCATCATTTTTGTTTACAAATTAAAAGAGAACATGTCTAACTTCTCAATTTTGTCTGGTCTTTCTGGGATGGGAATGAAAAGGAAAGCAGGGGGAAAAGAGGAGAAAGGAATGTGGTTGCTGAAAACCATTCTATGGGACTAAGACATGTGGAGAGATTACTCTGGGTCCACTTTCCTTTGATCAGCACCATTTTGTCTCCTGAACTTCCTGCTTGGATTAAAGAACAATGCCAGAGGCAGGAAAGACCTCTTACTTTGGTTCAGGTCTGGGATTTATCAATGCTGAGAACTTGAAAGGGCAGACACGCACATGGCCTGTGAGAGGCAAGGCATGAGGAGCCCTACTATTCCATGATGCCTTTTTCTTTTTAAATCCTTTCTTTTGGTCTTAGAATCAATACTAAATAGTGGTTCTAAGGCAAGAGCAGGCAATTGAGATTAAGTGACTTGCCCAAAGTCACATAGCTAGGCAGTGTCTGGAGCCACATTTGAACCCAGGACCTCTCATTTCTAAACCTGGCTCTCAATCCACTAAGCCACCTACCTGTCCCTTCTTTTGAAGGGCTTCTTACAACATAAAATATAACAGCTAAAAGTGAATTGAGAGCAATCTAGTTCTTTTTGGTGTCTGGTAGTCAGATGAAACTTATGGCCTCCTCAAAATGTGTAAAGCTTTTTAAGGATATCAAGTAAAATACACAGGATTGCAAGAGAAGCCAATTAAATCGAAAGTTATCAAAAATTTTAAAGAATCTCTTATTTTTGTCCAAGAATTTTATAAATAAGGGACCTCAAGTAATGAAAAGGGAAGTAACTTGTCCAGTGTAACACAATGGTAACACAACTGGAATATTTTTTCAGTTCTTCCATGAAACATCTTGGCATAAATATAATTTTCTGTTCACTACCAGCAAGTGTTTTTTGTTAGCTATACTTTCAGCCACTTACCTGATTCCTTCATCCATCAGTGTCTGAGGCCATTTTGTCATCCACGTTTAGGCAGGGCTAGATGGGCTTTCCCCTTTCCTGCTCCCTCCCCAGACAAGGACCTAAAACAGAGGTGACAATAGAAGGCTGCCAATAAAATGAAGGAGTTGGGGGCCTAGATGCTGCCTAAGTTCCCTTCTAGTTCTAAATCTCACAGATGCCCAGGCAAGGTGCATAGGGTGGGCTGGCTGGACTCTTCGGGGAATGATTAGTGACTATAGCTAGCTATATCATAGTCTCTCTCTTTAAATTTACCATAAAAATGGAAATTGATAGGATAACTATAAGCCCATTAGCCATCTATTGGTTTTATTAAAAAAAAAAGTTTTCAGACAAAAATATCTGCTTACTTTTCCTCTCACTACCTGAAAAAGCCAGAAAGACAAAAATTCCCATTACAAACATCTATAGTCAAACAAAGCAAATTCTTTTTCTGGTTATGTCTCAATTGAAAATTATGGGGAAATGATCTCAGTCTGCACTCTGAATCAGTTATCAGAATGTGGGTAACTTGTTACATCATGAGGCTTTTGGAATCATGGTTGGTCATTATGATGACCAGAGATAGGAAATTTTCAATCCCACCTTTTTCATGGATCAAACCACAGCAACCACTACTAAATAGGCTGTTTCAGAGCTTTGAGAATCTGTTGTGCCAGTTAGGGGGTTACCTGTCTTGGAATCATTCCTAAAGGTACTTAAGTTTCTGAAATAAAAGGAGTCTTTAGGATGGTGGTAGTAGTTCAGAAACCCTTGCCATTTTCCTCCCTTCCTTATACTAGAAACAAGAGTAGACAAAGGAAAGGAATAGGAAAAGCCAGCTAGGAGAGAGAGCTGGAAAACAAAATAGGACATGGTTTTGAAATGGAGCTCTGCCACTTGATACCTGTTAATGGACCTCATATTCCTCACATGTAAAATGGACATCCCAAAGCCCCTCTCAGCTGTGATGTTCCATGTTCTAAGAGTCCTTCCACCTATATAATCAAATTATTCCAGTTTAGAAAATTTGAGAAGCTGCTTCATCCTGACCTCCTGACTCAGGGCCGTAGAGATCTAGCCAGCAACAGGATGAGCAGTTTGGCCAGCAAGGAGGTCTTTGGCTTAAATAAAATGTACTGAAGATGTCCAGACCTGCTGGGTAGAAGAATCAAGTTGGATGTTTCAAATGCTTTTTAATTTATTTTCAAACTGGGAAAGGTAACTTTTTTTTTTTTTTGGCCTTGGATTCGGAACCAACTTATTCAGATCTGAGAAAGCAAGGGACTTTCCAGTTCAAGAAAAACCTAACCTCAGGAGAGGAAGGGCAGGTCAGTTCTGAATAGTCAGTAACTAGTGTTAGTTTTAATATTAAGTGCCCATTTCTGCTTCATAAACCTTCAAGATTTTTTCCACACATCATACCTTTTTTTCCACAGTAGAAAGAAAATGTCTGGGAAGCTCCTAGAACCTACTTCTATTTCCCCAAACCAATCCTCTTTCTACTCTGCCATCTCACCAACGTCATCTGACAACTTTCTTGTAAAAGAACATGTCTTCATTGGCTTCACTCCCTCAGTTTGACTCCTTGGCACAATGATTACACAATGAAAGGCTGAGATTAGGGTTTAGATGAACCAGCTCATGTCATCCACACGTACTACTTTGTTATACTCCTCAGAAAGCAGAGTAGTACCTCAGGCCTCCATGAAACCCTAGAAACCTCCCTGGATAATCAATCTGATCTTGTTCTAAGAAAACTGAGATGAAATTAGCACTGAATATTGTGCTTTAAGGTTCACAAAGGACATTACTATTTTTTAAAACCCTTGCTGATCCCAAGTATTTTCAAGGCAGAAGAGCAGCAAGGGCTAAGAAATGGGCTTAAGTGACTTTGCCCAGGGTCCCAAAGCTATGAAGCATCTAAGATCACATCTGAACCTAGGACCTCCCATCTCCATCTCCAGGCCTGGTTCTCTATCTCCTGAGTCACCTAGCTGCCCCTGCAGAAGACTAAATACATGATCTCATTTGATTCCCACTATTTTGTGAGACAGCTGCCAGAGGCATTATCCTTATTTCATATCCTCAAGTTTGAGCCCCATTTGACTTACCTCACTGAATGACTCACGCCAACACTCCTTCCACCTCTGTGCCTCATCGTCAAGTATGTGTAATTCTTGTACTTCTACCTCACAGGAATGTTAGGAGGAAACCACTTTGTAAAAACTTGAAATTCTTAAATGGAGCCCCCAGTTTATTGAGGGGAGGAAATCCCAGCACTAGAACAGTTTGCACCTCTACCCCCAAATATTCTCGGTGGATTCTGTCCATGTCTTTCCACACATCTCCCAGAAAGGGTTTCTCTGAAACCCTTGAGACCTTCTGTAAAGGGAGAAAATGAAATCCTACTTGCATTTGGCTGAGGCTAAGGACTGCATAGATATTCAAGCACTCCAGAAACATGAACTATCTATCACTGCCTCCAGGCTCCCCTCTAGCACTTGGGTTTCTCCATCTTCTCAAATGTTGCCTATCCCCTTCATCTTGTATTTAGTGGACATCATGTACTATGAGTGATCACACACACGTGTACGGTCTCAACTAGATGGATGATCCCAGGGGTAAGAGATGTTATTTCTTCTAGCCTATATAGGAAAATAGGAAATTTTAGACTTAGTGAATGATTAATAGAAAATACTTTAAAGTCAGACAGCCATATCTACCTCTCTGGGACTGAGGTGGGGAGGAAGCCCCTCTCCATACCCCAACCCCAAGTCAGGGGACCATTCAATGCATTGTGAGTTGTTGGTGCCTACTACTTGTATTCCCTCTTTGGCCAGGCAAAGTGACAAGGAAATGGGTGGGACTAGTCTCACAGATGCTAAACCTTGAGTATCCTCTTCTATAAAATGAAGGGGGCAAAGGAGTGGGGGTTCAACTAAATGAATTTTTAGATCACTTCTAGATTTAACATCCAGGCAGGATTGCCTCAAATGACCCTAATCTTACTTCTATGATGGGCTAGAGCAGTGGTTCCCAAACTTTTTTGGCCTACCGCCCCCTTTCCAGAAAATAATTACTTAGTGCCCCGTCACATACTATCACTGCCCCCAAATGCACCTGTGGCCATCACCGCCCCCCTAGATTGCTACAGCACCCACCAGGGGGTGGTGGAGCCCACTTTGGGAATCACTGGTCTAGATGGTAGATATACCAAGAATGACCAAGTTGGAAGGGACTTCAAGTATTATTCTTCCTTTTTTTTGAAGGGGACCAATGGCATCATAGGTTGATATTCAAATGAGTAAAGTTGCTCAGTTGTCAGCCTCATTCTTCCAGAATCATTTAAGTCTAGTGGCAAGGCAGAAGTCAGGATGACTTGTGAGGGCCCAGGGTGCAGTGGGTGATCTTGCCATCTGACCAAGCACTTAGGGTTCCTGCTTCTGCCGCCTTCTCATCTGCTCATTCCATCAGGGGTCGTCTCCACATACTTAATTCACTGAAGGGTCTGAAGCCTGTTGGTTACCCTCACATTTGCTGAGATTTGTCTTACCAGCTGCTCTGTGGCATGGCTGCTGTGCATGATATAGCTTCTTGGAGTGAGACTGAAAAAGGCTCAGCAAGTCCTCATAGCAGAGAGGCTCATTTTCCCCAAATACCCTGTATACCCGGGGCTTCGGTAAGCAACCAGTCCAACCCATACATGAACAGAAATTCCCTTTACCACATCCCTGACAAGTGACCATGTAATCTTTATTGAAGTAGAATTTGCTATCTGAGATGAGAAGCCCATCTCACTTCTGAAAAGTTCTGGGAAATTTTCAACAAACTCAATCAAAATTTGGCTCCACATAATTTCTATCCATTACTATATGCAGAAAGTCTTTCCCCTAGGCGATCAGTTAGTTTTGCTGTTCTATGGCGCTAATCTAGGACATCCACCTTGTGAAAGAATGATCATAATCCCAAGGAGGTTGAGTATGAATGACAACGTCCAATGAAAGAACTCAGTTCAGATTTACAATGGACAGTTGGTTAGCATCATCATTTTTGCTTAAAGTCTATTCCATTATATACTTTTAGATCAAGGATATAAAGGTTATAAGAGAAGGTCGAAATGATTTGTCTTTTGAACTATAAAGCCACATTGAGAGTATTGTGAACATTCTCATATGTATCTAGGCAATACAGGGTATTCTCTTCCTTTCTATCCATTTCCCTAACAAACAGTCCCACATAACAAAGCCCAGAAGAAAAACTTAAAATGTCTATTTGGTTCTTAAAGCTTTTTTAAACCAATTAATTTTATAGGTGAAGTGTAGGCCAAGTTCTTTAATTGATTTTATTTTAATTTTTTTTACATAAAAAGTTCAGTAAAAATTGGGTAAAGTAAAATGATTTTAAGCAGTAAAATCAATCTTATCAACATAGCATGAGGCTGACCAGAAACTTAGAGGTAGCCTACTCTGGAATATTTACATGATAACAGATTAAACCTTGCAGGAGAACCCAAACTATCCTTACAAAGTGTTCCCGTGATCTTAGCACGCATAGGCTAAAAGCAAAAACAACCAAAAACAAAACAAAACAAAACAAAAAAAAACACCAAAAAAAAACCCACAAAAAAACCCCAAAAACAAAAAAAAATATATTTATCAATATATTCACATATACGTTAAAATATAATACAGATTCCCCGGCACACGGGGTGGGGAGGAAGTTGGTGCGCATGGGTCAGTGCGCTAACAGCACCGCCAAGTAGGAGACCCAAGTTAGAGAATATGGGTCAGGTCCAGGAGATTGAAAAGAATAGTCTCTCTCCCAGGTCCCTGACAGTCTTGGCCCACCTACCCCAATAGCATATGACTGTGGCTTTGTTTTGTCTTAAATGGAATATGGTTTCTTTACTTTTCATGACTCAGAGGGTTCAAGTGCCAAGAGTCATCAGTGGCAACAGACCTGACAAGGTTGGGGGAAATGGGTTGGAGGGGCCCATGGATTTCTCTCACTGAGTTAACTTTTTCCCTTCTGTCTTCCCACTCTAACCCGCCTCTGCTGACCCAATAAGTTATTCCAAGTCTGTATCTTCTTTGGGTTTGTAAACAGTCCCAAACTTCTGCATGTACTTTTTGATGTACTCCTTTGTTTTGTGTTTCACATTCTCATTGCACTCCAAGTCTTCAGGGTTCTTACAGTATTTCAGCTCCTTGTTCATGACACCGTGAGTCAGCTGTATAAAGTGCCCACCCCAAGGAAAAGGATAAAGTGAGCAAGAAAGACCATTGTTGTGTGGGATTAAACTGATACTGGGACTAAACCCTAATTGCCATCTAAAGCTAGCCAAGAGTATAAGGCACATTCTTCAGAAAGCCATTGTACCAAATGTTGGGATACTAGGAAAGGAAAAGGAAGAAAGCGTATAGATTTTTTGCCCCTGCCCTGAGGATCCTAAAAAGTTTATAAAGTGGCTTTAAGAACAAAAAGTAGACTGCCTAGTGCTATTCAACATGTATGAACAAGCAAATGGGCAAGGGAAGAGGGGAAACCCTCCTCCCTTGGAATTCCTAGGGATGGAAAGGATTTTCAGCTTTAACTGAAATTTATATGAAGCCTGGCTACTAGCAGCTGCTATCCTAGGGAAACTGTCTTAACCCCAGATCAAAGTAGTCAAAGACCACTGGGTATGAAGGGTATTCCTTCAGGTCTCATGAGATTACCCAACCTCAGTGAAATGGGGAAGAATGGAGGCCAGAGGGTTAGGAATTGGGAGAATACCTTTCGGGCTAAATGTTTGAAGTCCTCAGTTGTAGTTATCCTCCCCACTTTGCAGTCAGGTTTCCGATAAGGGTTCAGGCACTGCACAATAAACTGGGACATCTGTGATGGAAGAAGACCCAACAATTGTCACCCTGAGAAGCCAACCATATAGATATTTACAGAGTTATGTGAAATTAGGTATGAATCTAGTTCCTCAAAGGGGCATTAGTATAACCATGTAATATAAATCCTTATATGGTTATACCTGCTGGTCCCCTTTATTCCAGGTGAATGTGTATGTTCCTAGGTATATTTGGAATAGAAGGCAGAACTGATGATCAAACATCACAAGTTTTGATCCCATCCTCACCTCTTTCCTGAACACTTCTTTGCTCTTCTTGGCCAATTCACTTGAGGTATCTGCTTCTGCAGTTTTGGGTTTTTTGGAAGACTAGAAGAAACATAAAAAACAACATAACACTTTTATAAAAAGTTGGCTCAAAGTTCCTTTGAAAAGCAGTTTCTGACTTTTATTTTTGCCTAAATAAATATCATGCAGAGATCTTGGAATCTGCCATGTCCCTTTATTTTCAATGTGTAAATTAATTAGACACATAACACTGAACATGTATTGCTCACGCCAATTATATCTATGAAGAAAAAAAATCCAAATAAAGACATATATATAGTCACTCAACAGATTTCCAAGACATTTGGTGGTGTTGGGGTCTAGAGGAATTTGCTAAAAATAACCAGTATAGTTTCCTAGGAAAAGCCAATTTGACTTTAAAGCCTACTCTCAAAGATACTGACATCCTACTTCCTTCATACTCTGAATTAGGAGGGCTTCACAGAGTTTTTAAACTAGTCATGTTCCTTGTCAACTACTGAATGAAGCATGTTTTCAAAAATCCAACAAACACATTTTAATAATGGTCCAATTGAATCATTAAAGAGTGTCAAACAGGGCTGGCTTAATGTAGCACAATGCACTGATCTGTCTTCTCTTGGGTCCAAAAACAGAGTATTGCTGAAGATGGAAATGCTCAATTACAGAGCAACAATAACTGCATCTGGGAAACCATGAATCTGAAAAGAGGTCCATGATGGAGAGAGTCATTTTTTTACTGTCTGCTTATTCTGTGGTTTTGGAATTTTCAAAATGGGCCAGCACTTAAACTAAGCTCAAATAATAAGGGTGACTATAATTAAAATCTTGTGGCCTGTAATGGAAAGGGGTTTTGTGTGTGTTTTTTTTTTTTTTTTTTTTTGGACAAGTTCATACAACAGCTCAAACTACAACCTAATCAAATAACAGATTGCCTAGGCTTTTCAAACTATTTTCATTTGATTATAGAATTTTACAGCAGGAAGGGACTTTAAAGATGCTTACATACCACCTGATCTTTAGACTTCAAGATGAACAGAAGACCCAATGGTCAGGCCTTGTTCAGGGCTAGTTCAAAGAAGGGAGGATGCTCTACTTCCTCATCTCTTTGCAATACTTTGGGACAACATAAAGTTCATTATTACAGGTATACACTGTGGTCAGGACTCATTATCTCCTCTTGATGTCTCCTGCTTCCTTACCAATAAGTTCCTAGGTTCTACAGAGTGGCTGTAACACTACGAGGCTTGCCCTTGTTGGTCCTAGGACAGAGAATTCTCTTGTGACACAAAAACAGATAATTAGGTGTGAAAAAAGTGTGTTGACCATGAACCTTCTAAAGGCTGGACTTCATTTCACTGACACTTCACCAGACTCATTTACCAAAGGTTAACATGTTCCTCTCCCTCTTTTACTCTTCCTAGCCCTGTGATATATTACATTGAACTCCAGACTACCCAAGAACAGCCTCTCCAGTAAAGAGCCACTAAAGACTGGTACAACCCTTCCCCTCTGACCTCTAGAACTTCCACTCCACAAACTGCAATATTTTTCATCTTACACTACCTACATTTTCTCTTACCTTATTTATCTTCTAGCATGTACCCAACCTCTGGATGACACTGCATTGCTGGACACACTTTCTAACACTACATTTTCATTTATATACCTCAACTTACTGGTTGTAAGAAGTCTAGATATTTCTAACATCCCTCTTCCCCCATTGCTATTTCCAGACTCTTCTACCATTCTCTACAGATTTAACTATCTTTTCTGCTGTTAGGTTCACTCAATTAAAATCTATCACCCAATCTAGTTTCTGCTTCCTACTCTCCAGGACATTGTTTTTCTACTTTCACATTGAGTTCAGGGCTTTCCTCTCAACTCCAGTTCTTGCCCTCACTCTTAGGGGATTTCAGGATAAATGCTTGATATTTCTTCAAATATTTTAATTTTATAGTCCCTCAGGCTATGACCTACCCACATCTCCAGTTATACACAATGGAATGAATCATACCTTTGCTCTTGCTTCTATATTGAAGAATTCTGAATTCCCTTTTTTCTATCATCTCATCATGGTTTATTGTTTTTATCTCCCCAAGTCCTCCTTCTCCTAAGCCCACTTGTTCTTTGTCCTCATCTTGTTTTCCAATCCCTCCACTTTAAAGTACTATCCAAAGCTATAGTTATACTATTCTAAGAGTGGAATAGTATAACTATAGCTTTGGATAGACCTACTCAACCTCTACTACATTTTTTACTCAAGAGCCCTTTCTTCCCTTGGCAATAAGACCCCAAAGGAGCTTATATTCTCCACTCTCAATTCCTCTCACACTCTTCTACCCCCCACAAGCTAGCTTCTCATCTTGACATTAAATTCAAACCATTCTTTCAAACATCACCTTAATTGTCAAACTGTCTTTTTCTAATCTGCATCCATTTTTTTTCCTGATTACATGTAGAAACAAGTTTTGACAATTATTTTCTGACATTTTGATTCCCCTCACCTCCTCTAAGGCAGTAAATGACCTAATATAGACCACATTCCAGTGCTGTCATGCATTACATAGTTCCATATTGCTTGTGACATGACAGAAGATAAATATAACATACATATAACAAAAAAAAACTTATGAAGGGTATAAAGTGGAAGATGGCATGCAGTGATCTGCAATTAGACTTCACTGGTTCCTTTTTTGGCTGTGGAAAGCATTTGGCATCCACATTTGGCATGTGGAAAGTCCCTTGTGAAGTTTGAAAGCTTGCTGATAATGGTTTATTCCTTCACAGTTGATCATCAGACAATATTTCTGTTACTGTATACAGTGTTACCCTGGATCTGCTTACTTCACTTTGTATCAGTTCATATAAGTCTTTCCAGGTTGTTCTGAACTCATCTTGTTTGTCGTTTTTATTGGTGCAATAGTATTCCATTATATAACCATATGCCACACTTGTTCAGCAATTCCCCAATTGATGGACACCCCCTCAGTTTCCAATTCTTTGCCAGTACAAAAAGAGCTGCTATAAATATCTTTGTACCACTATGTTCTTTCCCCTATCTCTGACCCCTCTGGGATACAGACCCAGTAGTGGTATTACTGGGTCATAGTTTGACAGGGGTCAAACAGTATGCATACTTTTATAGCCCTTTGGGAGTGGCACCAGATTGCTCTCCAGTTTACAGTTCTACTTATTAGTGTCCCAATTTTTCCATATTTCTTCCTTTTTGGTCATATTAGCCAATCTGATAAATCTTCATCCTTCTTAACCTCTCTGCTGGATGGGTCAGTGTGAACTATTTTCTTCTCTCTCCTGGATAATCTCTCTCATTCTCTGGGTCCCCCTGCTCCTTTTCGTAACCCTTACCTTATGTCTTAGTAACAACTCTAAGGTAAAAAGGCATGGGCTAGGCAAATGGGGGTGACTTGCCTAAGGGTTACACAGACAGGACATGACTGAGATCAGATTTGAATTCAGGTCCTCCCAATTCCAGACCTGTACTCTATACATTGTGCCAGCTAGCTGCCCCTCCCCCTCTGGGTTTTAATGATAAGTTCTTTCTTAGTTATCCTCATATCTATTTCTAAGTTCCTTCTCACTCTACTTTGCTGCATCTTCAATCATGGTCAACCATGGTCAACCTTTCCAGGCTCTGTTCTAGGCCCTCTTTTATAAACGCTTTCACCCAGGGAATTCATCAGCTTCTATAAGTTCAATTACTGAACACCTTGCAGATGAGTCCCAGAGCTACATATCTATCAGTCTTTCTTGAGTCCCAGTCACCAAATGCCTGTTAAGACATTTTGAACTAGATGCCATACAGACATTTCAAACTCAATATAGCTAACCTTTCCTTTTTTTTTTTTAAAGTCCTTTACCTACTGTCTTAGAATCAATACTGAGCATTGGTTACAAGGTAGAAGAGCAGTATGGGCTAGGAAACTAGGATTAAGTGACTTGTCCAGAGTCACACAGTTAGGAAATATCTGAAGCCAAATCTGAACCCTGGACCTCCTGACTCTAAGCCTGGCACTCTACCCACTAAGCGAACTACCTAGCTGCCCCCTAGTCTGGATATATTCTTGTTACCCATGCTTACAAAATATTTATAGTTTGATGTTTCAGCTTTTTTTATACAATTGATAAATAAAGGTTATATGGCACAGTGGTGTAAAAAATTCCCTAAATACTTCAGCATAGTTTAGCTTTTACTTAAAACACACACAGAGATACACATGCATGCATTTTTAGCTATATACTGAAAATAAAGCATATTACTTTTTCCCAGATTTCTAGTTCTTTGATATCATGTCTTTCAAGGTTCTTCCTTATTTAGCTCAAAAGGTCTAAAGATAGAAATTTATAGTCTACTAGACAGGTGGGTACGTAAACATTTTCAAATCTACTTGGAATGTAATGTAAAATAATTCTCCTTAATTTTGTTTATTGATCAACATTTTCTCATCTAGAATGGCCTGGGGGAAGGGGAAAAAAATGGGGACAGGATGATTTATGTTACCAGGATACCTAGAATTACTGTTATTTTAGACTCAGAGCAAATATAAAGACTACTTATTTGTTATTCTGGCTATTCATCCTCAGTAAAAATATAACCACTTAGAAACTACACTATATTCCATAAATTCGCAAGTTGGTTATATAAGAATAAAGCCCAATATTTTAGTTTGGAAATGTCTCCTAGCATAATTTTCCTTTTTTTAAAAAAACCTTTGCCTTCTGTCTTAGAAGCAATACTGTGTATTGGTTCCAAGGCAGAAGAGTGGTAAGGGCTAGGCAATGGGGACCAAGTGACTTGTCCAGGGTCACACAGCTAAGAAGTGTCTGAGGCCAGATTTGAACTCAGGATCTTTAGGCCTGGCTCTCAATCCACTGAGCTACCCAGCTATCCCCTTGGGCGCTGCTCCCCACCCCAGCATAATTTCTTGCTTATATCTCCCCTAATTCTTTGTTATTGCTTCTTAGATGTTTCAGCTTTTTTCATCTTTTCACTGAAGGAATTTAAGAAAGAAAAAGAAGCCCAACTATAGTGACTAGGATTTGTTTTACCTTACTTCATCTATTGCCTTTCAAAATGGTTAAGCCTGGCTACAGGACAAGGCCTAGGAACAGTATGCTAGTCTTGCTTTTGATCTAGTTTTTGTTTTTCAAACCCTCTCCACTCCCTCACTCCCAAAAGGTACTATGAAGCAGGCCTTATGGAATTGTTGCCTAGGCCCTAGTTCATTTCACAGATGCAGAATTCAAGCTCCTTGAGGGCAGCTTGAGGTTTATTTTACTTTGAATTTCCAGTGTCTAACAAAAAGGATGCACTCAATAAATGTTTGTTAAATTGATTAACTTCAATAACTAGCCTAAGCTTGAAAACTACTAAGAATGGAAATCTATTGCTATTTCAGATGAACAACAGGAAATGCCAAGTAACTTAAGTATAGTGTCATGAAGTGCCCACAGTAAATTGCTAAGAAAGTAATACTTTGGTGGGGTCGCATTCTGTAAAAAATAACTAATTTTTAGCTTTGGTTAGAGAAAAAAATTGAATCCACATTTTTAAGCATATAGACATAAGAACCAAATGATTCAATGTGTGACATTTCAGAACCAACAAAAATATAGTTGTAATTAGTTCCACATTTAATGTGATTTCTTTTGTCTACATCAGCATGTGAAAAACAAAAGCCTGAAAAATTATCTACTCTTAGAAACCCTTTTAGGGTCAGCAAGAAAACTGGAAAACTAGACCCCAAAAGCCAAAATTCCCATTTGTCCAAGGAATACCCCAAAAGAGGGAAAGAGGGGAGGGTAGCCACAGCTGTTGTTGATTTCATTAAATTTAAAAGTTTAAAAACTTACTAAAAAAAAAAATAGGTCAGTGAAGAAACTTTGAAGATAAAAGAGGAAGGACCATAATCGAAGAACCAGTACTTAAAAGAAATTCCATTCAAACATGCCTTTAAAAAAATCCATCAACAAGGCAATATATTTTCATATATTTTCAAAATTGTTTTCAATGTTTTTGGGGGAGATGGAGAAGGGAACAGAATTAAAACATAAATGCCAAGTGAAATAGTAGTAGTACAGCAAACTGGCTGATAGATAGACTCATCTGACCCCGTTTATCCACTATTATTTAAAATTCTGATCAATTCTCTTCAAATAGCCATAGAACAGAAAAACTCAAGTGCAACTTAGTACTGTTTCCTAGAAGTACTGATACTAATAATGCATTTTCTGCTATTGTTTCAGAGAGGAAAAGGGGCTGTCTTACTAATCTTTTTTAAAACTCTGCAGAATTCTTTGCCCCTAAATCCACTTCTTTACACCTCACCCAATTTTGCCAAAGATACCACTATCCCTCCAGTCTACGAGATTCACAACTGTAGCAGAATTCTGTAATATCTAACCACTTGCCAAATCTTACTATCCTATCTCCACAACATCTCTTGCACTTGTTTCTCTTTACACATAGTTATTTACCTTTGCCTCTTGTCTATATTATTGCAATGGCCAAACGGCTCCTCTCTGCCTTTGGTTTCTTGATCTTCTTCCATCCACCATGCTCACTGCTACCAAACAGATTTTCCTTAAGATCTATGTCCCTCTCTTACTTAAAAGTCTATTGCCTCTTTATTTTATGATCAATTATCAATTCCTCCACTTAGCTTTTAAAGTCTCTCAAAACCTTCCTGGCAATCTTTCTACCTTGTAGGACATGATTCTACCTCTCCACTCTGAAATACAGACTAATTAACCTCTCTGCTCCTTATATAAGACATTCCACCTCTTCTTTGCTGAATCTAGAATATACATACAACATTCTCAGATGCACCGCATGGAATTTCCCTCTTCAAGAAGCAGCTTAAACATTTTCAGCATGGAGCCTTTCTTGACTCCCCTCAACAGTAAGTATCTTTCCTCTAGATTATCTCTTATTTATGCCCTTCTGTCTTCTCCATGGGAAAGTAAGCTCTTTGTAAACAGGGGTCAGTCATTTCACTTTATCATATGTATTCTCTTCCCTATAAATGCAATAAGTCTTTTGGAAACATAATCAAAGTTCTCACAACATAGTTTTAGCTGCAAAAGGGTTTATTGACACCATTTCCCCCACTTCATTATTTAATTTGAACCTCATAGCATATACACTACAGTTCTCTCTCATCTGGTAAAGAATACCCAGAGCCCAAATGTTCATGGAACTTCTCAGAATATAGCCAAGTTCAGTATTAAGTTAATGTACTCTAGGGCAGGGGATTTCATATTTTTCTAGTTCATGATATAGCAAGAAACCCTGGAGAGAGAGAAACAAACAAACAAACTTCAGAGACTACTGAACTCTATTTGCTACTTGAGGAAACTATGCAAACCACACTACCAGCTATTTAATGAATAATAATAAATTTTTAAAAATTCTAAAAAGTAAAAGCAATTAATATCCTAAATAGGGCAACCAGGGTTCTTGAGTAGCTATGGGCTGAGACAAGTAGAGCAAAAGACATTTTCAAAGTTAAAATAAACTATTAAAAATAGAAGTAGGCTATTCACAAGTAGTTTTGAAAATTTATTCCTACTAGCTTCGTATGTTAAGAACTAAAAAGTTTGGTGAAAAATAAGAAAATGATAGGCTTCCTGCTTGGAAAAGATGCTATAAGCAAAGATATTATAGCATTTATCACTGTGCCTAGCACAAAGAAGATGCCTAACAAATGTTTACTGACTGACCATTGATTATTTCATCTCCTTTTAAAACTTTTACTAGTATTTTTTATCAAAGGTAGAGAGAAAAAGAATTCCTAGTTCTTCTAAATGAGCATGTATCTCCTAGACTGGGTAGAGGAAGAAATGGATATATGATTAATGTTTAATCATGACAGTAAGAACAGTACCAAAAGACCAGAGACACAGAAATGGTGCTCTGATTTTCAAAAAGAAGAAATTAACTCTAAATTAGTCTGATAAATTTAATGGCAGTCCTTTGGCAAAATCTGAAATAAGTTTTAATAGATTGTGAGCATTTACCAAGATAAGCAATGATTATCAGGAACTAGTATGGATTTTCTAAAAACTGACAGACTAGTTTTTAACTTAGTTGGTAGTATTACCAGACTGGTTGATCAGGATAACACTACTGGAAAAATGCATATAAACTTTGACTAGGCATTTTATACTGTTATGGTGAAACATGGATTATATGATACTACAGATCTATAGCTGCTTAAAAGATTACAAAGATGGTGTTCTGCATACAGTAGACACTAAAAAATGTTTGTTACATGAATAAAAAAATAAAGATAAAAGATTACTCAGAAAACCACTGTCACCTTGGGAGATTTTTAACAGTGCTCCATAGGAATCCTTAGCCCTACACTGTTCAAAATCTTTCACAATAATTCTTTTGGATAGATAATGATGTTTTTCCATAAATCCTTTTTTTGGGGGTCAGGTAGACCAATACATCATATTGATTGTAAGACAGAAGGTTAAGTGCTTAAAAAAAAATTCTTT
The DNA here is from genome assembly GCF_016433145.1 of Gracilinanus agilis. Lineage (NCBI taxonomy): Eukaryota > Metazoa > Chordata > Mammalia > Didelphimorphia > Didelphidae > Gracilinanus > Gracilinanus agilis. The sequence goes on from NC_058130.1 coordinate 97,055,805, forward strand.
TGGTCTCTGATCCTGGCCTACTTTTGTCCAAGAAGCAAAATGAAGCATTTCCCTATGAAAAGAGAAGTTAGAGAGACCTGTGAATATGACTATGGAAGACAAAGTTCCACTGAAAAAAAACACAATACCTTCATATCCGACTTAAGAGCACAATTAACTTTCAGATCCAGAAGATTTTTATCTTTAAAAATTCAATTCAGAAGTAGCTCCTTGAGGGTTCTTTTGTATACAATATGATGGAACTACTTGTTCACAGTTAAACTGGATTTATTTCTGTGAAGTTAAGAGTGAAACTTAAGGTATTTGTGATGCTTAAAGGAAAAGTAAAATTATTTAAAAGATTTATTTCTATATTCACCTATTTTCCTTTTACATATTTTTTGTTAAACCCTTACCTTCCACTTTGAAGTCAATATTGTGTATTGGCTCCAAGACAGAAGAGTGGTAAGGGCTAGGCAATGGGGGTCAAGTGACTTGCCCAGTGTCACAAGGCTGGGAAGTGTCTGAGGCCAGACTTGAACCTAGGACGTCCTGTCTCTAGGCCTGGCTCTCAATCCACTGAGCTACCCAGCTGCCCCCTCCTTTTACATATTCTATCTAGATGTCGAAGATGTATTTTGCAAATCCCATTTGATTTTTGCTAAGCCAGGAATCATTCCCAACTTAAGAGTTTGATCTTGGGGAATATGCCTGACTACATTATTTGTCTAAGTAATGGAAAAAAAAAAAACCTATTTGTGGTACTTTATGGTGAAGTTCAGATTTTAAAGTAGGAAACTGTGAAACAAGAATTAAAGACAATTTCTACAAACAAGATTAGAATGAAAACAGGGGGGAAAACACCAAAAGAACATTGAGAAAAATTTTTACAGGCATATTTCTCAAATATATGGAAAAATGAGTTAAATTTACAAGAATACATATCATTCCCAAATGAGAAACGGCAAAGGAAACGAACAGGGCAGTTTTCAGACAAAGAAATCAAAGCTATCTATAGTTATATGAAAAAATGTTCCAAATCATTATTGATTAGAAACAAATTATAACAACTCTGAAGTATCACCTCATACCTATCAGATAATATGACAGAAAAAAAATGATAAATGTTGAGGGGATGTGGGAAAATAGGAACAATAATGCACTGTTGGTGGAGTTGAAAACTGATCCAACCATTCTGGTGACCAATTAGGAACTATGCCTAAAGGGCAGAGGGTCGGCAACGTATGGCTCTCGAGCCAGATCTGGCTCTTTCTGCAGGAGCCACAAAATCAACTGCAGCACAGTATCTAACAGTTCACGCAAGACATCGTGCGTCATGTGATATATCACGTAATCCTTTCGGTACCACCACTATCTTCTAAGATAGAAGCTGCCTTCATTGATATTGCCACGCGAGACAAATCCTGGTCTTTAGTTCAGCTTTGAAGGTGTGCTGTGTGTTCCTCCTTCTGCCCTCCTTTTACTCTTTCCACACCTGTTACTGACATCTTGGGGTTCTGTATAGTGATTGATCACTTTTGTCTACATTCTCTACCCCTCTGCCTCTGATTTACATGGCTTTATCTCAGTGCATTCATGGGGTCTGCACTCCCTATTTGTGGGATTGTTATTGTTTTTAACTTTTCTACCTGCTCTTAAAGGGGAATTATAGTCAGATTACATCTTTACATATGCTTCATTAGTGAGAAGCATTTCTCCCCAGTAGTTGTTTCATTTGATACAGAATGATTGAGTAGGCAGCATTGATAAACACCTGTACCAGGAAATGTGTGTGATGTGTCCTGGGCAGTTTTCCATGAAAATGTACCCTCCTCCCCCACTACATACTAATGCCTGCACACTAGTCATGTTATTTTCTGTAATCTCCTGATCTCCTACTTAATTTATGTGGCCAAATGGCTTAACCAGCAGGCCGGCAGCTTTTTCTTCTCCTGTTGCTTGACGAGAGAGGGAGAGGAAAAAGTATTCTTCCCTGAATTTTTCTCTCTTTATTTCAGCAATTTTCATAGTGTAAAGGAGTTTTATATGTATGTGTGCAGTTATATCAGTACTATAGTGCCCCATTAAGTCTTGTTTTTAATAATAAAAATAATTTTCATTAATAATCAGCAAAACCATGCAGCACCAGAAGTCACATTAATGTACTTTATTCATCATTGGTTAGCACATAATAACGTTATTAAAACTCATTCAGAGACTTATTGTACTTTAAAAGTGTTGTTCTGACATAAAATGTACATATTTACTTGTATTCAGTGTTAAACATATTATACGGCTCTCACAAAGTTACATTTTAAAAAATGTGGGGTTTATGGCTCTCATGGCCAAAAAGGAGGCAGAACCCTGCTAAAGGGCTTTAAAAACTGTGCCTGGCCTCTAATTTATCAATACCAATACCCTGTACCCAGATTTATTTATTTACTTTTTTTATTTTTAAACCCTTAACTTCTGTGCATTGGCTCATAGGTGGAAGAGTGGCAAGGGTGGGCAATGGGGGTCAAGTGACTTGCCCAGGGTCACACAGCTAGGAAGTGTCTGAGGCCAGATTTGAACCTAGGACCTCCCGTCTCTAGGCCTGGCTCTCAATCCACTGAGCTACCCAGCTGCCCCTTATTTAATTATTTTTAATTTTAATTTTTTCCTCATGATTCTTGTTGTCTCCCTACACTTTTTCCTCCCCCATTCCAGAATTGACAAACAATTTCACCCCACAGGGATTTTTTTTTTAAACCCTTGCCTTCCATCTTGGAGTCAATACTATGTATTGGCTCTAACGCAGAAGAGCAATATGGGTAGGCAATGGGGGTCAAGTGACTTGCCCAGGGTCACACAGCTGGGAAGTACCTGAGGTCATATTTGAACTTAGGACCTCCTGTCTCTAGGCCTGGTTCTCAATCTACTGAGCTACCCAGGAGCCCACCACAGAGATTTTTTTAAAAAAGAAAAGAATTTATTTGTACAAATAATTACAGCAGCTCTTTTTTGTGGTGGCAGAGAATTGGAAACAGAGAAAATGTACATCAACAGGGAATGACTAAACGAGTTGTGGTATATGATTATATTAGAGTACTATAAGAAATGATGAGCAGGAAGATTTCAGGAAAATCTGGAAAGACTTTTCATGAACTGATGTGAGCAGATCAAGGAGAATGTTATACACAGTAACAGCAAAACTGATTAGCAACCGTATATGACTTAGTTATTCTCAGCACAACAAAGATCCAAGCTAATCCCAAATGACTTAAGATGAAAAATGCTATCTGCTTCCAGAGAAAAAACTGAAGGAATATGAATACAGATTAAAGCATCCCATTTTCCACTTTATTTTCTTTATGGGCCTTAAAAAAAAAACAAAACTCTTTTACCTTATGTCTTAAAATCAATACTGAGCACTGGTTCTAAGGCAGAAGAGTGGCAAGGGTTTGGAACTGGAATTCTGCCTTGGAGCCAATACACAGAAGTTAAGGGTTTAAAATTTTAAAAAAATTTAAGCATAAATTTCAGTGGTCTAACCTATTCTGGTACTTTATTTTATTTTTAAACCCTTAACTTCTGTTTATTGGCTCCTAGGCGGAAGAGTGGTAAGGGTGGGCAATGGGAGTCAAGTGCCTTGCCCAGGGTCACACAGCTGGGAAGTGTCTGAGGCCGGATTTGAACCTAGGACCTCCCGTCTCTAGGCTTGACTCTCAATCCACTGAGCTACCCAGCTGCTCCACCTATTCTGGTACTTTAAGATGAGCTAAAAACCCAGATTGAAAATTTATAATAGATCTCCACGGAAATAAATAGTATCACACCCACATACTTTTCAACTAAAGTCATTGTTATGAGTCATATTACTGAAGTGCACTTCAATTATTTTGAAATGTACTGTGTTCCTCAAAATTCTGGGACAGAAGTTGAAATCATGTGGTTTCATTTGGGAAACCTGGTCAAAATAATAGAACTGAATGAAATGATCAGTTTTAACCCATATGTTCTAATTGGTGACATCATCATTGAATTCTACCTTTCTGTAAGGTCACAGGTGTTGATTTTCTAGTCTAGAGATGGCATCAAAAATGGTTAAAACACAAATATTTAATTATTGTCCCCTCTCTTTAATGACTAAACTCTTTAAGAAGTCTATCTACGATAAGGGCCTACATGCTTTCTTTATTTTCATTCTTTTCTTAATTCTCTAAAGTTTTGCTGCCAAACTCATCATTTAGTCAGAAATTATTTCTCCAAAGTTAATAATTCTCAAATTCTCTCGGTCTCCTCTTCTGTTATCTCTCACCCCATACCTTCTGTCCAAGAATCATTATTGTGTATGGGTCCCAACAAAGAAGAATATTAAGGGCTGGGCAATGGAGGTTCCCTGATTTGCTCAGGGGTCACTCAGCTAGGAAGTATTTAAGACCAAATTTGAACCCAGGATGTTCTGTCTCTAGGCCTGGCTTTCTTATCTGAGCCATCCAGTTGCCCCCAATAAATCACCAAATCTAAAGGCCTTTTCTTAATCCTCATCCTTCTTCACTACTTCACATGTAGCCTTTGCCACTATAGATCACCTTTTTTCCTGATGCTTTCATTGGGTTTTCCTAACTGTAGTTAGCACTTTCTCAGACTCCTCTGCTTGATCTTCATTCAAGTCATGCCCAAGGCTCTGTGTCTCTCATGTCCTCTTCTGCTTCTTTTATTGGTCATCTTTTCAGCTTCCATGGATTTATAATTATCATCTCTATTTATTTAGCCCTTACCTCTCCACTCACCTCCAATCTCCCATCTCAAACTAGAAGATTGGGAGACATCTTCAAATTCAACATATCCAAAACTGTTCTCATTATCTTTCCCTTAAACGTTCTTCCTTCTTAGCTTCCTCATTCCTGTGTCTACCATCTGTCGTCTCATCACTCTGGTTTGCAACCCAGATGTCAAGCTCAACTCTTCAATATCTAGTCTGTTGCCAGACTGCTGATTTGACCTTTTTAACTTCTCTCATATGCACCCCCTTCTATCCTCTGACTCTGGCCCTACTTTAGGTTATGGAGTGTTTTATATCCTTATATAAAAACCTCTATGAAAAGCAAGGGTATATCTTAATACTTTTACTTCTATATTTCATCCCACTAAACATGGTGCTTTAAATAACTCCATAAATAACAAAGCCAGTAACATTATGACTTTCTTTTTCTAGCCCATGGAATTAAGTGATACAAGGCTGCTGCTTACCCAGGTAACTAGAAAAATGAGGTAATGATAGTTCCAAATAAACCACAAGATAAAAACTGAATGTTCTGATTGAAAGGATGGACTATCAGACTAGGTGACACAAGAAGTTTTTATTATTATTTCCTCTTTTAAGTATGAGCTCATTTAGGATTACAAGTAATTTGCAAATGAGAATGTAAATAATATATTCTTTCAGTCATGCTTTCTGCACACCAAATGGGTTTATGGTAAGATAGAGTGAAAATTGTGTTAATTTGTGTTTTTTCCCCATTGTATTCTCAAGCAAGCAATGTGGGTATTTAAATTCTACACTATGATAGCAAACTAAACAAATTATAGTTTTATGGTTAAGATTTTGTTGACAATATCCTATGTTTTATACAACTAGACCTATAATTTTGGCAAATTCCTCTAAAAGAAAATTCCTTCTAAGCACCTTTGTTTTGTATTTTTTCCTCTTCCTCCAAAGTTATAATTAATAAAATCAAAGGAAAAAAAAAAGTTTTATTTTACTTCCAACTATGTGAAATAATTTTTTGTTAAGAGACATTAGGTATCCTTTGAATTTTAATTTAGAGAATATGGTGGTACAATAGCTAATAGTAAATAGCACAGTGGCAAATCTATTGAGTTCCAAGTATTCTTAACTTGCTTCTTCTATCTTTCCAACAAATATTAAAATACATGGCAGGAGAAAGAACAACTTATTTTTAATGCGTTAAAAAAAACTAAAGTAGGTAAGCATTCAGATTCTCTTCTATTTTACTTTCCATATCTTCCTTATTCTCCAAAATCTTTTGCTCAAATGCCTAAGAATATCCATTGGCCGCATTACTCTAATACTAGAACTAAACAAAGCAAAACCCTTTAATTTGTCTCTTCTTCCAGATTGTTTCAATCTTGAGTAATTTGCCTTGTTATGAGTATTGAGATTTAAAACTATTATAACATTTTTTAAAAAAGGTATATGTTTTACATATTTGATTTTAAAAGGCTTCAAATCTCAAATCATCTCCTGTTTCTGAATTATTCCTACTGGATCTAAGGTTAGGAAGGAGAAATGATCCCTTCTTTGACATTTTCCCCACCTAAAGCCTTTTTTGGGGGATGGGTGGGGGTGGCAAAATGGGTCTGGAGTCTTTTTTTTCTCTTTTGCATATTTGTGGAGATACTATGTAACCAGTTGAACTTCATTTCAGAACCAGAGTAAATAAACCAGGATAAAATTAGTGAACATTGACTGAAATTTGCAGGTGGGGCTATAACTTTAAAAGAAGGACAACATCTTTTAAAGAAATCCTGAGACAATGAAGATGATTATTTCTGTAAAGAGAGCAATGAATAGACTACCTGGGCTCTAGCGAATAGGAAAAAAGATCATACTCACCTTCATAGGGTTTTCATCATAAGTTGGTGTTCCCAGGTCCATTTCGGCTTCATGTTCAAGATTGGCCTCATCTCCTGGGCTTTCCCAAGTAGGAGGATCCCACTGAGTTTGCCTAGAAAAAAGGTTAACAGTGATAGTTTTGAGAAAAGGAAATAGGTCTAAAACCTAAGTGGTCCCTACCAATAAGTATAGCTCAACATAACAAGGAAAAACAAAAAGAGTCAAGAAGGATCTGAATTCTTTGTTAACACTTGATCTTAGCCAAAAGGCCAAGAAGAGATCAATTCTTTGTTAACAAAACAAATCTGATAATATGTACTTTTCTTAACACAATAACCATGGAATAGTCCATAAAGTGCAGTACACAAAGAAAAATTAGTAGGACACAAAATATTTTTTCTGACAGTAATTCTCTATAATTCTGTTTTAACATCTCCAAAAAAAAACAACAAAAAAAACCCAACCCATCATCAATTTTGGACAATATTTACTTTTTATAACATGTGAAACCTACAGTACCATAAATACTACAGAGCAAATAAAAAATTTTTTTAAATTAATTTATTTAGAATATTTTCCCATGGTTACACAATTCATGATTTTCCCACTCTCTACCCGCTCCCGAAGCTGACAAGCAATTCCAGTGTGTTATATATGTATTACTGTTCAAAACCTATTAGAGCAAATAAAATTCTTAAAACTAAAACATTTTAAAATCTGAATCTTCCCCTTCCACTGCACCAGAGGGCAGCCTGAGGAAGTATACTGTTTACTGCTTGTAAATCTCTCTACCTTGGCTACCTTCTGAAAACCAAGAGAAAGGTTGATGAGACTTCAAGTTATTGCGGTTGGGACACATTGAGACTGGAGAGGTCCCAACATCACCTCCAACCCTGGCACTGGAGAGCATGAAAGATGTACTAGCTTGAAATAATACATTAGCAGCATCTGCTTCATGTACTGTTTGAGATCCTTAAAGGTCTCAGAGAGTGGAAGTAAAACACAAAGAGGATATCAGCTGCTCCACAAACCTTTCTACTAAACGTAGTCACAAATGTACATGAGTGACAACTCAAAAGTGAAAATGAGATTACTAATAAAATAACACAAAGGCTTAAAGTCATGAAAGTTAAACATGAAAATATTGAAAATAAACTACATTATCATATCCTTTGATCCTTTCACGGTCATATTAAAGTCATTATTATTTCCTGAGCTACTTTAACAAAGGTGTGTTTGCATCTTGATAGTTGCGTATTATAGACTACCCTTAAAATCAGTTATTATTATTCTACGTAGGCCTCTGGAATACCAAGCAATGACAAACATATAACCAAATTCTGCTACTTTTAAGAAGTTGCAACTATACAATTATACAAGAAAAACAACACTTAGGTGGCAAAAATGATTTTACCTTGTGATGACATGGTAATAGTAGATCTTTCCTTCTGGATCCCGGGCCGTTTTCCAGTTGGGAGGCAAGACAATGGTTTTTGGTTTGGGTGGTGAAGGTGGTGGCAAATCCAGGAGATTATTTGTTACAACTAACTCTGGCTAAAGAAAACCAAAAGCAATTTGCGGTCAGTAATATACCACCCATCTGGATGAAAACATCAAAATAACTTTTCACTTTGTAATAAACAATTAAAATCTACAAATGTTAAAGACAAGTTAATCTTGGTGGACCAAGTTTTTTATATGACATATTTAGATTCTAAAAATTTTAATATGATGGTAGTCATTGGCAAGAGGAAAAATGACTAACATTATCTGCAAGAGAATGCATTTGCAGGGGAATTAGGAAAATCACTTTAGGTTTATTTTTTAAATTGTATCAGCACTGGGTATCAATACTATCACAGAACCAAGGAATGTCAGCTAGAAGGGACCTTGAAGGCCATCTAGTTCAACTTATACATGTCACAACATTGTATGTTAAAAGTAGATCATGTAGAAAAAGTCTAATCTTTTTTCCATATGACAGTATTCTGAATATCAGAGGGCTACTCCAAAAAAGCCAATGACAGAAATAAATGTCTTATACTGTAAGAGGGAGATTTTAGATATTTATAGGTATATAATTAAAGTGTGGCCGCCAGGAATCAACAATTCAGTTTGATACCATAATTAAAATAGACCCAAGTCAGGATCGGGTTTAAGGTAGTTTATTTACAATTAGGAAGGTAAAAGGTAGGGAAATGGAGAGAGAGAGAGGTAGTTCAGGCCCGCAGAGGCCTGGACAGAGAGAGAAGGTTAAAAGGCTAAATAATTAGGCTACAAGCCACAAGGCCTAGCAATCAGATAGGCTAGAGCCTACTTAAGGTAGAGTCTTGAAAAATCACCAAGTTAGGCCAAGGAAGTCAGCCTAACTTACCCACGTGACCATTCAGAGTAGAAGATGCCTGTGGTCTCATCTGAGATCCTTCAGCACCAAGTTCAAAGCGGGAACTCCCTTAGCAGAAAGTGACCAACATACTTGAAAATATAGTGTCTTTCATCACTTCCTGTGGGTCCACCTCTAATTCAAGTGGACAAATGGCCGCTTCAACACTGTTTTGGACTGCCCAAAGGGCAGTCCCTTGTTCTTGATTTGTTACTTAATGTCACGTGTGGGTAACTCATCTCCCCTCCCCACTAAAGGAGGTGGGGATGATATCATCTCTATGCCTAGTGTAAGTAGAGTTTAGACTATGAATGGGTTAGAGTTAATTCCATTTACACAATACCAAAACATTCCTAAGAATATTATTTGTGGCAACAAAAAGGTAGAAATGTATCCAGGGATATGAAAATACTGTCATATGAATGCAAATGAATATTACTATGTAAGGATGAATATCAACAGTTCAGAAAAACATGAGCTTCATATATTTATACAGACCAAAATATACACCACAACAATCTGAAAAGATGATCAAGAACCAACCAAAATCTATTTAACCAGGAAAAAGAAAATATGAAGGATTCAGTGAAGAGATAATTAAACAGCTCCCCTTCCCATCATGAAGAGATATGAACACACAAATTTTGAATTCTAATCATTTTATTAGATATTTTTGCATAACTGTTTTCCTTTCAAGCAAGGATTCAATGGGGTAATTTAGAAGGTACTTGAAAATGCCTGAAAAAATAAAACACTCCCTTCCTTTATTTGAAGACAATTATAAATTCCCCAAAGTCTCCTGTCCAGAAGCAATATCTCTAGTTCCTTTGGTTGATCCTCACATAGCATTTCTATCCATTAACCTTACCTACCCCCTTGCTTTTTTGGTGGTCATTGGCACTATCATTGGAGGGAAAGCAGAACAGATAAAGTAATCATTAAAGATAGATTGTTTGGGCAAGGCAAGATCTGGAGATTATATGTAGGTGAGTTTGTGCTTCTCCTTACAGGGTTCTTTTCACAAATATAGCTGCAAGTTAAATTCAATTTTCCTCTTTAAGAAAACACTACTCAAGTCTTCTGACCAAGATTGATCTCTCCTACACAATTGTCTTTCTACACAATTTAACTTGTATGTACATTCTTTTCCATACACCGTGTCATATGTATATTACTGATGTTACTTCAACTACAATAAACTCTATTAGGGGAAAAAAAACAATGTGGAATTTATCTTCAACAGAGCCTAACATGGGCTAAGAGAGCAGACAGCAAAAATTTGTAGATTTTTGGAACATAAAAATCAACATTTCTCAGCATCATTTTACATGTTGTATGATACTATCTTTCAATGGATTTGTGATTTCACTAATTAGCCATTTTTTTCTAATAAAACAGATAGCAACATATCAAAACCCATTCATTCTTTGCCAATCTTGGCCAGACCTCACCACAAATCTACTAAAAGGTGTTCTATTCAACATATAAAAATTGGAGGGAGGAGAGGAGGCTTAACTTGTGCTTCTTCATTAATCTATAAAAGATGATCCTCAATTTCTGTTTTTTTTAAGACTATTTTGTTCCATTACTTGTAGCCATATACCATCACAAGAAGAACAATACTAAACTTTTATGTCAGGAAGAAGTCTGGAGTCAATTTACCAAATGTGATATAGCCCTTTCACAATCCTCTGCCTAGTCAATACTGAGACCAGTTAATTATCTATTTGCAATGTTGGTCTAAGCTAGATACACATGTACATACACTCAATAAGCTGTATCATCTGTCTATCATGGGCATCATGACAAGTCTTCTTTATGCCCTTTGGTTTAACAGCTGAACTTCTGACTGATTTAACTAACCTCCAAAATGTTGTATACACACCAAAATAAAAAATCTGGAGGACTTCACTATTTATTAGGGAATTGTCCTTTGATTGGGATTCTGTGATATCCATCCTTCAAGAGAGTGGCAAACATTATTTACATATATAGTATGTTTTAAATCTTGCTTAATATTAGTAACTAAAGGACTAAAAAAAGTTCTTCATTGTTACATCTTTTTAAAGAATGTTGCATGATTTAATACATGTATGGGAGAAATCTTGTTTGAGGACCTTTAAGGTAAGCTTTTTGTTCTACTGCATCAAATGCTTTTTTAAAAACGTCAAATAAAAGCCAGATTAGGAACTTGTATTATCTGCACCTTGAAGTCAAATGTGTGAATGCAAAGATGTATTCTGCTGAGAAACACTATTCCCAAAGACAATCTGGAGGGCAATTTGGAACTCTGCCCAAAGAGCTATAAAACAATGCACATCCTTTGATACAGGAATACCACTACTACATCTGTATCCCAAAGAGATAAAACAAAAGGGACCAGAAGCGGGTGGGTGGGTAGAGATAAACATCTACTTGTATAAAAATATTTATAGTGTTCTTTTTGTGGTGGCAAAGAATTGAAAATTAAAAAGATGCCACTTAATTGAGAAATGGCTGAACAAATTGTGGTATATGATGGTGATGGAATACTATTATGTTGTAAGAAATGATAAAACAGGATGATTTCAGTAAAAGCTGGAAAAACCTATCTGAACTGAAACAGAATGAAATAAGCAGAACCAGTAGAACATTATACACAGTAACAGAAATATTGTGGAATGATACAAATCAAATGTGATAGTCTTAGCTACTCTCAGCAAAACAATGATCCAGGACAATTCTCAGAGACTTATGACAATGAATGCTATCCACCTACAGAGAACTGTTGGAGTCAGAATTCAGATCAAAGCATATGATTTTTTCATTTTAATTTATTTGGGTTTTTAAATTTTGGGGTTTTGGTTTCATACGATTATTCTCTGAATAAAAATGAACAATATGGAAATATGTTTTGCACGATAATACATGTATTAGCCCAGATTGAATTTCCACTATGAACTAGTAATGAGAAACTAAGTAGTTGGTTCAGTCAACTGATCAAGAAGCATTTATTAAGCACTTACCATCTGCTAGACATTATTTTGCAGACAAAATGAAACTGGCCCTACTCTTGAGGTGCTGATGTTTTTTATGGGGAAGATGAACATGTACATAAATACAAAATACATATGAGCTTAATGAGGAAGGTCAATAGCAGTTAGTGAGAACAGTAAAGTCTTCATGTAGATGGCACTTTTGCCAAGGCCTGAAGTAAATACAGGACCTTTATGATAAGTCAAGGGGAGAATAAATTCTGGGCATGATATGGTTAGTGAAAAAGAAGAGCTGCAAAGATGATGAGTGTTATATGTAAACAACAAAAAGAAGCCTAGTTTTGCTGAACCAAGGAAAACAATTTTGGAAAGTGTTTGGAGAACAGAAGAAGTAAAAAAAGCCTGGAAAATAAGGAGGCCACTTCAGTCATCCAGAGCAGAAATAAATGCCTGAGCATAAAGAATAAAGAAATGGCTATGTTAGAAGGGGACTGACATAAGAGATGAGAAAAGAAGAATATAACATCAAGGTTATGAGCCCAGTGGAATAATGGAAGAATGCTCATGTTTGACAGATAGAGGGAATGTGGAAGACAGATACCACTGGAAGAGAAAAGACAGTAAGTTTTCTTTTAGACATTTTTTAGAATGGCTCCAATTTCAAATGTCTAGTAGGCAATTAGTGACAGGACACTGAAGTCTAGAGAGTCTAGTACTAGACATATAGATATAGAAGTCAATGGTAGTGAGATGATTATGAAATAAGCCAATTATGAGATGAGCCAATGAAAGAATAGATTGGATAGTTATTCTGGTTAGTAAGTACTCAATAAATGTTTATTTAGCTACAGATTGATAGTAAGTCTTACTATATGCCAAGAACTGTTCTAAGCTCTGGGAATAAAAAGAAAGGCAAAAATATGGTCCCTGCCTTCAACGAGTTCACATTCTAAAGAAGACAAAACCTAAAAAAGGATCTAGAAAACAGAGATAGCAGGGAAAAGGAATATCTGAGCGAGGAAGAAAGGAGAAGATTAAAGACTAATGGTCCCAGATGGAAACTCACCAATCAGCAAGCCTGCCTAAGGATGGAATCATTCATAGATCATAGACAAGATAGCCAGTTTAAAGGTGAAGTAGATCAGGAAAATGAGCAGAAGGTAAAAAAAAAAAAAAAAAAAAAGTAAGAAAAAGGTTACGCCTAAAATAGAACCTTGGTGAACACCAACAGTTGGAAAGTATGATATATATAATGAAATCATTAAGGAGGCAGAGAAGGAGCATTAGACAGGTGGGGAGTAACTAGAAGAACAGATGGGTGATTAACAGTGCCAAATGTAACAGGTAGATTGGCATGCATAAGGACTGAAAAAAATTACTACCAGGACTACCAGAAATGGCAATCAAGAGATCACTGATAAATATGGAGAGAGCAGTTTCAACTGAGCGATGAAGTCAAATTGTAAAAGGTAGAGAAATGAGAGAGAGAGACAGAGAGAGAGAGAAAGGAAAATAAGAGGATGGGATCAAGATCACATATAGCAGGGTTAGTGTCTTTGTGAGAAAGGGCTATCTCATTAGAGACTAAAGTTAAGGAATGTGGAGCAAGAGAAAATATAAGGGATTTCTGTAATAGAGACAAAGGGAGAAGAGGGAACTCACAGCAAATAAGTCTCTTATTTTCTCAATCAATTAGGAGGAAAGGTCAGAATAAAACAAATGCTTGCTCAAGTTTCAGCTCAGTTTAAGGTTTGACAACAAATCTGTGTGGACTTAACAGGCACAATTTCTTCCAGCTCCTTTCAGCAACAAAGGAGTCTAGTGGTAATAACCGATATTGTTGGCAAATTTTAAACATATGATTAGAATTTTTTTCAATTCTTTAGTATCATCTACTCCTTTTTGAAATCCTGAATATTGATCCATTACTCTCAAAACTGTGTGGTTTCTAGAATGGAGTCCTTCTTTTTATATTTGATCTAATCCAGCTGCCTTTTTCTTAAACCCTTACCTTCTTCCTTAGAATCAATAATGTGTAATGGTTCTAAGGCAGAAGAATGGTAAGGGTTAGGCAATGGGGGTTAAGTGACTTGCCCAGGGTCACACAGTTAGGTAGTGTCTGAGGCCAGATTTGCCAGCTGTTTTTTTTAAGTTTCTGTTTTCTTCACTATTTTTACATTATTTTCCCTAACTTTTTTAGTCGATTTTATCCTACTTTCAATTTCATTCTTAAGTATCCTTGCAAAGCCTTGTTTAATAATATATTTTTTGCCAAGCATTTTTAAAACTTGGTTTTCTTTGCATATCTTCTCAACATTTTATAAGACAAAAAACGATCAGTTTTTCCATCGTCCTACTGTAAGAATTCACAACTGAATTTATATTTTAAACTGATATTCAGCCCTAAATAGCAATCTTGCTTCACTTGACATAGATTGATTGTTGAAAGTATTAGATGAATGATGATATTAGAAGTCAGATCATGAAAGATTCAGAAGAGAAGAGAAAGCAGATGCAACAAGAGAAGACCGATTTTGGTATAAGTTTGGGTGGAAAAAAGGATGGTGGGATACAGAATGATAGCTTGAAGGACTGGAAGGATCTACAGTTGTATGTGTTGCCACAAGGAATGGGGCAGTGGAAAGGAAGAGCTTGAAAAAGGGGATGGGATCATTAATAAAAATAATGAACATGTTGGTGAAGACGACCTTTTCATCAGATATTTAAAAAAGAATAGAAAGAGGGATGAAATCAAGAGGCTTTGAAATGTAGAATGTAGAAGAAAGGAAGAAGCTCACAGTGAATGGCCTCTATATTCTTAGAGATGGGGCTGGGTTAAGCTTGGAAAAAACAGAGGCAAGGAATTAGAAGGAGTAAAAGGTTTCTAATATTTAACAAATATAGAGGCAAACCAAGCAAGAAGACAAAGTAAAATCAGAGCAAATGTAAAATAGGCTAGAGGGATTCTAAAGGGCGGAAGAATGGGGAAGTCAAGGATGAACAATAAGATTTAGAAAAATGAGGCAAAAAGATGAGGAATTTGGCCAGATAAAGGAATCTGATAATTCATAAACACGGAAGTTGAATACTAGTGGGTATAGTGATTTCAAGAATGACATACACACAATAGCCTCTTGAGAAAACTAACCCTTTCTTCTCTTTAAAATGATTACTCTTTGTATTTTAAGAACTCCCTTTTCGAGAAATTTTCATCCCTTCTAGACTGTTTTTCCCTTGTAGAATTTAGTTCCTGGGATCTCATCTATATTTTCCTTTGAACCCTTTAAAACTCTGTTGCCTATTTATACTTTCTCAAAGTTTAAGAATTTACACACCACTATACTCACAACTTCCTCTCCTCTATCACAACTGTTCAGATGAAGTGGTCATATTTCCCCAAAAGTTCTCATTATTTCCACCAAACTACTGCCTATGACAGTCTAAGAAATGGTCAAGCAATAATAATCAATAAAATACCAATGAAATGAGATTAAAAAGCTGCACCAATAAACAGATAAAGATTAAGGTGTAGGTGCTACTGCTCATTGTGAAATATGCCAAAGAAACAAAAATGAGAAGAATGTACTATGAGAAATACCTAGGAAATCTGTGAGAAACTAAAGTAAGAAATCAGTAGAAAACAAGCTGAGCAATAAGTGAGAAAAAAATTAAACATATGCAAAATATTTCTTACTTGCTGTAAGGGCTGAGGCTGCCCTGTTGCTACTATTGTAGTTACTGCTGCTGTTGACTGTACTACTACACTCTGTGGGTGAGCTGTAAATATCTGTTGCCCTTGGATATATTGAAGCCCTGGTTGTGGGTAACTCTGTAACAGAGAAATAAGGAAAATTAAATTATGATAAATGGCATGTTAATTAGAAGATATTAAAATGTTAAACTGTCATCTTTTTACCTCTTCAAACAAGAGAGAGGTTATTTTATCACATTTGGAAACAAAGCTTTAAAATTTCTACAAACTTTCTAGGCTCACTAATATTATCAATATAGGACCCAAATAATAAGGGAATGTAGGTTCCACCACCAAAAAAATAAAGTGCAGTGAAGCCCTACATGAAATTACCCAATGCTTTAAAAACTTTTCTTCAAGATCTTTTATGTTCCCAATACCAACTTGTTTATTGTCTCATAGAAGAACAGATAGAAAAGATGATTAGCTGAACTTTTCAACTTTTGGGGTTCTAGATATGTGAAATCAATTCAGTTATGTAAAGGCCAAGCACCACTGAAAATAATTCTATACTGCTTTTCAGAGAAATTCTTTCCTACTGTAACCTAACCCTAGTACTGTTTCTTCCATCTCAGAAAAGAGCAAAAGGAATGAGTGAATCCAAGTGTGGAAATGTGTGGGAAGATTAAACTCAGAGAATCACAGAAACCAAAGAATTGAAAGCAACCTTGGCAGTGATATAAGTATTATCTTACTCCCAACTCAGGATCCCTTTTTTCCTTAAAAAAAAAAAAAAAGACTCTCTCTCTCCCCACCTTGTCTATGCTAGAAATACAGAGGCTACTTACCAATCTATTACCAATCAGCATGGGAACTATGACCTGTTGTTTCTAACCTATGCCATGTAATCCCTACTTTAGACCTAGTGTCTCCTACTCCTGAAAACACATATATTAATACTGAAATTAGCAATGGACACCTGATCTGCATAGCCTACTGGATCTGGGAACTGCTAAACTCAAGAGTTCTGATAGCCTAAGCTTCCCCACTAACTGGGACTCAGGAGGATTTTTTTCTATAATATGTTTTGTAGACGATCATAGCCTTTGCTTGAGCACTTCTAGAAAGCTTGGCTTGCAAGGTAATCTATTCTATTATTCAAATTGTTAGAAAGTGCCTAATTAAGACACTAATTTTTTATCCATTTGACCTAATTTTGCCTATTAAAGCTATAAAAGACATCTTTTAGAGATCTAACCTTTCTTTCACATATCAGACCTTTATATATTTGGGGGAAAAATGCTATCTTTTTTTCTACTCCAATGAACCACTGAAGCTAGTTTCTTGGTTATGCCACTGAAACATAAGATCTGGCAGATTCTAACAAGCTAGAAAGGGATGGTAGAAGTAAAAACGGACTGCGTTTCAATGTAGTTTCTTGTACTTGATGAGTAATTTTGTCAGAACAGTGGCTACTAAGGATCAGAGTTTTAAGAGCACCTAAGCTTAGAAACTAACTTAACTGTTAAACTAATCAATTAATTGTTTGTATTCCAAATAAGATCCTTTAACAAGTGATGAGATGGATAATCTACCAGAGAACAGGAATCATTTCAAATAATGACATTCTCAACATAAATGAAACTAGAAGGCAAAAAGACGTTGCAGTTAAAAGTATGGATGTCTCATAAGTCTTTTTTGGAGGACCAAACAAAGAAGTTGGTTTAAATGTTCATCTTAACAAGAAACATTTCATATATTTATCAAAAGATCCCTACTGTTGCACCTGAAAATATATAACATTCTATTGTAGAAGATTAGAAAGCAGAGAAAGTCTACTTAACATATACTTTAATACTTGGTGGCATTAATGCAAGGTAGGCTAAGGGAGAACAGCAAAAACACATTTGACAATGGGATTAAGTAGGAAGACACAGCAATGTTTAAAAGCTTACATATATATGAAAAGATTTAGTTGCAAGCCTATACAGCATGAAGTCTTTGGTTAAAAAAGGTGCCTGGAACTTATGAGAAAGAAAACTAGCCACATTCAGAGGAAGAACTGTGGGAGTAGAAACATAGAAGAAAAACAACTGCTTGAACACATGGGCTGATGGGGATATTATTGGGGATGTATATGCTAAATGATAACTCTAGTCCAACTATCAATAATATGGAATTAGGTCTTAATCAATGATATTTGTAACAACCCAGTGGAATTGCGCAATGGTTAGGGGGGGGGGGGCAGAGAGGGAAAGAACATGTAACTATGGGAAAATATTCAAAAATTAAAAAAAAAAAAAAAACAAACGTGCCTGGAGGACCTTACTAGACATGGTAAGCACCAACTAATCAAACAACAATTAGTTGATATTTATAACTAGCATCACAAAAATAAAATTAATTATATCTTAGTAGGCATGGCCATGAATGAGAATCATTTCCCAGTTACCTATATGCACAGTCAAAGTACTAACCAAAATCAATACTAAGACAACAGCAAATAATTCTAAACAATTCCACTCTTACCTATTCAGAAAAAAGTACTGATGTTGAAAAATGGGAAATTACTTCCTTTAGCATTCCTACTCTCCCATTTATCTTTAATTTCTCCCTGGAATGGAATATTACTATATCCTAGACACTATGCTAAGCACTTTATAAATGTTATCTCATTTGGTTCTGATAATTGTCCTTAGAGTTGGGGCTATTATTATCCCCATTTTGTAGTTGAGAAAACTGAGGCAGAGGTTTAATGACTTGTCCAACGGCAGTGTCTGAGGCGACATTTGAACTCAGGTCTTCCTAACTCGAGGCTCAGCACTCTACCTACTGCCTATACTGCCAAGAGACATGCCCATGTCTTCTCTCATCCAAAACCCCTCATTTGATTGATCTATTCTCCCTTTTGGAGCTAAATTTCTTCTTTTTTTTTTTAAATTAAACTCTTCTTTCCTTCCATCTTGGAGTCAATACAGAAGAGTGGTAAGGGCTAGGCAATAGGGGGTTAAGTGACTTGCCCAAGGTCACACAGCTAGTAAGTGTCTGAGGCCAGATTTGACCCTAGGACCTCCTGTCTCTAAGCCTGACTCTCAATCCACTGAGCTACTCAGCTGCCCCCTGGAGCTAAACTTCTTAAGAAGTAATCTTTCCCATCTCTAATATATACCTCTACTTTCTTTCCTCTTACTCTCTACAATTCAGCCTCCAAACTCATTATTCAACCAAAATTCTTTCTCTAAAGTCTCTTAAATTGCCAAGTCCAATGACTTTCTCAGTTGTTATCCTTCATGACTTCTCTGGAGAAGGACACCTTTTGACATTCTTCTCCTTAATGGTCTCTTCTCTCTGGGTTTCTGTGAGACTAGTTTTCCTTCTACTTGTCTCACTGCTCTCCTCGGTCTCCTTTGTTGGATCTATATTCAAGTCACCTTTTCCAATTATGGGGATCACACAGGGTTCTGTCTCTTCACTTGGTAATCTCATCAACTTTCATTGATTCAACTATCATATTCATGCCGATGATTTTCAAATCCTAATACACAGACCTAACCTTCCTGCTCAACTAGTCTCCCATTTCCAACTATCCACTAGGCATCTCAAACTAGAAGACCTTAAAGACACCTTAAAATTCAACATGTCCAAAACCAGGCTCATTATCTTTTCTCCTTTCCTAACTTTTTCATTACTGTGAAGGACTCCACCATCCTACCAATAACTTAGGTGTCATCCTCAACTCCTTACTTTTATTTTCCATATTCAATCTTCTGGCAAAACCTGTCAATTAACATCCCCTTCTCTCTGACACAGTCATCACCTCAGTTTAGTGCAGGTCCTCAGTAGTAAATACACATACTTTTAATATATTTTCTTTCCTTTTAGTTTGTCTTTAATTTCTCTCTTTTTTTTTACTGCAGTTGCTAGTATTTAGAACTGCATCAAGTAGTTGGGAAAGAAGGCATCCTTAATTCTTGCATTTCCTGGAAAAGACAGTGCTTTCCTCATAGTAAAGAGTTTTAGATATGTCCCTTTTTACATTAAAAATGATGATTCTATGACCATTTTAGTAGTTTAAAAAATTATAAACATATGTTAGACCTTAAAAAGTGTCCCTCCCCCCCCCCAGCCTCTACCAGATAGTGTCATGAGGTTGTATTTTCAATATGATTATATTGTTTTCTTAATGTTGAAACCTTCATGCATTCTTGACATAAATCTTAACTTGGACTTAGTGATAAACCATCAAAAAAAGGAGATACTTTACAGAGTGGGAAAAAAACATTCCCCACAAATACATTCAGGGTAAAAGATCTAGAAGTAGAAGGAAAATAATGGGGAATAAAGGGTGAAAAATATTTCCCAAAGTTATTCTGTACTAATTATAAAAGAGATAATAGGTTAGCTGAAGATGGAACAAAAGGACAAGTTGGAAACAAATCCAATAAACCCAATGTTTGATCAATTTGACAATATAAATTACCTGGGAGAAAACCACCCTTTTTCATAAGAACTTATGGAAATACTGGAATGTAGTTGGACAGAATTTAGGTCAACATCTTAAAAAAATGTGTAAAACAATAAACACAAAATAACTATGTGACTTGAATATGTCATAAAAATATAGCAGCTAACCAAAACAGATAAGTTTTCACATCCTGGACTAGGTAGGGGATGGCGAAGAATTCTTAACTCAACAGGAGATACAAGTATGCTTACAAAAGATATGAAATTGATTCTTTTTCCTCTAAAAACTGAAACAACCAGGATAAGGAAATGTTGATAGAAAGAAAAAATGTTTTGCTTTTTCTGTATCATGTCTCCACATAAGGATCTTACATCCAAGAAACATAAGGACCTAACGTGAATATTAAGACTGAAACCACTTTTGACAGGATAAGTAGATCAAAAGACATGAAATTTTCAGAAGAATTGTAAATTAATATTCTTGAAAGATGGCCTTAAATAAATGAAAGCATAATGTAGCATTTATATAAGTTTCAAGGTTTGCAAAGCACTTTGAGTTATCTCATTTTATCCTCATATTAATCCTATGAAGTAGGGACTATTACTCTCATTTTTCAGATGAAAATGAAAGAGATTAAATGACTTGCCAAAGGGTCATATAACTATTAAATCACTAGAGCAAAGTTTGGACCCAGGTCTTTCTAACTCAAAATTCAGCTTTCTCTATTCATGATACCACCTAGTTTCCTTAAGAGAAAGGAATATCAAAACGCCTCTTCAAGTTTCAAACTGGCAAAGTATGACAAAAGACAGCAAGTCAGTGCTGAAGAAGAAATAAAAATCATCCTAGACACCAATTATGCTAATGAAGAAACTAAATGTTCAATCAATAATTCATAATACTTATATTCCTTACTAGACTGAAGTAGAAATATTTTATACTGGGTATTTTTTTTTTTAAAAACTACATTTTTTTTTAATACAATGAAGCACTTTTGTGGTGGCAAAGGTTCAGAAACAAAGTGGATGCCTATCAATAGGAATGGCTAAACAGAAATAAGCGAATGTTAACAGAATATTGTCTTAAGAAATTGTAGACTAATATGAAAAATTCAAAGAAACAGAGAAAACTCATATAGATGCAGGATGACATAAACAGAAACTGAACAATGTCAGTGGAAAAAAAATAAAAACTATATACTATGAAATCATACCAGGCAGGCACAGTTTATGTGCTGGCTGGTTTTTTAAATTGCTTTGCCCCTCTTTTTTATTCTTAGTTATGAAAGATGGGTCTGTGTAGTGGAGGGAAAAGGAAAATGTATGAAAATCAATATAAGGTAAAAATAAAACAAAAGCCAAAAAAGTAAATAAAAATTTCAGATACTACCCCAAAATTTTTTACAAGTTGAGTATAGGCCTAATTACTGTCCACTTTGTTCAACTGAGATGACCTGGCAGAAAAAGAAAAGGAAAAGATTTCTTCAGCACATATGAGGCCTCAGGTCAATTACAATGGGAGGATTAACTAGGCCTGACTCACTTATAGATGGTAAAGTATGAAGGGCAGGTTGACTAGGAAGGGAAAAAAGTAAATTTGAAGATTTACAAATTTATGTTAATTACTAACTCTAAAAGAAATCTTTTGGTCCATTGGGATAGAGAAATTGCATTCTATTTTATAACTTCTAGAAAATAAAGAGTGTCAACTGTTTGGAATTACCATTGCTATGTGTCTTCTGTAAGTTATATAGGGATCAAGTCAGGCGCGCAACACCAAGATTCTAATTATCTTCATGGACATTATGTAAGTCCTTTAGCATCTTTGGGCCTCCTTCATATACATGCACATCTATATAATGAAGTGATTAGTCTCAGTGATGCCTTCTCTAAAATTTCTTCATGAACTCATTTATATTATATGACTAAACTCACAATAATTTAAGAACATATACAAGGAATGATTTCACTTGTATGGCACGTTCAAATGTGCCGGAAAACAATGTCTGGTCTAGGAAATGTCAAATATGGCAAGTGGTGAATTATAAAAAAAAAGGAAGAAGTTAATGAAAATATGTCTAGTTCAGCGATCTAAAAAGTACACAAAAGTTTAGATTTTTAAAAACCAAGTATTATAAGAAAACATGACACATATAGCAAAAATTAGCCAAATACTGGATATAAAAAGGATGATATCTAGTCTAATATCAACTCTTCAACTCTTTAGTTGTCAAAAAAAATTATGAAGAACACAAGTAGTTCAAGAATTTATTTTTATACTGGTTAGTTTGTGGTGATGATTCCTGTCCCTTCCACAAAATTCTATCATTATTAATTCTAATGTTTTAATTTTATCAAGGGTCCTGGGAGGAGGCAGCTAGATGGCTCATGGGATCATGGGATCCAGGGCTAGAGAGGGAAGGTCCTAGGTTCAAATCTGGCCTCAAACACTTCCTAGCTGTGTGACCCTGGGCAAGTCACTTAAACCCCATTGCCTAGCCCTTACTACTCTTTTGCCTTGGAACCAATACCCAGTTTTGATTCTAAGAGGAAGGTAAGGGTTTAAGAAACAAAACAAAAATAAAGGATCCTGGGCATAAAAGATCATGTATTAGTTCCTGTATCGAAAAGTATTCAAGATAGTACAAAAATAATGAATATAAAATATGGGTGGTATGGTGGAAAAAAGAAGAGGGAAAGAAGCTGGCTGTCTCAAACTTTTCTGTGATTAAAATACCAAGTTCTGGGATCAGCTGGGTAGCTCAGTGGATTGAGAGCCAGGCCTAGAGATGGGAGGTCCTAGGTTCAAATCTGGCCTCATAGCTGTGTGACCCTGGGCAAGTCACTTAACCTCCATTGCCTAGCCCTTACTACTCTTCTGCCTTGGAGCAAATACACAGTATTGACTCCAAGATGGAAGGTAAAGGTTTTTTAAAAATATACATATAAAAAAAAAATACCAAGTTCTCAATCATGATAGCTAATGGCTATCCCTTTGAAAATATCTGAGGATGTAAATGAACATGGAATATCTGTTAACAGAAAAAATGGAGAGGATGAAATCTTAAAATTCCAATATAATATTGCTCTCATTGTGCAAAAAGCCTTTTCCACAATGACTAGTATGGTAAGCAGAATGAAAACAAAGATATGACAATTTTGCAAGTTAGTTACCTGTACAATTGGTGGAGTTGTCTGAGAATAAGATGGTGTCACACCATAGACAGTCTGACATGTCTGCCCCTGGTAATATATAGCTGTTTGAGACTGTGCAGGGGAGTATGGCTGCTGCACAGTGACAGTCTGTTGATTAGAATCCCAAACACTATAACTTTGTCCCTGTACAGGACCTGGGGCAGGTGCTGGCAAAACAGCTACATTAGGTTCCTGATGGACAACAGCTTCATTCTGTGCTACGTACTGTGAAGTTGAAACCTCCATTGGTGTTGCTACATGTTGCACTACTGGAACTGGCTGAGGAGTAGCGAGACTTGGTTCTACTGAATGTCCCAAATTCTGGGAATGTTCATAGGTGGCAGGAGAACACATAGGGTCCATGCTAGGCGTGGGTAATAGCACCTTCCCAGCATTAGGATTGCTAGGATCCACATAGGCCTGCATGGGATAACCAGGAGGGTAGCCAACAAAGCTATGGTGAGGACCACTATAGCCCAAAGACTCATAGGGCAGAGGGGAAGTCATCCCAAGGTTCTGCATTTGTTGCTGCTGCTTCTGCGCTTCTCGCTGGGCCACCTCCTGTTCAAATAGCTTCCTGCGCTCTTCTGTGGAGAGCTTATTGCGGTCCTTAAGTCGAACTTTTTTCTTAGAAGTAGGTGTATCATATCTGAAAATGAAGGAGACAAGAAGATCAGGAAAGATTTTACCCATTTAAAAAACTTTTGAGCACTTCAAAATATGTTATAGCCTAAATCCTCCAGAATCTTGTCCCTTTTGATTAACCCTCTCTGTTTTGTCATCATCTGGATCTTGGAATGCGGTCTAGAAAACATGCCTGGGTCTCTTACCTTCTCTTGGATTTACCATTCCCTTGAAGGTTATCATCTTATGACTCTGCTTCCTTTTATAACCAAAGCCTTAGAAAACCATTCTATATTGCACCTGTTACCTTCACATTTTGTACTCACTTCTCAACCCTTTGCAATTCGGCTTCCAATCTCAACCATATGACAAACCACTTTAAAGGCTACCAAGAACTGCTTAATAAAATTTTTTTTGCAGTCATTTTACTCATCTCTGTTGACCTTCTGTTGAAGTTCTTCCTACAGTTTATGACACTGCTTCCTTGAATCTCCTTCTCCTCCTCCCCCCTCACAAATTCCTCTACTTTTTAATTTTTCCTTCTTATTTGCTTTTTCAGGACTATATCTGTCTTATCCCCAAACTATGGGTATGCCATGGTGGTTTATTTGTCTCTTATGGATATAATTATTATATCTATTATCTACCCTCATTTTTCTAAGTCAGACTCTCATTACCAACTATATGTTATCTGATAGGAATTCACACCTAAAACACACGCCCAAGAAAACTCATTTCCCTACAATGAACCCAACTCTTTGTAAAATGTACCCATTTTGTAATCATCCTAGTAATCTAGACCCACTTTAGAATTATCCCTGGTTTTCCCCTCTCCTTCGTCCCCACTTCCCATTTAAGTTACCAAATATTTTTTATTCTGTCACAGCCTCACTTGCATTACTTTCTCCTACCTAATTACTTCAGATTCTCTCCTAAGATTAATACAATGACCTCAGAATTAAGTCTCCTGACCTCTAGTTTCCTCTGTTCCAAAATACTCTTTCTATAACTGCCAAATTCATCTTTCTAATAGAGGTCTAACTGTTCAATTTTACTGTTAAACAATGTTCAATGACTTGCTATTCATTCCCTTTAGGATGAAATACAAATAGCTTCACTTTGGCATTAAAGGCTCTTTATAATTTGCCTCCAACATACCTTTCTGTATATATAAGATTCCTTTACACAAACTTCCAGATAAACTGGCTTGCTTATCGTTCCTTGAACTCTTGAAATCTATCTGTCATTCCTATGCCTTTGGAAGAAGCAATGTCCCATGCCTAGATTTTTAATCCCTTAATTCTGCCTCTCAAAACTGTTAGCTCCCTTCAAGGATCAATTTGGGTCTTCTATGAAAAGTCATCCCAGATTCCCATAGTGTGTGCTCAATCTGTAGCTCCAAATGGAATGTAAACACATCTTTAATAAAAAGGAGTTTTTGGTTTTGTGCTTAAAGTTTGTTAAGGTGAGCTTAAGTGTTGTACATAGTTTAGAACAGACACACTGACCTACCTTAATGTTCAGTTTGATAATTCTCAAAAGCAGGAAAGGGAGTATGATCTTATCAAAAGATAAAGACAAGGAGAGTTAACTAAAATAATAAAAATAGTGAGTCTCTTTAGAAGAACAGGCATTTCTGTTCCTATGACCCTATAATTCAAGGGAAGAGGCAAAAACTGAAAAACTGTATACTGAAACTTTTTTTAAAAATTATTATTCTTGGGGCCATTAGGTAGCTCAGTGGATAGAGAGCCAAACATAAAGAAAGGAGGTCTTGGTTTAATCTGACCTCAGATACATCCTAGCTGTTTGACCCTGGGCAAGTCACCTAATCCCCATTACTTAGCCCTTATTGCTCTTCTGAAGAAGAAACCAATACTTATTAATTCTAAGAGAGAAGGCAAGAGTTTTAATAATTTTCTCCTTTAAGTACACTAAAAAATAAGGCAAAATATGGTAGATGGAGCAGATGGAAGGGAAGTGGGGAATTGAGGAGGGGAGAGGGAGTATAGAGGTATATATAAATGGGGCATATATAAATGAAAGGCTTCTAGATAGTTAAAAATATTAATAGTAAAAATAATCAACTTAAAAAAGGCTTACCTGGTATAAATGGATACTTTTAACTCTTTAAAAAATTCATTTCCCCAAATACATGTAAAAATAATTTTAACATCCAAAGGTTTTTTTTTAAATTTTGAATCTTGAGTTATTTCCCATCTTTCCTTTTTCTCCTGCCCCCTCCCTAATATAGATTTTATACATGTCTAATCATGCAAAACATTTTTCCATATTAGTTCTTTTATGGGAAAAAACTCGAATCCCCCCACCCCCAAAACCCAAGAAAGTGAAATATTGCATTATTTGGTTTGGATTTGGACTTCCATCAATTCTCTGGAAGCAGTTGGCATTTTCATCATAAATCCTTTGTGATTATCTTGGATCATTGAATTGCTGAGAATAGTGACATCATTCACAGTTGTTCATTATAAAATATTACTGTTACTATATATAATGTTCTTTTGGTTCTGCTCACTTCACATTTCAGGTTTTTTTGAAATCACCCTGCTCATCGTTTCTTATAGCACAGTGGTATTCCATTATAACCATATATGACTCATTATCCAAAAAATGAGCATTCCCTCATTTTCCAATTCTTTGCCTCTACAAAAAAAGCTACTATAAATATGTTTTTACATATAGAACCATTTCCTTTTTTATCTCTTTAGGATGCAGATCTAGTAATGGCACTGATGGGTAAGTAAGGGTGGGGAGGGTTATGATGGCTTTATAATTCTTTAGGCATAGTTCTAAATTACTCTCCAGAATGGA
The DNA here is from genome assembly GCF_016433145.1 of Gracilinanus agilis. Classification (NCBI taxonomy): domain Eukaryota; kingdom Metazoa; phylum Chordata; class Mammalia; order Didelphimorphia; family Didelphidae; genus Gracilinanus; species Gracilinanus agilis. The sequence goes on from NC_058130.1 coordinate 97,082,570, forward strand.
CTAGTTCATAACTTTCCCCAAAGCTGTTTGCTCATTTTCCCAGTCTATTTTTTTTTGGCTTATAGACTGGGAATTCTAAAACCTGCTAACTGATTCTGTCTCCTATGTTGCTAGCTTACAGGTGGCACTGTGAGATGTTTTGCCCTGGAGTTATATCTTCACCACAGCAGCACCAGCTTGAAAGAGACCAGTGCTATAGACTTCTGGGTCTCACTGCAGGCTAGTGCCAGGACCTGGGACTTCATGGGTGGGACTTCACTGTGGCATGGGCTATACCTTTTGCTGGTATAGCCCATGCCACAGGATCCTGAAGTTAGCCCATGTCCAGCTGTGAAACAATGGGGTTGGGGAGATGGTGTCAGCCAGCACTCCTCTGTGTGTAGTTTTGCTTCCAGTTCCCCCTAATCTCAGGAAAATCAACTCTCTCTGCCTACCTTTCAAGTTGTATTCAGCGGGAGAGACCCCTCACTCCATCTTGTTAAGTTTTTTACTTCTTTTATTTTAGGCACTTTTAAAAGATTGATTTGAAAGGATTATCAGAATGGTTTTGACTTTTGTTGCCATCTTGGCTCTGCCTCTCAAAATGCCCTATCATCCAGAATAAAGTACTTAAATAGCCTAATACCTTTTCTTAAAAGGGTAAAATATATTCCATGACAAATGTCATTCAAATGTTTAATAAGAAAAAAACAGCAGTTATCAGTTGTTCACAGTAGCTCTCACACCAAAGATAAATCTGACTTTAAAGAACATATGAAAACAAAATGCATAATTAGCTCTATCAACTGTTACTTGTAATCCAAATTCCCTCCTACTGAAATTATAGAATGCTTAGATACTTCTGTATTTGATCAGATTATAGGGTAAATGCTGCTCCTACCAACCTATCATCAGTTCTTTTTGTTCCTCGTTCATAAGCAGAAGGTGGGGGTGAAAGGGAACTCCTTCGTTTCTTTTTTTCTTTACTTTGTGTTTGCCTTTCGAGTTCTCTTTCTCTGGATCGATTAGGAGTCTTTGGCGTAGTTGCTTGGTCTCTGAGACCTACAACATCCCTTCCCCTATCACCTGAAAGAAAAACAACCAGTCAGTAAACACTTCCTCTTTGCCTTTATCAAAGTAAAGTAAAATCACTAAATAAATGAACTCATCTTCTATCCTGAATGGGATGACAACTTTAAAAGAGATACTCTTATACATGACCAGTATAATGATGATTATAGTTCTTTTCTAAAAATTTCTCTAATTCTAACACTTCAAAAGAAAAATTATGCTTTGTACACAGAATAGTTATAACTGATTTCACAAGACATGGCAGAACTCTGTCCTACCCCTCAACATACTAAAATCTCACTAATTAACTTTTAATACTTAGACCTCCTCTTTTGTGTTCCTAAACACATCCTGGATACCTATATCCAGAGATGAGCAAAAACAAGCCCTTAGGCTTATGACTTAGAATGAAGCCATAAGGGTAATGAATCTACTTGAATCTCAGATTCTGAAAGAGGTCTGACTCTGATCAGCCTTGTGAAGGAAAAAAAAGAGAGGGGAAGAAGAAAAAACTGATGTAGTGCTCAGAGTCACAGACTAGAGGGAAACAGGTAATCAGCAATAAGCATGAAGAAAAGGGTGGTGAAAACCCATTAGGGACCAGTCTTATCCAATAGTTACTCAAGGTAGAAACCTACTCAGGTGACTTTCATTTCCCTGAAAGTGAGAAAGCTGAGACAACCCAGCTGGAATTCCAAGATGGGAATGATCCAGTGAAAATGAGGAAGAATACAAAGGCATATATTGAGGAATAAAAACATTAGAGTTATGAGAGATAATCTAAAAATGAATTACAAGTACAACCAGTACCCAATATCCAAAAACCAACTCTTGGGGTTGAAGATCTCAAGGAAGGGAGAAAAGCACTGAACACCTCCCAAGGTAGCCTTATATATTTAAAGAGAAAAAGCCTAAATTTCACTTGTTACCAATTTTACCTTTTCATTTAAGTTTTTGTCTTTTGGGGTCAAATAATCCACTTGTCCTCCTCTGGGCACTCTCTGTCTTATATCTTATATCACTCCTAAAAGAAGATGCCTAGAATTCAACCCTCAATGTATAGATGAAGGAATTAAAGTTTCAAAAAGGTTTTCATCCTCAAATATTTATTAATAAGCACATTTTCCAAGGTGCTAAGGAAATAAAGATACAAAGAAGAAATAATAACAATTCTCAAAGTCCAACTAGTGAAATAGGAAAAGAAAAAGGTCACATTTGGTGCCACACAAACCTATTTATAGAGGTCCAGTCAATACATACCATTGTTCTCTTTTTCAGTTTGACTCTTTTTGGGAATTCGATACACTTCCTAATAAAACAAACCAGAGGGAAAATTAGTTTTGTGGAAGTTTCAATTGTTTGAAAATGATAATTTTACAAGGCAAGGGAGAAGCAGGAAGGATTGGGCAGATATATGATTTATAAAAGCTTATTAATGTTCACATTAATTAGGTTTTAAATAAGAATATTTTCTAGACATCTTAAGAGTTAGAGAAATAAGTATATATGCTAGAAATTTATGAACAGTAAGTTTCAAAATGTTCACTTTCAGTTTTACCTAACAGTCTTCTTTGGCTACAAGATTAAGTGACCAGGAGGAGCTTGTTATAATTTTCTCATGAATTTTCCTATTGATTTTAGTTTATGCCTTAGGCTCCTTATGTATAAATTAAAGTTAACTATACAAACCTTCCTTGAAAAAACAGTATGAAGAAGAAATAAAAACTACAAAGGCTTTTCACATACTTAAGTGCAGCATGACGTTGCCATAACTATTATTAATAGCTTATATTAAGGTAATGTTTTACATGTGATAGAAATTTTATATTTTTTGAAAATGTATAGCCAGGCCTCTGGGGGGCTACTGCTAATTGGAGGGGGGGAAGGACCATTTTAAATTCTGCTAGTGGAAAGTTTATGCCTAGATCTATTATCTCCTTCTTAGTGACCTTTCTCCTTACTTTGCTTCAATTAAATCTGAAAACATCTGAGTTATATGAAATTCCTCTAAAACTTTTTTATTCCATAGCTCTAAAAAGCACTGGGAGTTAGAAAGAACTAAGTGAGTATCAAGTTCAATCTCCCTCTCAATCTTTTGGCTTGGGGAATTAGGGGGACACCTTAGGGAAAATTCCCATGCTTAGCACTAGCATTCAGTAGACCCTGCTTACTGAATTATTAGGGTAACCTATTTCCTTGCTAGATAGCTCTCAATTTTATAGTACTCTTTAGAATGGGCTGCCTTCTTATCATCTCCATTTCTAGGTTCTAGTTCTCTACCCTAATGCTAAGTTTATTTCCTTCTCTACAAGACTGCTTTTAAAATGCTTCAAGAATCTGACCTCGGACACTTCCTAGCTGTGTGACCCTGGGCAAATCATAACTTCTATTGTCTATCCCTTACCACTTATTCTTCTGCCTTAGAACCAATACACAGTATTGATTCTAAGATGTAAAGTAAGGGTTTTAAAAAAATAAAAATGCTTTAAGATCATCACCATATACTATTAAAAAAAAAAACCCTACCTTCCATCTTAGAACCAATACTATGTATTGGTTCCAAGGCAGAAGAGTGGCAAGGGGGATGAAGTGGCTTGCCCAGGGTCACACGGGAAGTGTCTGAGGCCAGATTTGAACCTAGGACCTCTCATCTCTAGGCCCAGCTCTAAATCCACTGAGCTACCCAGCTGCCACCCCACCCCCAACCCCCATCACCATATACTACTAAGGAATTTCCCATCAACCATTCCTCTGCTAACAGTTTCAAGATCTATCTCGCCATTCTGGTTATTCCTTCTACTGTGCACACTTCTCAGGGATAATTAGTCTTTTTTGGGTCATGGACCCATTTAGTAATCTAGTGATTCTATGGACCTCTCCTTCTTAGAATGCTGAGTTTTTAAAAAATCATAATAATTGAAGGAATTTTTTTCTTGATGCAAGTTCATAACAGTTGCCCTCTCCTCCACCACAGTCAAACTCTCTTGAGATTCAATAAGATCTGTGGACCTTAGGTTAATAATTTATGTTCTAGGGGCAGTTAGGCAAACACACCGAATAATGTGCCAGGCCTGGAGCTGGGTGGAACCTGGGTTCAAATCTGACCTCAGGCACTTCCTAGCTGTTTATGAAGCTTAGGCAAGCCACTTAGCCCCCATTGCCTAACCCTTAGCTCTCTTTTGCTTTGGAACCTATACTTAGTATAGATTCTAAGACAGAAGGTAAAAGTTTTAAAAAATGATACAAAGAAGGTACGTTTTTTAAAAAAAAGCTATTATTAATATACTTTAAGAAAGCTAATCGAGAACACACTAGGTCTCTGAGGGTTTTCCCAACAACTAATGACTAAATGCACAAACTATTAAATACCCACAACCCCTTCTGAAATAAAATTGAAAAAAGAGAAGGTAAAATTGGAAAAACTTTTTGCCTGATAAAATTGTTTTAAGACTTTAAGCATGAGAACAACAAGATCTCTCAGAGAGGAGGGCTATGAGATCAGAGATGAAGGGAAACAGAATCGAATAGGAAAAATAGAGTTAGTGCTCAAGACTAGGCAACACCTTAACTAGGACTGGAAAGTGGGAGTTTGGCAGGATCCTTTAATAGTTCTTAACCTCAAAAGAAAAGTAAAACATGGTTCTTCAGCCATGAAATGCATGGAAACAAACATTCAATTTTTCTCACTTCCAGGAATCAGGCATAAAAATGTTTACATATTAGAATCACAGATCTATACACTACAATTTTCATTGAGTGTCAATCAAAAATGTTTTCAAAAGCAAGTAACAACACTACACTAAGTATGTATATAAGCAATAGTTTTTAGTTTGTTTTTTTTTAAACCTTATCTTCGGTCTTGGAGTCAATACTGTGTATTGGTTCCAAGACAGAAGAGTGGTAAGGGCTAGGCAATGGAGGTCAAGTGACTTGCCCAGGGTCACACAGCTGGGAAGTGTCTAAGGCCAGATTTGAACCTAGGACCTCCCATCTCTAGGCCTGGCTCTCAATCCACTGAGCTACCCAGCTGCCCCCTAGCAATAGACTTTTATATCAATTGAATTTTTTATAAGTCACAAAACAAGTAATAATCTATATTATAATTTTAATCTTCACATAATCTTGGGAACATGTAAATGTTTAAATTTGGAAATTAGTGTAATTTGGTTTTCCCCATTTTTTAAAAGTAATCTAAAATCTCAAAACTTTTACATTTATAAAACACTATGGAAATAAAAAGGATTCAAAAGAGAGGCAAAGGGAGACACTGGGATGAAGAACAGAGAAACAAAAGCAAGGCAGAAAAGAATAATTATTGCCTTAGAAATGAACACATCTTTAAAAATAAGTGAATTTATATTCTTTCTCTTGCCTCTATGTATAGTGCCTTTTAGTTATCATTAGTGTTTGCAAAACTGAAAAGTCTAACCAATTTGTTAAATTAAAAAAGCAGGCCCTTAAAGCAGTGCTTGTACAAATCCATGTAAGTTTGGATCTTGAGATGAAATAACAGCCTGTCAATTTCACCATTCTGTGGGTCTGCCTGAGTCAAGTCTCTCCTCACTCCAAATCATCCTCCATTAAGTGAGCAGATCCAACTGTTACACATCTTACTCAACAAACTATCATGTCTCCTAGAGTCTCTGGAATCAAATATAAAATCCTCTGATTGACATTCAAAGCTTTTTATAACATAGCCCCGTTCTCTCACATCTTACTCTGCACCAAGCACTCTTTGATGCAATGACACTAGACACTCCTTGGCTGTTTCATGAATAAAACACTCAGTTATCTCAGTTCTGGGATTTTCTTTGGATTCCTCCATGCCTGGAATACTCTCCTCTTCCCAATTTTGCCTGACTTTCTTAGCTTCCTCCAAGAAGCCATTAAAATTTCATTTTTCACAGGAAGTCTTTTCCCAACTCTTCAATTCTAACACCTTTCCTTTGTTAAAATTATTTTCTATTTATCCTGTGAATAAGCTTTCCTTTGGATATATTTGTTTTTATGCTGTCTCCCTCATTAGATTATCAGTCTTCAGAACAGGGACTATCTTGTGCCTCTTTTGTATCCCCCGCATTAAGTCCAACGCCTGTTACACTGCAGGAGTTTCATAAATGTTTCATTGACTGAATGTTAGGCAAGTATAAATGTAAACTATCAAAAAGCAGAAAGAACACTGGACCAGGAGTCCAATTTAGGTTCAAATTCAAACTCTTTAACAACTGCTGTTATCCTATGCAAGTAAGTTACTTAAATCTCTCAGTCTTTGGGTTTCTTACCTGTTATCTATAAATTTTTATAATATAGTGTTATTAAAATATTTTTAAAAACTTTAAATAATGGGATGTAAATTGGAATAGTTCATTATGGAAAAACCTAAAATCATATTATCTCACTTGGTCCAGATTACAAACTTTAATTTGAGATAAGAATTGACCTCCTTTATGTTAAAACAAAAACAAACATTTCTTAAGGGAAGGGTCAAAAATCAGTTTTTATGGCAGCAGCTAGTTGGCTCAGTAGGAAAAAAAACCATAATATTGATACTAAGAAGGAGAGTAAAAAAAAAAAAATACCTGAAGAATTACAGAATTAGAGTTGAAAGGGACCTTAGAAGTCATCAAGTCTAGAAAGCTCCCTCATGTTACAAAAGAGAAATCTGAGGCCTAGAGTGATTTTAGTTACTTTGGCAAGAGTAAAACAATAACTGTTTGAAGTATGGTTCGGGTATGGTTGGAATTTTGCTTCCTAGTCTAGTGATCTACATGATGCTGATGTACTGATGTACACCTACTATAATTACCTAGAGAACGGACACTTGTATTCCTTTGATTTCCTAGATAGAGAACAGAGTATGGATTTAGGATCTGGCTTCAAGCACTGTGGCCCTGGGCAGTTGGTCAGTAAGCATTTATTAAGCCCTTATTATATGCTTGCACCTGGCTAAGCACTAGAGAAACAAAGAAACAGAAAAGGTAATCCCTGCCATCAAGGAGTTCATAATCTTATGTAGAGTCACAGAAAGCAAACAAGTATTAACAAACAAGGCTTGTACCAGATGAACAGTAAATAACAGAAGGAAGGCACTGGATTTGGAGTAAGAAGATTTGAATTAAAATCTAGTCTCAAATATCTACTAGCTGTGTAACTCTAGGCAATTTATGACCAAACAAAAGGCAGAGAACATTACAGGATGTAAAATGAATAATTTTGATTATATTAAATTTAAAAGGGTTTGTAAAAAAACTAAATGTGGCCAAGACTAGAAAAGAAACAATAAACTTTGAAAAAAAATTTACAGCAAATTTCTCTGATAAAGATCTTATTTCTCAAATATACAGGGAACTGAGTCATTTATAAGAATAAAAATCATTTCCCAATTGACAAATGGTCCAAAGACACGAACAAATTTCAGATGAAGAGATCAAAGTTATCAATAATCACATGAAAAAATGTTCTAAAATACTCTTTATTAGAGAAATGCACATTAAAATGCTGAGGTACGACTTCACACCTATCAGACTGGCCTATTAATATGACAGTAAAGGAAAGAGAGAAATGTTGTGAAACTGAAATGCACTGCTGTGAATTGATCCAACCATTCTGTGGAGCAATTTGGAACTATGTCCAAAGGGCTATAAAACTGCATACCCTTTGATCCAGTAATACCATTACTAGGTCTGTCTCCCAAAGACTAAAAAAAAGGGGATAAGGGAAGGACTCACTTATAAAAAAAATATGGCAGCTCTTTTTGTGGTGGCAAAGAATTGGAAATTGAGGGATGTCCATTAATTGGGGAATGGCTGAACAAATTGGTGTATGATGGTAATGGAATACTATTGTGCCATAAGAAATGAAGAACAGGATGAAAGAGCAGGAAAGATTAGCATGGACTGAAGCAGAATGAAATAAGCAGAACACAGTAACAACAATATTTTATGATGATCAATTGTGAAAGCTACTCTCAGCACAGGGCAATTCTGAGGGATTTATGACAAAGACTGCTATCTACTTCCAGAGAAAGAACTATTGGAGTCGGAATACAGATTGAAGCGTACTATTTTTCACACACACACAAAAAAAAGTATGTTGAAAAATTATTATTATATATAGTTGGGAAAGTAGGATGTCTTTTAAAAAATTCAATATTTCTAACTACAATTATAAAGTGCCTAATGATTTTATCTAGATATGATTGATTACAGATGTGAGTCTTAGTTTTTAGGAAGTCATGCCATAACCTTTTCAAAGATTTATAATATGTAATCAATACAACTTAATGTATTCTTAACATAGCCAGTACTCTGGAGGAGAAAAGAACTCTATGTGAGGATACACATAAAAGTAAACAAATATATGTACATATGAAAATTCAAGAGAGAAAAATGATGTGTGTACACACACATTTTTCTGCTTAAAAATATTTTTAAATCATTTTTCAATAGTTCAAAGATCCAAAATTTTGTTCAAGATGGATACTCTTTCCTTCAATGACTGATTATAACTCCCTCTGTGACTTATTACACTGGCTAGGAGTGCTTTGATAGAAAAATTTCACACTTTGTAGCCAACTTGGTGATAAGCCTCTGACTTTTCCTAAGTTGCTTTCTGAAAAGGAAGTGGACCACACTTGGCCTTTCAAGCTTGAGGAGGTAAGGGTCTTTAGCACTGGAAAGTGGCATTAGAACAATCAGGTTAAAAGTCCTCATTTTATAGAGAGGGGCAAACTGAGACTCAAAGTTAAAGTGAATTGTCCAAGTTAGGATTTTTAACCTAAGTCTTACACCAAAATCAAATTTCTTTCTAGTATATGCCACTGCCTCTCAATATGTATTACACACATACTTTGTGTGAATATATATGTTTGTGGATATGTGTGTGTGTGTGTGTATGTGTGTGTGCGCGCACGCACATATATAAGTACATGGCATTTAGGTATGGGAACCTATACCCCTCAAGACAATTTCTTAGGATCAATGGACAAACATTAAACAAATGACATATCATAGCGGTCACTGTGCTAGTTGCTGGAAAAACAGAAACATAGTTATCAACTAAATAAGTTCTTCTATGAAATACCACCAGAGGAGGTGCATTCATATTAGAAATCTAGAACAGAACATGAAATTATCAATTGCTTTAATAAAAGACTACCATAGAGCAATCAAACTGACTTAAATTTGATTATTATAAAACTCATATCTACTCTGTTCTACCAAAATAATAGAAATGACAACATTTCCCAAATTAATTTACTTATTTTGAGCTACCAAAGATTACATTTAGTCTCAGATGTGCCACCTTTTTATTTCCCACCCTTTTGTATGCCTTAGTTCTACTTTGACCCTAATTCCTGGAACCTGAAGAAGTTCAGCCCTTCTTCCCCTCCGGGAGCTTTTCAGCTTCTTTTGGTGGGTTGTTTCCCCTAACCCCCATTAGATTTTAAGTTCCTTGGGAGCATTTTCATAGCTTCAGTGATTACCACAGTTACTGGTATACATCAAGTATTTAATAAATACTGACAGAAAAGTTAAAAAGGTTTAAAGGAAAGGGGCCCAGTAATTCCAGATCCCAACATATATACTCTGGAACCAGTTAAAAAAAAAAAAAAGCATAGTTGATAAGTAGAAAAGAACTGGTATACAACATATAGAAGAAAACAGTTAACAGCAGTATCATGTTTGATAAGCTTAAAGACCTCAATTGCTAAGGTAAGGTCTCATTATTGGTCAAAAGCTGCTAGGAAACTAAAAAGAAGTCTGGTAAAAAATTAGGTTTAGGTCAACAACTGAGAACAGATTCAAGTCAAGTTGTAAATGGATACATCGATTAGCAATAAAAAGTCACATCATAAACAAATTAGCAGAACAAGCAAGGAAAGATTTTTCACCACCATTGAGAAAAGAAGAATTTATGACCAAATAAAGAATATAGAGAACCAAAGAGGGCAAAATGAAAAAATTTTATTACATAAAACTGAAAAACTTTTACATAAACAAAATGAAGACAGTTAAAACTAGAAACGTTAACAGAAAAAAAAATCTTTGCATCAAGTTTTTCTGATATCTTATATATACTAGATATATAAGCTATATAAGGAAGAGATCCAAATATATAAGAACAAGAACCATTCTCCAATGGTTCAATGGTCAAAGAACAGAATAATACTGTTCTCAAGGGAAGAAATTCAAGCAACAACAGGCAGGAAAAATGCCCAAAATCCCTGTTATAGAAATAAAAATTATAACAACTTTAAGGTACTATTTCATATCTTTCAAATTGGCAAAGAAAGATACTTATTGGAAGTATAGGAAAATAGGGAGGCTAAATATACTACTGGTAGAAATGAATTCACTCAACCATCTAGAAAGCAATCTGGAATTTTATCTCCAGTCACTACATTATATACTCCCTTTGACATCCAAACATTAGGCCTATTAGGCCTATATATCAGAGATCAAAAAAGAGAACAAAAGGGATCATATGTACAAAAATGTTACAGCAGTTATTTTTGTAGTAGCAAATAACTAAAGGGATATCTATCAACTGAGGAATGTTATATGAATGTAACATAATATTATTATGAAGTGAGAAACTATGAAACTAGTAAATACTCATATGATACACAGTGAAATGAGAATGAGAATAATACACCACCACCACCATATAAACAACTCTGAAAGACTTTTAAGAACTCCAGTCAATGAAAAGACCAATCATAACTTAGGAGGAACAATGTAAAATATGCTACCTCTCTAAAGATGCATGTTTTGGACTTAGTACGTTTGGATTTGTTTTTCATGACTATGCTTAACTTACAAGGGTTGAGTTTTTCTTCTTCATTTTTTTTAATGTGGGAGAATGGCTATTTGGGAAAGAAGGCAATTAGCAATAGTGCTGTCCTCTTGCCTCCACTGTCAAAATGAAAAGAAACAAAAAATATCAGAGGCATTATTTTAAATGCACCAAAAAAATTCAGTGATAAATGCAAACAAGCAGGACAACTTAGAAAGTACTATGCTAAATTTATTATATAATTTAAAAAATAAGTAAGCTGTATGTAAGAGACTTGTGGTTCTGAATATAGTCCAGTTTTCCTGTTATTTGGAGGAAAACACATAGCTCCAAAGAATCTTCAATTCTGGTTAGAAAACAAAGAATGAAGACTAATCTGGACTTGTTCCTTAGAAAGAGAATAGGATAAAAAGAAAAAAATATTGGACAACAAGTCCTGACTCTTAACACTGGCTATTTCTCAAGACTTAAAGACCAGTCATAAGTCCTGAGTCTCAAATTTCTTCAATTGTAAAATGGGGTGAACATCTGCACTAGTAACATTGTCCCTGTCATATGAGGGGAAGGTACTTTTGTACTATAAAACCATCATATGAAAGTGAGCTATAAATTATCAACAATCAGTTAACAAGTATCTTATTATATATGTCCTATGTGCCAGGTGCTATGGATAACCAACCCCCCCCCCCCAAAATTTTTAATAAAGAAAAATAATCTTGCTATCAAGTAATTTACATATTGTTGTAGGGCGCAATATGTAAAACATAAACAGAATACTACAATATAAATACAACAAAGTTAAATGCAAAGTAGAGGTAAAAAGAAACCAAATAAAGCTTTGTGTAGAAGGTATTGCATGAGTTGAGACTTGAAGGGAAAGATTCCATGAGGATGGAGCAAGGTAGACAGCCAGTGCAAAGGCAGAAACAAGAAACAGAGGTGCCATGTGAAGAACAGCATTGCCCAGTTTGGTTGGATTGTACAATGCAGTTGGAAAGGAAATTATATAAAATGAAAACATATGAATATAAGTTGGGGACAAGTTGCCACTTTTAAAGGTAAGATGGAAGTTTACATATGGTTTACATTTGGTCCTAGAAGTAAAGGTGAGCTATTGGTTTGAGAGCAGGAGGCAGATGCAGTGAAACCAAAGCTTAAAGAACAGCTATTTGGCTACTATGTGGATGAAGCATTTTAGAGATAGAGATAGAATGAAGAGATTCATTAAGAAGATACTATAGGGGACAGAGATACTAGAGATACTAGAGACCAGAGGACCTGGTTTCAAATCTGGCCTCAGATACTTCCTAGCTGTGTAACCTTGGGTAAGCCATTTGATCCCCATTGTCTAGCCCTTTACCACTCTTCTGCCTTGGAACCAATACAGAGTATTGATTCCAAGATGGAAAGTAAGGGTTTTAAAAAAGGAAAGAAAAGAAAACACTAGGAGTCGGTAGAAATTCTATTTGTTGCTTTTTTCAAATAATTTGTTCATATGAATAGCAATTTTTCATGTCCCTAATTAGCTATGGATTCCTCAAACTGGAAGATATATACAAATTTCTTGCTCCTGCACAGAATGGAGTTGAGAATTTTAAATTTTATATATTTGACTATTAAAATCAAAATGACTTTAAAAAAAAAACAAAGCAACATATACTATAGGAAATTCACAATTTCCATATGGGTAGGGAATTACTGGGTGTCTACATTTGGGGAATATATGTCATTAATACCCCAAGATGACTTAGCCAGAATAGGAATTTTTAAAACACCTTTATAGTTGTGAAATGAAACTGAAGGCCTACAGGTTAAATAAACTGAAACAGAATTCAAAAGGCTCAATGCAGAAACCTCTGAAAGAGGAGGTTTTTAATTACAAGAAATTAAGGATTGAAAACTAGCTACATAAATTGTGTAAGGCAGCAACTTAAACCTCTGATTCCTCATATAAACTCTTTGAAACAATGATAAAAATTTCTACCCACTTTCTTTTCATTTCAATAATATGTTAGTCTTCTTTCCTTGTTCTCATCTCTCAAGCCATCCCATCTTGAACATATTTATTTGAAACCTACTTGAATGTGTCACCATTCCTTCATCTGTCCCAGTTCTTCCCTAGCATGATGCCTTTACTTTCAAAGTTTCCGATGGGGGAAGAGTCAAGATAGTGGCTTAGAAACAGCATAAATTGATTCCTCTGTGAATACTTTTACACACCAATCAAAAACAAAGTACTTCAAGGGGGACAGAAAACCAAATCCAACAACAAGACAGAGCTGCAGGTCAAGTCTGCTCTTTTCAACTTAAAAGGTAAGCAGAAAAGGTTGAATTCTCAGGTATAAGATAAAAGAAAGAAGGAAGGTCCTAATGCTCCTCCCCCACATGCTGTGCTAAGACTTGGTAGTCTATGGGATCTCAGGATGAGGGCTCCAACCTGGACTGTGTATCTTGCTACCACAACTATGGGGAGCTCAGGGCTCTGACCACAGCTGGCAATGAACAGCTAGAAGAGAGAAGCAGAGGAGAGGGCAGGCTGATCACAGCCTTCAGCTACCACACCTCCATCTTAGGCGTTGGCCAGGAAGTTTTGGCCCCAAGGCACAATCAGCTCAACTGGCTAAATCCAATATAGCAGTGGCCCAGAGAAGAAGCCTCTAGAGCAGGGGTCAGTAACATATGTGGGAGCCATAAAGTCAATTTTTTTCAGGCACTGTTACAGGAACGTGCACTGTGAGCACTGTACGGTTCTCACAAAATTACATTTTAAAAAATGTGGCGTTTATGGCTCTCACAGTCAAAAAGGTTGCTGACCCCAGCTCTAGAGGGAAGTAAAGCTCAAACTCACAGAGCCAGCAAATAACCACAGAAGCAAGTGTACAAGAAAAGAATATGAGTAAACAGCAGAAGAAGAAAAAAAGAAACTATGATTGAAAACTACCATTCAGAAAAACAACAAAAACAGATGGAACAGAGGTGGACCAAAGAACATTAAGCAAAACCTCAGAAACTCCAGTGAACTGAATTCAGGCACTGGAAGAGCTCAAAAAAGAATTGAAAAAACAAATAACGCGGGCTGAAGAAAACTGGGAAAAGAACTTAAAAGGAAAGATAGGTCATCTGGAAACAGAGGCACATTAACTAAAACAAGAAAATAGTTTCCTAAAAGCCAGAATTGGAACAGCTAGAAAACGAGGCAAAAAAATTAAGACAGAATGAATTACAAAGAAAAATAGTTCAAAAGGAAAAGGAGGATCAAAAAAGTCATGGATGTATCCTGGTCTTTAAAAAAAAATTAGAATTGAACAACTAGAACTAGTGATTTCACAAGGCATTAAGATTTTATAAAACAAAATCAAAAGAATGAAAAAATGGAAGAAAAGCTGAAACACCTTATAGAAAAAACTACAGACCTGGAAAATTGATCCAGGAGAGACAATTTAAGAATTATTGGACTACCTGAAGGACAGAAAAAAAGCCTTGACATCACACTACAGAAAAAAGAGGGTAAAATAAATATTTAAAGAATTCACAAATCACTGTCTATAATAAATCCCCAATTGACAACTCCCAGGAATGTTATAGCCAAATTCAAGCGCTCCTAGACCGGAGAAAATACTATATCAGCAGCTTTAAGAAATAATTCCGATATCAAGGAGCCCCAGTCAGGATCACACAGGACCTGGCAGCCTCAACACTGAAGGACCAGAAGGCTTGGAATAAAATATTCTGAAAGGCAAGGGAACTGGGTCTACAACCAAGAATCAACTACCCAACAAAACTAAATATACTTTTTCAGGGGAAAGTATGGTCACTTAATAAAATAGAAGACTTCTAAGCATTCCTGAAAAAAAGCCCAAACTTGAACAGAAAATGTGAATCCCAAACACAAAATCCAAGAGAAGAATGAAAAGGTAAACAAAAGAGGAAAAAATTTAATGGCTCCAAAGTTTCCTATAGCCAGAGTCCTAATCCCCATCTCTCTCCCTTGAATTGCCCAAATATCAAGCCCTATCTCAAATACCATCTGTTTTAAGAAGTTTTCTCTGATTCTACCAGCTGGAATTATTTCTTATATCAATTTCATATGATATTTTGTTCTTATTCTTTTGTAGTCTGTTTTTTATTTTGATTATTGAAGAAATGCCTCCATAAGGTATATCTCATAATGTAAGGTAAAAATTCTATCTTAACTAATTACAACTCCTACACCTAATACAGTATTTTGGACACAATAAGGGCTTAATTAAATGAATTGGTCAATGTTTCAGATTCAAGAATACATTTGACTTTAGCCCAAAGGCACACCAAATAGAGAAAAAATTACAAGTTTTACAAGAAAATTGTTTGAATTAGTTAAGTGAAACTATTATTTTAAAGCAATTAAAGATCTATAAGGTAAAAGCATTAAGAAAAAAATTCAAATTATACCTAAAAGAGTCACTAGTTTCCAGTTAATCAGTAAGGTCAGGGAATGTGACAGTTTTTTCCCTAAAGATAATGATTAAATGAGTTGCTGGGATCATCACAAAGAATAATGAAAAGAGAAATCCTCTTTGTCTTATGAAATTTTAATATACATTCACACATATTATATGCAGTCCTGGTCATATCACTAGACAGGTTAGATATGTTTGAAGAATAACAATTACACACACACACACACACACACACACACACACACACACACACACACACACACAGTTTTATAACCCTTTGGGCATAATTCTGGATTGTTCTCCAAAACAGCTGGATGAATTCATAGTTCCACCATCAGCATATATTAGTGTCCTCATTTTTCCATATCTCCTCTAACAATTGCCATTTTATCATTTTGGCCAATCTGATAGATATGAGATGGTATTCTCATAAGTGCTTTTGATTTACATTTCTCAAATCAAAAAAGATTTAGAGCTTTATTTTCATATGGCTACCAATAGCTTTTGATTGCACCATACATGTCTTTTGTCCATTTATCAATTGTAGAATGGCTAATATTCTTAAAAAGTTGACAAACAGATATACGGCCTCTGATTGAGAAATTGTCATAACCTATCCCCTCCACCCAATTTTCTGCTTTCCTTCTAATCTTGGCAATATTAAGTTTCATTTGTACAAACCCTTTTAAATTTAATGAAATCAAAATTATCTGTTTGATATCTCACATTTATTTCTTATTCATGAATTTATTTACTAATCATTATTCGCTCATTTGTTTATTTATTATTCATAAATTCTTCTCTTATCCATAAATCTGATAGGTATTATGTTTCCTGTTCTTCTAATTTGCTTATTTGCTTTATCTCCCTTTACTTCTAGGTCACATATCCATTTTGATGTTATCTTTAAAACTGATGTAATATAGTAGTCTATATCTAGTTTCTGCTTTCCAGTTTTCCCCAATAATTTTTACAAAATAGTGAATTCTTAACCCCAAAGTTCAGATCTTTATTTTTTCAAATACAAGGTTACTATAATGTTTTACTATTGTCTATTATATGTCTATTCTTTTCTACTGATCTACTTTTCTATTTTTTTTAGCCAGCACCAGATAGTTTTGATAATTATTACTTATTATACAGTTTGAAATCTGATACTTTTAGACTGTTACATTCCCCCCTCCCATATATTCCTTTGACATTCTTAATCTTTTGTTTATCCAAATTAATTGGTAATATTTTTCTAGTTCTGAAAGTTTTTTATTAATTTAATTGGGATGGCATTAAATAAGCAGATTAGTTTAGGTAGAATTGTCTTTTTAATTATACTGACTCGTTCATAAAGCTATACTCATTCATAAACAATTAATAATTCTCCAATTATTCAAATCTGACTTTATATGTGTAAAATTTTCATAATTATGTTCATGTAGTTCCTGGGTTGGAATGAATCCTTTCTGTATATACTTATGTACACCTTTTGACCTGTTTCCTAAGGTGATCAGGAAAAAAGGCAAAGCACCTAAGTGTTCTGAACTATTTACTGGAGCTCTCTTTGTTATTGCAGAGAACAAGAAATCTGAGAAGATACAGAATGGCTAAACAAATTGTGGTATATGATTATGATGGAATACTACTATGCTGTAAGAAATGCGCATATTAATTTTTAAAAACAATGGAAAGATCTACATGAAATTGTGAAGACTAAATTGAGCAGAACCAAGAGAACATTATATTCAGCAACAGGAATATTATTTGAAGAATAACTTGTGTATGTCTATCACCAGAGAAAGAACTGATGAACAGAAACAAGTAAGACATACTTTTATATATACATATATCTTTTTGTCAAAGGATGCCTTCTCTAAGGCAGGGAGGAAAGGGTGAAGAGAGATACCTAAAAAATTTAATATAAAAAATAAACATTTAAATTTTTTTTAAAAAAGGAATAACAATTGTAGCTGTGTGAAGGAAAGATTGGAGAGGTGAAAAGTCAGGGCAGAGGTACAAATTAGAAGGCAATAGTCTATGCCAAAAAGAATACCTAAAAATTTTAATATAAAAAAAAATAAACATTTAAATAAAAAAAAAAGGAATAACAATTGTAGCTGTATGAAGGAAGGATTGGAGAGGTGAAAAGTCAGGGCAGAGGTACAAATGAGAAGTCTATGCCAAAAAGAATATGAGGGCCTTAACTAGGGTGAAAGCCATCTCAATGTAATGAATGCAACAGATATGATACATGCTGTGGAGATATAAGCAATAAGATTCAGGAATTGACCAGCTATGAAGGGTGACAGAGCAAGAAAAAGAGAATAACAGTAAGGTTCTTAGAAGGATGAAGTGATGTCTTGGACAGAAATAAGGACATTTGGAAAGACAAGGCTTTGGAGGAAGACATTCAACCTTGCTTTGGCTTTGGACATGTTGATTTTACAATGTCTGCAATGCAGTTCTAAATGTCCAAAAAGCAGTAGCTGATGTAGAATTCCAGCTCATGAAAGACTAAAGCTGGATATAAAGATGTGAGAGTTGTTTGCACAGAGATAACATTTCAGCCCATGTGAAATGATGAGAGTTCAAATAGAGAAAAGGATCCAGGGTAGAGCTTCAGAGAACATCCATAGTCAGGTGCCATGTTGTGAATGATCTATTAAAGGAGCCTAAGAAAAAGCTCTCAGATTGGTAAAAAGAAAAGAACCAAGAAAGTAGAATCATATGAGAATCACAGAAAGAGGCCACTGACAGTGTCAAATGATGTAGAAAATTCCAGAAGCACAGAAGGGGGAGGGGTAAATCAGGCGATCACTAATAACTGGAAAAAAATTTCAGAAGAGTAATGAGACTGGAAGCTGGACTATAAGACTTGTGAAGCAAGTAAAAGTAAGTAAAAGAAGGAGAAGTAACTAGTGCAAGTAGTTTTTGCAGTGGGTTTGCCTGAGATAGTATCAGGTAGTTTTGAGTTCTGGAGTAGGAAAAGAAGCAGGAGAATTTTTTTTCTTTCAGTAAATTGTGAGACAAGGTATTCTGCTTGAAAAAGGCTCATACAGAAAGTTTTTGTGAATACATTTTGAAAGAAAATTAGAGATGTAAAAAAAGCAGTCATGAATGGAAAGCAAGTAAAGTGATACCAGCTTTTAAATATGGCAGAAAAAAAACCAAAATACTACAGATCTTGGTGGAATTAAGAGTTATCAAAACAAAACTATAAATATATCCATACTATGGGGGGTGGGGGTGGGAGGAGGGGAGGGAAAGAACATGAATCATGTAACCACGGGAAAATAAATTAATTAAACTATATGTATATAGATAGATAGATAGTATGAGATTTGTGAATGAAGCAAGCCTCCATGAGAAAAAGGATTGTTTTACTTTTGTCTACTATCAAAGTATAGTTTCATATTGTATGTACTCAAATATTTGAGTAACAGGTGATAGTGTGATCAATGCAGAAGCAGCAGACTCAATTCTTTAAAGTGCATATAATCTATTTCCAAGGTTAACCGTAGTCCTTCTCTCTCCTGTGTCCAATTCTTTATTCCCTACAGCCAATTAGTTACCTATTTGTGGCTTTACTTCCAAAAACTTCCCAATTACCTCCTTTACATTGCTACTGCTTTCATTATCAATATGCTAGCCACTTCTTTCTTCAATCTATCTTTCATTACTATTAACAAAGAAATCTTCTAAGGCTGACCAGTCTAACTATGCTCAGCTGTTCACTGACAAGAATAAATCACTTTCTGTCTCAGTAACAAGTCTATGACAGAAGAGCAAGGGCTAGGGAAAGGAGGCTAAGTGACTTGCCCAGGACCATACAGTTAGTGTCTAAGGTACCAGATTTGAACTTGTATCCAGCATGGCATTCTGTTCACTATGCCACCTAGTCACTTTAATAATCTGGTTTTAATCTTCCTGCCCTATCACAATTGTCTAAAGCCTAATTCCTAAACGTTTGGGCTACTATCTTTTACAATCTAGCTAAACTGGACTACTAGTCAATTCTAGATCTTGTTCTGCCCCCTGGACTCCAAGCTCTTGTGCAGAACAGACTCCTCCCCAATATCTTTCTCTTCCTTTCCAAAACATAGCTCAAATACCACTGTTTTCTTTGAGATCCTGTCTATGAGGGATTGCTTCTAAATTTTATCCTTTTGACCTCTCCTATGCATTTCAAATACCCTTAGTTTGTATTATCCCCATATATATTCTCATTCTATTACCTTTTACCTTCACTTTGCATCTTAACATTCCCAGTGCTTATCACATGCATTATATACATAGTAACTGTTCAATAAACAGTTGTTAAATTGAATACACAAAAAAGATAACTTTATCTGTAATATTTTGAATATATTACTGCCTGAAAGACTAGATAACTTAAAAATACTAGAAAATCCTCAGATATGCATTTAAAATTCCAACACTGTTTTATATAATCAATTTAATAAGCATTTATTACACATCTATTAAGTTCTAGGTATACAAAACTAATTTTTTTTTTCAGATTTCTTTGAGGTTATTTTTTGATGTAATTCCTACCACTGTAGGCTTCCTCTAGAATTGTACATGGCTTCCTCTAGAATTGACCATATTAGTTCATAACCAAAAGCAGTGTCATGATGACTCTAAGAAACTGGATAGAATTTGTAAATTAAAAACTAAAAACTTAAAGCATCTACAGAAGAAAAAAAACCTATACATAGGTGGCCCAGCTAGGTGGGGCTCAGTGGATTGAGAGCCAGGCCCAGAGATGGGAGGTCCTAGGTTCAAATCTAGCCTCAGACACGTCATAGCTATGTGACCCTAGGCAAGCCACTTCATCCCCATTGCCTAGCCCTTACCACTCTTCTGCCTGGGAACCAATACTTAGTATTGATTCTAAGACAGAAGGCAAGAATTTTTAAAAATTATTCAAACAATTAACAACCACATAAAAGAATGTCCCAAATCACTAATAATGAAAAAAGCAAATCAAACCACCAAGAGATTTTGTGGCATAGTCTACAAACTGGCAAAGATGACAAAAAAAAAAGTAATAACCAATGTTTGAAGGGATTCAGGGAAAAGGATCCCTAGGAGAAATTGCTGGTGGATCTGTGAATCTGTACAACCATTTTGGAAAGCAATTTGGATCTATACAGATAAAGTGACTAAAATTCCCATATCCTTAGATCCAAAGATTACTAAGCTTAAACTCTAAGAAGGCTTTTTATAAGAACTAAGTTCCTATAAAATCAAAATATTAGAAACAAAGTGGATGCCCATCAATTGGAGAAGGGCTAAACAAATTAATATAATGGAATATAACTAAGATGGTATGAAATGAGGAAGGTGATGAATTCAGAGAAGCATGGAAAAATCTTCATGAATTGATGCAGAGATGCAGAGAATTGATGCAGAAAAAAAAATCACCAAGAAAACAATATTCATAATGACAATTTAAATGGAGAGAAGGATTAAAAAAAAATTTAAAAGTGAATGAAAAGACATTTGCATTCAACCTCTTTGCAGAGGTAAGAGGTCAACAAAAGTATGCAATGGAAATATTTTCAAAAGTTTTCATTGTTTTGATCAATTATATGGATTTTTTACTCATATTTCTCTTTAAAATAAAAATGTTTTAAATACAAATTTAAATGTTAAATATATTTTGATATATCTAATAAATTTATATTTATATACAATATTCATATGTAATGAATTTATATTTGTAAAATAAGAATTAATAAAAATATATTTAAATATATCTTTAAAATATAAATCTAAATACATTTTAAAAATAAAAAATACTTTAAATAAATGAATAAATAAGTAAATATATGAAAGATATGGCATAGATTTCTGGAAGGGAAGGAAGAAAGATACTGGGGCATACTATAGAAAAAAAATTATTGCCACATAGACTACAGGGCAATACACAGGTGACTCACTTATCTTAGCAAGACATGCATGTGACTACTTATTAATGTTTTATTGTATCTAATTTATCTTTAAGGTATCTAATCTAAAAAGGTATCTACTCTAAAAAGGTATCTAATCTAATAAACACCTAATTTTTAATTCAGTTTAGCTTCTTTAAGCACCTATTCACATACTTTAAGTCTAATTGTTCTCTTAATACTTTCTCTTCCAAAAAAACAAAAAATCTGAAAAAATGACTGACAACAAACAGCAGAACTTAAATGGCTTTGAGGTTTTGAGAATCCAAGACTTTTTTTTTTTGCCAAATTAAAACAGAATTAAGTTATAATTTGAACTACTTCTACATTTGTATTTCTGCCTTAGTTGTGGATACTTTTAATAATGAGACTTCTGGCTCCTCCACATTTTTTCTCCCAAGTTCTTTTGGGCCATATAACACTAACCCATCAAGTATGCTGTCAGTTAGGACAATTATGCCTTCCTGAGGACACATTCTAGGGCTAAATGAACTATGTATCTGGCTCAATATAAATATCTATGTATTCTTATGAACTAAGTCAGTGTCTAAATGCACTATACTTATCACTCTGCAAGGACCCATACCTCTAAATTTCTTATTATTAAGAAGCAATGGATAAATTTCTTCTATCCTCTGACTACATATCCACTACAAGCACCAAAAGGAAAGGCTCTGGAAATATTAGTCACTGAAGTTTCCAGTTACTCAAAATGTCAATGGATACTAGTCATTTCACAGGAGTCTTACCTCCTTTTCTCAGGATCCAACCGAACACAGATGTTTTCAGTCATCTTCAACATGAACTGCATTTAACCATCACCTGTTAACCTGATGTAACTGTCATGACCTACTGGACCTTGGGTACATTTTCAGCATAAGGATATTATGCAACAATTCCTCTTTCAAATGGAATTGCATGCAAGTGCCCCTGCTGAAAACGTAGACCAGTAAAGACTGTGCAGCATGTGAATATGTATAATGTGGTTTTGTGTGTGACAAAGAAGTACATGTTCTTATGTACTCCACAGGTTCTGTAACTTAGAGAGTGAAAATGTGTAAGCCTTGTATAGGCAAAGCAGCTGTCCTGTGTATATAGGTATAGAAAAGATAGCTCACTTAATCCTTTCACGCCAGGAGTCGGGATTTTCCCGGAACGACGTCCATTGTCGGCAATGGACGCACCAAAATAACGCCGGCGCCAGTGAGTTAACCACTTCTGTCCTCTTTTCACCTATTATATTTTTCATGCATCATCCAGCTTCCCAACCATCTTCCTGTTTCTTCACAGAATGCACGCTAGGTTCTCTCTTTTCTTCAGCACGGAGTTGAAAATGGAGTTGAGAAAAGGAGACACATGGTCAGCTGGTGATGTTAACAAGCTCCTTGCTGCCCTGAGAAGCTAGATGGAAATGGTTCAAGTTACAAGGGGGATCATCATCAGATCTGGGAGGACAAAGCTTAAGTCATGAGTCTTCCATACCCTCATCCCACCCTCTCCTAGACTTATTTCTAACGATGATCCATAATTTCTATAATTACTGTAAAATCAGGTTTAAGAAAACCTGTGAATTCACCTTTTAGGAGTAAGGTAAAGTGAAACATATGTCCAGTAATAATCCAATTGTCCAAAAAGGTCAAGAAGCCATGGCTTGAGTGAAATAAAACAGTAGATACATAATCTATTGGGTGGTATATTTGCTAGGTCCTCAAATTTTAAGGACATTTCTTTTCAATTGTTATCTATTTTCTTACATAGGTGAAAGTCAGACAGAAGTAGTTAACTCAGTGCCCAGAGAGTACAGAACAAACACAATAGTTCAATCATATTAAAAAAAAAAAAGTAACAAAACATGTTTAAGTTTATGACAACATATAACTTGTTGTGTGAGTATCCTGTTTTCAGATGCATAAATAAAAAGGCCAGCCAGACTGATAAGAAACTAATCCACATTTCTGATATCAGAGCCATGATAAATGATAACTGAAGTCATAATTATATTAAAATTTTCTCAGCATCAATGATAGAACAAGAGCACAGCTCACAAGCAAATACAGAATTTTACAGAAATGCAAATCTGTATGGAGAGTGATTTCAGAACAAACTAAATTTTGGAGAAAGAGGATTATATTCAGTGGCTCTAGGTAACAGGCGTGTCAAGATGAACACAAAGTATAAAATTAAAAGTACACATTTTTACTCAAATATTAGAAAAAATATTAAATCTAAAGCTTATAGGATCATCAGGCTGCATAATACTATAAAATTTTTTATTTAGGTACCAATAGTCTTGGAAAGGTTAGAGGGAAAATTAACAGAAAGTCAACTTCACAAATCTTAGTTTTGGAGGACAATTTTAAATTGCCACAATTCACTGGGTTAATAATATTATGAACACACAACTATGACTCATCAAAATTACACTAATTCTGTATACTAATTATATCAAAAACAAGAAAAAATGTTTCTCCAGAAGGTTTGACATAAACCCAGAAGCTTAAAAAATTATGTTTATACCTAAAAAAAAAGATAATCACAACAATTACACTTACTGTTATGAAACATATTGGGCAAAGAGATAAGACAAAATCCACCACTGAAGCCATTACTCACTGAGGCAACCAAACTTGAACTAAGTATAAATCCTCTAATTCCTCTGCAGCAGGAAGAACAACATTTACATATTCCCATCCTTACCTTACCTAATGTGTTGCCAACTTAGCTATGGAATCTGCTAACCTTTCCCAACATATTCCTTCAAGGGATCTCTCCTGCCTTTTTAGCCTGGTATCCTGCATATAGCAGGTGCTCAAAAAAAGTTTGTTAAACAAATGACCCAGCATCCTTTTTTTACTAATAATTCTAATTATTACAGAGTTCATATTTCACTGTGAATCCTTCCACCTTTCTATAAAATTAGAGAGAAAGAGGATGTGTTCCATGAATGGCTACAGTGAGCAGCTAAGGGATGGAACACTAGCATAAATGACCAAGCTGTTATGGGCACATGAGAATCTACAATAATACATCTCAAATAACTCAAATGTTAATTAAGAGTTTCAAAACAACAATGAATAGATATTGGACCTATACAGTAGAATTTGAAACCCCCCCACCTCCTAATTACTTTTAATTAATTTTACCAAATCTCAGAGGGAAGAGCCTAGAGATTAGGTAAAATCTCACAGGTTGCCTCTAAGCAGTAGCTCCATTGGATTTGAATCAGCAGTTTGTTATTCCTGTTTCTTAAGATCTAGTAAAATTTAAATAATTCTGAGATTCCTCTGAAGATCATAGTGCTACCAGCCAGGCAGGAACTCTTATGGCCATAAAGGGTTTGCAATGGAATGATATAATTCTTAAAGATATGAGGATCAAGAACCTAAACTCCTCATAGTTACTAAAACCTGAAATTCAGATCTGAGTTCAGATCCACAACTGATCAGTTTCTAGACTCACCTTAGTTCACAATGTGATCTACCAGAATCAGATCACCATGGGATAGTATAAAAAGTAAAAACACTGTTCACCTCACTACATTCTTCTAAAAAGTGATCATGGAAAAGGAATAAGGTTCATTGATCTCTATTCTCCTTCCTCACAATACATGTATGAAGGAAGATTTTCTGAGAGGTAAGGAAATATCTTTGGCTTGGGACTTAAATACAACAGTTTATGCATAAAAGAAGCTCTCAATCACCGAGTAAGATACTAGGGCCAACCAGACCTTTATTTCTGAAAATGATTCTAAAGATATGCTGCAATGATGACATTAATTTTATGTGAATATTGACCCTTTATTATTATAAGGCTATTTAATAACTGTGACAGTAAACTGAAAGTGAACAAAAGTCAGTGGGGAAAATGAGTTAGCTAAATTACTTGGCTGACTGGTGTAAACCTGATATTGCTTGAGGCTACATTCAAGGCAAAATACTGAAATGAATTTAGAATTAACAGACATTGCCAATTCAGAGAAAGCAACCCTTGTTCTGTGTGAAATATAAATGAGATAATTTAATTTGGACTCCTTCAATGAAATTCAAATCTATTACATTGTTAAAAATGAATCACAATTTATTCTTACCTTTAGGTCTTTCCAACTATCTAGGAGCTTAGTGGCCAGATCACTGATATCCACTGTTTTATCTGGCTGCTCTTGACTTCTCTCACTCTCCACATCAGAGACACCCTCTTCTTCATCTTGGGAAGGTGTTTCCATAGCAATAGGTTCTTCTAGCTTTGGGCCATTACTCTCTTTAGCCTCAGCTTCATGCTCAGCTTCTGGCTCTGAGGCAGGCAGTTTACTGCTGTCCACTGCGGTTTCAATGTCACCTTTGGTTGGTGGCAAATGTTGTGGGGTAAGCTGCTGTGATTGCAGCTGTTGTGGCTGTGATTCTTCATCTTCTTCCACAGGCGCATTTTCTAACTGATCAAGGTCTTCTTTGCAATCCTTGCCTTCTAGCTCACTGGTAGCATCAGAAATTGCACTGTCCATACTATTTTCACTTATAATTTTAAGTCTACGAAACACAAGTTTCTTTGGAGTATCTGTGTCAGCCTCTGTGCTGGGCTTGGTGGAAGGATCAGGTGTGTTGAGTGGTGTGTGTGCACGTGAAGTATTTTCACTGGAATAACCATCACCTTCACTGAAGTGGGGGACAGCAGTCTTGGTTTGAGACCAGCGCTGGATGATTGGAAGAACTTTGCTCTCCTCCAACATATTTTTTGTAGGAATAGGCAAATGTTCCAAGGTCTTTATAATCTGATTAAACAGAATTTTAACAAAAGTTCATCACTTTACACTGTTTAATTTTGATAACCTTGGATCAAAGCTTAAGAACGTCATGAAAATGCTTTTTTTCTGACACAAGTTTATGCAAAAGCTCAAGGATATAAAATATACAGTATGAACTTCCTATAAAATGAAAGGAAAACTGCACTATGAAATCTATCAAGATTGAACCACACCCATGCAAGATGGTTAAAGGGGCCATCCAAAAATATTTAAGTCTCTTATTAAGGTTCCATGAAATATGATAAATGGTAACTCTTTGCTTAAAAAAAAAAAAGTTCAAAAAGTTCAAAAATTCAAAAAGTATGAATTCCTTCTCCTATCCCAGAAATAAAAAGAATTAGTACCCAAGCTTAACTGTATGACTCAGTTTCTTATGCTATAAAATTAAATGTTTGGACTAAATCGCTAAAGATATCAGAGGTCACATGATCTTCCATTCCAACCCCCCCCCCCAATACAGGCTGAGAAAAAAGCATATTCATTAAGTGTAGAAAGTATGTAATCAACATCAGAGTCAGAAGCATCTGGGTTGAAGTCCCAAACCTATCATATATTGGCTATATAATCATGAACAAGTCATGTAACCTTTTAGTGTCCCCAGCCTATAAAGGCTGGAACAAATGTTAATCTATGTCAGTAGAGAGAATGTTCTCACCAAAGTTCTATACTCCAATGAAAATTATAGGTAAGGGCAAAAAACAAAACAAAAAAACTTAATTGATTGGAAAGATTCCATCATAGAAAATATTTACTTTGAGTATTATCTGATGTATACAAGAACAATGAAGCATTATATTTTTATACTGCTGACAAAGCAGATGTGTTAAGTTCATTATTATTAATATTTAATATGCCCCCAAATGTTTATAATGAATTAAGTTCTTACTCTCACACCTAACTAATAAAGGAGATATTAAATTACCAGAGTTGGATCACATGTAAAGACTAAATACACAAAAATTAATTTTAAACATTAAGGGAGGGCCAAATATTGAATAAGGAGTAAAAATTATTGACCTCTTCCTGTAGCTTCTGATTGTTTCCTCGACCATCACCTAGCTCTGCCATCCAAATCCACAGAAGAGACAGCCCGTGACATTCTAGGAAGGACTTTAAGCAGGACTGAGACTGTGTATTCTTTAAAATCAAGAAAAGGAAAAGTAAAATCAAAGCAGAATATATAAGAACATGCCTACTATTATATGCCAAAGCATTATACAGTCAACTTTAATTATTAATCAGAATCAATGCTACAAATTTTAAATATAAAATGTCACAATATTATATTACATATAAATGCACTTTGGGAAAAATTACATTCTAGATAAAGAACAATTAACAGAGATGCATATGAGGGTTAATAAAATAACTGTTTGATTCTAAGTGGCCAAGGAATCAATTGTTGGTTTGTTAACATCTCTACCAATAAGTTAAAACAATGTAAATATGCCTTAAATTAATTTTTTATTTTATATTTGGTCATTGTCTGAAAAGAGGCAGCATGACAAAGTAAATAGAGATATGGCTTTAAAGTCAAAGAAGACCTGCTCCAGACACACATTAGCTGTGAGTAATTGCTCTTATAATTAATAATTTTTGATATTTTTAAGTTTCAGAAAATTTTTTTATAAATACCACAATAGGAAGAAATGTAACTACACTGGTAAGAATTCATCCTTTTGACTTGAGGTAAATTATTAAATATCCCTGTTCATACTTGAGATTAAATATCAAATAAAACAATCATTTTCACCTGTATAAGTTTGAGACAGGTAAGTTTCTGCTCCAAAGTCTCAATTCTAACCATCAACCTTGATAAACTGAGCACCTGGTTTTTATCCGAAAGGCCTTCACCATTTTCTAGAAGAGCTTCAAGTTCTCCATCCACCTAACATGAAAAAAAGGGGGGGAAATCTAGATTACAAAAAATTATAACTTTTCATAAGCTGAGGGAAAGTAACTGATCAACAAATATTGACTGAATACTTAACATAATTTTTGCTAAAAGTTATAGAAGTTATTAAAGAATGAGAAGGTCCTTGGTTTCAAGGAATTTAAAATTTACATTAAAAAAAAAAAGCAAACCTAATACACCTTAAGAACAAAAAATTAAATATTGACTCCAATTGTATTCCCGAAAAAGATAAGTCTTCATAGAAAAAATAAGACTTCAGTTAGACCTATGAAATTGGATAGAGAGTAGATATAGAGATTTTAAGTGGGTGGGGAGGGAAGGTGATAGGGAAGACAGAGAGAATGAGCAAAGAAAAGCAAGAAGTTAGAAGCCAAAATAAAAAAAAAAAAAGAGTACAAAGGAGATCGACTTAGCTGGAATAGAGGATATGGGCCAATTATGGCTAAAAAAGGCAGAAAAATCTGAATTTCTAAATATTGAATCTGAATTTACAACATGATTAAAGTGGTTGGTCTTTTAAGAAGATCAATCTGGCAGCATTAATGCAGGATGGATTTGGAAAGCAAGACTAACACTAAGAAAGGTTATGAGGTTGGGAGAAAAGATAGGAGACTTGCAAAATAAGGGAATGTCAGCTAGGGAGCTATATGACAGGAGCTATGTGTACCCTGAGACTGCTACTGAAAAACTAAGGAAGACCTAAGAAGAACTCAGAAATGTTGGACAACTGGGGTTTGGCAATACCATAAGCTGAAATAGCAGACCAACTAAGGTGATAAATTATTCCCAAGAATCTTAGAGTCAAGTTGACATTGGGTTACAAGCTGTTCCTTTGAAAGATGATGTGAACAGCATGACACCCATCAGTGGAATAAGGGATACACTATTCTATCCTGCTAAGAAGCACTGCAACAAATGAGAAATACTAACATACCACCTGCTTGAAATGTTATGTGCTGATGGTGCTAACCAGTAAAGTGAACATATGAAATGAGATATGTCAATGTTATATCATAAAAAAGTGGTATTATCTCACCTGTTAACAGGCCAAGGTTCCATACTACTTTTTGTCAACAGGAATCTTAGCTCCAAATCACAAAATAATGCACTGCTGACTAATCAATGTAAGACAATCACCAAAACAAAAAACTACCACACCTTTATTCCTAAACCTAAATTAGATTAAAACAAGAAAAGGAATTAAAGAGCTCCTAAAACCTAAAGAGGAAAAAAATAGAAAATCCTTGGGTCATTTAAAAATCTTAACTTTCAGCCAATTCCAGAAATTATATTTATTATGAAAAAACGGTATTCAAGTCCAAAATAATTCTGAAAAGAAGATGGAGATACTTAGAAATTTTGAAAAGACATTTGGAACTAACAGAGCAATTATATTAAAAAAACTAATTTTAAAAAGCTAGTATTTGCTATAATATTCCTCTCAATATTTTAAATTTTTATTTAAAAAACTGAGGACCTGTACATAGAAATATAATGCAATAATCACGATTATGTTAAGAATCATAGGAGTAAAAGTAGAGCCATCAAGGAACATGCCCTTAAGGAGAGGCAAACAACATCAAAGAAGAAGCTTAAATGATTAATAGCTACCTGACAAATGCTGTGAAAACCTCAACATCATACTTTTCAACTAAGAATTACAAATAACAACAAAAACATGAAGAAAACTCAGAAAACAAAGACTTTCAGACTCCTTTAAATCAGGGACTGAAAGTAAACATTTATAAGATCACACACATATATAAAACACCCAAACACAAAGCAATACAAAATAAATGATTCCATATAAATAAAAAACTTGAGAAGTAAATAAAACAAGGTTTAGCTAGCACTCCCAAAGGAGGATATGTAAAATTATCAAGAGAAAAACAAAGTTTGCACACTATCAATACACTTAAAGAACAGTTACGTCAAGTGAGTTTGATAAATTAGCTTCTCTACAAAATTGTTGAGAGGCAGAGCCAGAGTCATAATTATTGAATCAAAAACATTATAGTTGTGCACAAATTACTAACAAGGTACTTTACTAGCTTCCATTGCATGAGCATGAACATTTCCATACACAAAACAAACAAGAAAGAAAAAAAAGGACTGCAATAACCTGCGAGGCTCTATCTCACATTTTTAAAAGGTACACATTATAATGAATTTAACATGGTAGAACCCATATGAACTTCTTTCTGCCCTATTCTGAGCAATTTTTAAAAATGATACTTTTTCTCCTTGGCTTCCCTATTTTTTTTTTTTGCTGAGACCAACTTTATTAACAGAAGTCATGGCATATACACTTATATCGAAACATAAGAAAACCAGTGACCCCTGAACCCTTCAAATAAAGGTCAATATATGCTTACAGATTTTATACAATTACATCAGAAAAATACAAATACAATAACATTCAGTAGCTTGCATTAAAAAAAAAACAAACTTTGAAACTCACAACAAAAAAACAAAATACTGGCTAAGTAAAAAAGATATGCAAAAAAAAGTCAGTAGCATCAAAAGAAATTTATTAATTCAATACTATTTCAGAAAGTGCTAAGATATATATTGCCTTTGTTGATTATCATAAACCCATAGGCGCAGTTCTATACTCATTGCTTACTTACATAATATATAGACACACAAAATAATATACAGAAAAGAGACCCAACTTAGTGAATATATTGTGAAGACAAAGTGAGAAACTATTCTCTATTTACATGACACCAACACAAAAATATGAAGAACAATTAACAGAAAATGTGGCAATTTTCACGGAGTTATTTAAACCCATTATGATTCGGTTTAGCCTTAAACCAAAGCCGGTATCTCTGAAAAGAGGAGAAAGGACAAAAGAAAGAGATACGGATTGATATTTATTACCACTTATGAAGAACAAAGATTATTCCTTTTTGAAGTTCAATTGTAGACTAAGTTTATAGCCATTTCCACTATCCATCTCAAATTAACAGCAGATGTAGTTAAACACTTAAATTTAGTGACTGATGACTTTCAAAATTGAGTTCACAAAAAAAAGATTTGGTTTTTTAGCCAGGCAACTTACTGTCCTGTGGATTTGTAAAGGAAGGCAAAAGCAAATGAAGGAATTTCAAAGAGTAAAACGTGAAGGTTTGGAATGACTATATAATTGAAGTGTTTCTCCAAGAAATAAAAAAGCTGGGTAAGGGATGGTATAAAAACAATTTCTGTAGAAAAGCATTAATTTTTCACTCCCAAAACTTCAGAAATATCACACAAAAAATATAGAATTTTGCATCATTCCAGCAGATGAACATGACCAGTATCATGAAAATGTAATTTGATTTTTGTTGATTTTTAAGAATTTCATTCAGTATAGCAAAATACAGCTTAAAGTCTTCTCATAAGTAGGTAAAAATCAGGTAAGATGGCTATGACTAAAGAAATCACATTGTTCAACAACATGATTGCTGACACACAAAGAGGTTAAAGAAGTCATAACAAAACATTTTGAATAAAATCCAAACAAATCTTTTTCCTAGAAATCAAGTATTCCATATGGTTTTTATTTTTTTAACCCTTACCTTCCATCTTGGAATTAATACTGTGTATTGGTTCTAAGACAGAAGGGCAATGAGGGCTAAGCAATGGGGATTAAGTGACTTGCCCAGGGTCACACAGTTAGGAAGTGTCTGAGGCTAAATTTGAATTCATGACCTTTCATCTGCTCTTATTCATAGTGTAAATGCATTGCCTCTTCTCAGGACAAATCTTACTTACTGACAATAATGATAAAAATAGTGAAAAATGATTAAAAAATAAAGAACATTCTAACCATCAGTACTGGAAAGCAAAAAAAGAAGGAAAATACATATTGCTCAGATTGATAGGCAGCTTATTGAATCAATCCATAAAGGTATATCTTACACAAGCACTAAGGAAGAGAATGGTCAGGCTAAATTGAATTTCAGAAAATACATTGTGCCTTCAAAGATTCCAAACATCAAATCACTGAGAAAGATGATCTCTGTTATGGTAAATGATTTAGATTCACAGGACAGAATTATCTCAGAAGAACTGAAATTATAAGTAATTCAATAGGAAGGGAAAGACATGATAAACAAGTTGCCACATGCTAATAATGATTATTTTAATTTAGTGAAAATTTTCAATGACATCATATACGATTTAATAATTTTTTTAAAAAGGCAAGCTGTTCATATTTTAAGAACAAGACAGCAGACAAAGAAAACAACACATAACATTACAGTTGATGCTAGTTCTCTTGAGATACTTAAAGAAAAAGAAGATGGGGCTCCAGGAAACAGAGTAGATTCTCAAAGGGTAAGTTTTGGTAAAGCAGAGACAAGGGACTTGCCAGAGATAAGATACAGAAGGGTTATTATCTGTCTATATCAAAAGAACCCAGGTTTCTTCTACTCTTTAAGTTGATCATGAAATGGGTACAAATCTTAAGACTTCCTTGTGCAAGATACTTGTGAAAGGAATGACCATTACAAAAATAACTAGATATTGTAGGGTCCTCAGCTCCTATCTCAAAGTAAAAATTTTAGATTTAAAAATGTAATAACTATTTCATAAACAAAAGGCACAGGTTAGCTTTTCAGATTTTTAAAAACTGGAATCTGACCATAAATTTGCAATAATAGAATATGCTTATGAGCATTGAATACATTGAATCTCATTGGAAATACAAGAATACTTTACTTGTCAAATCAAGAGAGATACTAAACATTATCACATCACCTTCATAAATGATCCCAATGAAACTCCTTGACATTTCTTTGGAACCCTTTCTCACACATATTAGTAATATGTCATCAATTAATACAGTACTTATTTGTTCTACTTGGTTTACATTTTTTTCCTTCTAATTTTGTTCTACTTATTAAAAGGCACACTCTATCTCCTAACAGAGACAGTCATCTCAAGGGTATAAACTATGTTTCAATTCATATGTACCACTTAAGTTCTTAGGAAAGCCATGAATGTCATAGAGAATTAAGTATCATTTTCATTCTTCTCCTTCTCTAGGCTGATAAGCCTATATAGGAAAGCCTTTGATCTCAATTTTGTATTGGTAAGGAGCATGAAGGTATTTAATAAGCAGTTATAT
This sequence comes from Gracilinanus agilis, assembly GCF_016433145.1. Classification (NCBI taxonomy): domain Eukaryota; kingdom Metazoa; phylum Chordata; class Mammalia; order Didelphimorphia; family Didelphidae; genus Gracilinanus; species Gracilinanus agilis. The sequence goes on from NC_058130.1 coordinate 97,115,634, forward strand.
AGTGTTTACTGTGTGCCAGGCATAGTATTAAGAGCTTTATTTATGTTTAAAGTCCTAAAAATTAATTACCTAAAAAGAATATTTTATAATTTTGTCTATTTTGACTCTGGCATTTAATTTTCCCCTCTAGGTTAACATAATTCCTCTTCTACACCTAAAAATGGATGTATGGCATTGTTTAATATCTAAGTAAGAATGTATATGAAACCAACACCAAAAAAACTCCTCACAACTAGAATAAAAATAATTTGGTCAAATTAATCATGAAACAATGTTCAAAAAGTTTCAAAAGGTTAAGTTCCTAAAATGACAATGGCCCAAATATTTGTGAAATGATCTCCAATAGTAACTAAAAGGATGGAAGACAACTTCTGTCAATATTAATTCTTACAGAATTATATCTGCAACTCTTACCCTCTAAATTATATTTCTCCTCAATTATTGAGATATTTAGATAATTTTTTGCCTTATAAAGAAAAAATAAGGAAGTATTAAGTATTACAAAGGTACGAAGAGAGGATGGAACACTTACAGAGTCCTTCTTACGAGATCGCTCCTTCTTCATTTTTCCTCCAGCTGCACGAATACTGACTCTATTTTCTCCTCCAAGGTAACCCCGGCAGTTTGCTGAGCCACAAAAACATTTCTGAGCTTCTTTCCTGACAAAGGAACACAAGAAAGATTCCAGTTAAACTGAATGAACAGTACATTTAAATTTTTAAATAGTGTTTTGTCTTCAGAAAATATTTGTAAACATACAAAAGGGCTTTTATTCCATGTTATAATGAGGATCAGTTTAATTGGGAAATGTTTAGCTTAAAGAAAAATATTAACAAAATGGGAACATGATAATGATTATAGTATTTGAAGAGCTGTTGCTTCAGGTGAAATTCTATTTGACAAGCATTTCTTAAGCACCTACTCTCCATGACAGACAGTGGGGCCTAGATGCTGGGGATAATGTACTTGGTTGGAGAAGGCATGAACACAAGCAACACATGGAAATAACAAAGATAAATTTAGGCTTGAAGTGAATAAAAATTTCCCAGCAATTGGAATTATCCAAAGGTAGAATGGGTTGAGTTACCGTAGGTAGAAATAGATTACTCTTTGAGGTTTTTGAGCAAAAGACGAATGAACCATCAGGTTTATCACAGAAGTAATTCTTTTTCAGGAATAGGTCATAATCAAAGGTCCCCAGGATCTCTTTCAATTCTAAAAGTCACAGAATCTTAAAATTAAGAATCTTAAAAAGATTCTGCGACTTTTTGTAGTGGAGTCATAGACCAGTAAGAATTAAAAGGAACATAAGCTATTATCTAATTATTCTTATATCTCACATATGAACCTCATCTTCCTCCACTACAGGCCTTTCTCAATACTGAACACTGAACTTCTCTCTCTTTTGATAGCATTACTATTCTCTTAGTGACTCAATTCAAAACTCTGTAATTGTTTCACTGCTCCTCCTTAATTCCCGTACCCAAATGTTGACCAAGTTTTTGTTCTCAATATCATTCTTGCTTCCCTTATTTCTTATACCATTCTAGATCAGACATCATTACTTTTGTTTTTTTAAACCCTTACCTTCTATTTTAGTGTAACAACTCTAAGACAAAAGGGCAAGGGCCAGGCAAGCAGTGTAAGACTTGTCTAGTATCAAACAGCAAGGAAGTGTCTGAGGTCAGATTTGAAACTAGGTCCTCCCAACTCCAGACTTGGCACTCTAGCTGCCCCAACTGTCATTACTTTTAAATTGAATTAAAACTCCTAAGCAGCTTTGCTACCTTTTTCTCTACATAGTTTTACTAACAGAGGAGATATGAGTCTCACTGTACTTTGCCCTACTCCCACCATATCTGAATTACTGCATTAAGCAAATCATGTAATGACTTAAGGTAGAAGGAAACATGATTGTACTTGTTCCACTTTGGGTATGTTACTGAAAAGGCAACACATAAGTGAATCTATATTCTTGCAAATGGGACAGAGTTCAACTGTTTGGGGTTCTTTGGTTTCTTATTTTGGATTTCCCCTGGAATATCATCTCCCTTCCCCCAAAAGATTTCCTTGTAGAGAACTTCAATTCACTAGCATTTTATATAAAATAGCAAAGCTGAAAAAACAAAAAGAATCTAAAATTTAATGAAAAGTAAATAGCATATCGCATTAGTAAATTAGACCCTTGATGTAGTCAGCATATGATTTTTTTTACAGAGGCAAAGAAGCTTATTCAATTAAGGTAAAAATGTCTGGTAGGAAATATCTAGGAGGAAGAGCTCTTAGAAATACAAGGCATCCAACCACACTATTCACAGAACATGTTTTCCTGAATCTCCAAGTTATTGAGTCTAATAGTAAATACCCAGGAAAAAAATTTAGTTTCCATATTCTTAAGTTCCCCAAATCTAAAATCCATAGAAAATATAAATAAGAGGGGAATTCTGCATGAAAGAACATCAGCTAATTGCTACAGAATGTCACTAGTGCCCAGGAGGTTATCACATTTGTGTAGCTATCATTTAATAACCAATGACCAGAAAATGGCTTATTATTATTTCAGTCCTATTCCCAAACTGCCAAAGGTTACTTAGGGGAACATGCAAATGTCTGCATGTATACAAGATGAATGGTAGGAACAAGGGTCATACAAAAATAAGTGATGGGGCTGTAATAGAAAACAAGATGAAATTTATTTATTTAGCAATTTTATTAAGTAATCATGTTATTACAAATAATAATAGCTGATGCTTATGGTTTGCAAAGCACTTTGATATATACTCTTATTTTATATTCACTACAACCTTGTGAAGACAATGCAATGAATAACTTTTACATTGGTAAGATAGTATTTTGTCTCCTGTAATAAATTCCTCAAACTGTTATTTTTCAAATATCCTTTAGGAAGACTGAGAAGGCTATACTGAAAAAGACTAAATTAGGTAAGACAAAAATCTCATTTTATGCATTAGTTTTAACCTCTGCTTCAGACCATTACTAAAGCTGATTTTTAAAAAACAATGAACTAAAAAAACTTTTAATTTTGCACAACATCATTTCCCTGTCCTTAAACCAAAAGTTAAAAATAAATTTAAACATACCCATATCGTTGAAACTGATAGTCAAATGTTAACTCTGAACCTGAAGGAACCAATTTAGTAGTGAAAAAGCCAACTCTCAGCTGTCCATTCACAGTCCACTGATAAGAGATGAAGGGAAGAAAAAATTTTAAATTTAAAATGTTAATTTTAAGAAAATATATCACACAGAGCATTTCAGAATATAAACATGTAGAAGTCTCAATAAAAATATTACTCCATAATACAAGTGTTATAGCCATTTTTCAGAGGAAGAAATTGAGGCACAAAGGTGAAATGATTTGTGTATTGTCCTATAGTTACACATTTGTTTTGGCTGTATTTTTTTCAATATAATAACTAAGCTTTCATTACAAACCCTGAAACTGTTAGAAAAGCAGTATCACACTTCCTAGCTCTGTGACCTGGAACAAATCACTTAACTCCAATTGTCTAGTCCTTAAGGCTTTTCTGCCTTGAAACTGACATTTAAACTGACAGAACCTTAAGGGTTAAAAAACCTCCAAATCAGCAGTATTAATCCCTAAGTAATTTTAGTCCTGTCTGTCACAGGCATACCTTGCTTATCATTAAGTAATCCATAGGAACATTATTAATGGAGAAGTATTTCAATCAAACAAAGCATTTATAAAGTACCTACTTAGGTGTTGGGCACTACATTAAATACTATGACTACAAAGAATAAAAATATCTATTTGCAAGAAGCTTACATTCTAACAGAGGACATATGTGTGTGTATATACAAATATATGCATACAGAATAAACACAGAAAGAATACATTAGTTAAATTAGTTAAATGTAAAGAATTTTGGAAGAACACCAGTAGTTGGGTGGAATGGGGAAGTGTTCTCGCAAAAGGTGGTACTTCAACAGCATCCTGAAAGAAGACAAGAATTCTCATAGATGGAGGTGAAGAGAGGAAACATTTTAGACACAGGGTGCAAAGGCACGAAGTTGGAAGAGAGTATGACATATAAAAGAAACAGAAAAAAAAAGGTCACTACAGCTCAATCACAGAATGCATAAAGGAGAACCATACTATATAAATGAAGTTTAAATTTAGACATATTGAGGCAGTTATAAAGAACTTCAAAGGCTGAACAGATGAGAGTATGTTGAACCCTAGAGCAAGGGTTCTTAACCTGGGATCCATGAACTTGTTTTTAAGAATATTCTGAATATATTTTATGCATTTTAAAACACTTTTCTGAAAAGGAGCACACAGTTTTCAGAAATGGCACAAAGGGGCTCTAGAGGCAATAGGAAATTCTTGGATTTTAATAAGGAAAAGACATCATCAGATCTATGCTTTAGTAAAACTAATTTGATAGCAATGTGGAAGACAGAAATGAGTGAGGAGGTCTGAGAGGATTAGGACTTATACCAGGGTGGTGGGAGGGTTAGCAGAAGAAAAGGAACATATATGAGAGATGTTACAAAGGCAGATTTAATAAAATTAAATTTGGTAACAGATTGGATTTGAGGAATGGGAATGAAGAGTCCAAGATGACACTTAAATTGTGAGACTGAAAGACTGAGAGGATGGAAGTACACTAGACAAAAATTGCTAAGTTGGGAAAAGGGGAAGGAATTTTAAGATGTCTATGGGACATTCAGTTCAAGATGTCCAATAGGTAACTGGAGATGTGAGATTGGAGGTCAGGAGTGAGGTTAGGGTTGAATAAGTAGATTTGGAAATCTCCAGGATAGAGATAATCATTGAAACCATAGGAATTGATGAGATTACCAAGAAGTCCAAGAGAGAGCCTTGTGGCATGACCTGGATGAAGATTTAACAAAGCAGGCAAAATCTGAGTGGTCAGACAGGTAGGAGGAGTAGAAGGAGAGAATAGTGTTCCAAAAACCTAGAGACAAAGAGAGTGCTAAAGAGAAGAGGCTGAAGTGTCAAAGACTAGAGAAAGGTCAATAAGAATGAGGATTGAGAAAAGGACATGAGATTTCATAATTTGCCGATCACTGTTAACTTTGGAGAGCAGTTTCAGTTGAATAAAGAGATTTAAAAGAAGAGTGAGATGACCTTCTCAAATGTTGAATGGAATAAGTAAAGGTTTTTCAGGGAAACCTTGTGGGGTTATCCACAGAAGAAAGGAAACAACGGAAGCCTTGAATGTGCTTGTAGGCAGTAGGGAAGCAGCCAAAAGATAGGGAGTAGACAAGTTAAATAAATGTCTGCAAAAATCAAGTTAGGTTAGGGGTGAGGGTAGTTAAAGCCAGTAAGAAGCATAATTTAAAATTTCATGTCAATCAACATAAAAAGTAATTTTCCAATTTAAGAGAAAATTACTAAAAAAGAAGCAACAATGGGTTCATATATGGTCTATACTTTCTCTGGCTAAATGTGAATTGCAAATGAAGTTTTTCCTATCATCACAACCATAGTACTCAGCCTTGCAGGTCAATGAGAGATGATCCCTATGTAACTTCCTCACATTGCACAGAAAGCAGCATCTATTTTTTGAAGTCTATCAGTGTTCCTTTATATCCTATATCCCAGAAAGTAAAGAGAAGTGCTAGGATATGCTTGGCATTCGCTCAGCACCCTACCCCCAAAAGCATGCATTTTATCTCATAAGCTTTGCCTCTAACTGGGATGCTATTGTTGCAGTTATTCCATGAAGCATCTAAAGTTGTCTGAGGAATTTTTTTTTGGTGGAGAAGCAAAACAGAAAGTAAAATAACACCGACTCACTTTTGTTAACCTCCTCATAAGACTTTGGTTCATGTATTACCCCTCCTTAAAAGTGCAATGAATGATAGGGAGAATAACCTTTTTTTCTCCTTTAAAAAAAATCTATTTAGAAGATTTGCCTATATTTAGGTGTAACCTATATAAGGGACCAATAAAGCAGTGTGCCTTAATGCAAAAAGATTTTAATATAGAAAAATCATGGCATAAATAATGGGGAAGAAGGGAAAGAGTGGGGATAATTTAAATTACCAAAGATTGTTATTAAAAGTTTCATTAAAAGAAAAAAAGAAGGGGGTACAGCTAGGTGGCTCAATAGATAAAGAACTAGGACCTGGAGACAGGATGTCCTGGGTTCAGATCTAACCTCAGACCATCCTAACTGTGTGACCCTGGGTAAGTCATTTAACCCCTATTGCCTAGCCTTTACTTTTTTCCTGCCTTGGAACCAATACTTAATGATGATTCTAAGATGGAAGGTGAAAGTTTCAAAAGTAAATAAGAGATATAACATAAAATTAGACATATACAAATTTTTAGATAATAAATTTACTGTATATGATGATATAAGTTTGTAAAAAATGAATGTATTATTTTTTGGAAATAAAATATTTTTATGCTATTTTAATGGTAGTTAAAATTTTATTCAATAAAAAGTGCTAAAAGAACTGAATTCAATATATATATGTGTACTGGTACTTGATCTTTTCATCAGAATTATGGTTCTGAAGTTAAAAGTAATATGCTACTTACCTTCTGTGTTTCACAGTTTGGCTCACAGCTGTGGTTCATGAAACGAGAGCAATTTCCTTTCTGAGTGGCATCTATTATCTGCAATGCAATTTTTAAAAAATGGATAAAACTGATTAAATCCCCCCCACCCCCCAGCATTAAGTTTTGAGGTGAATTTCTTAAAATATAAATTGCTAATCTATATCTTTATAGTCTTACAGAACTGTGGGAGGAGCTGAGAAGTTAACTGACTTGCTGAAGATCACAAAGCCAGTATCTACTGGAGGAAGGATATAAACCTAGATCTTCCAAATTAAAAGGCCACTTCTTTATCCATCATTCCTTACTATAACAAATGTCTACAAAAACTCATCTTTAAATACTACAACATACAAAAAATACTGTTAACAATGATCTATTTTTTTTCTCACTTGTTTTATCTGATTTCATCTTCCTAAGAACCCTGTTGATTTATATTTGACTTGCATATGGATTTTCCAGAAACAAATCTACTATGTTAAAATTATTTACATGTATAAAAAAATACATTTATTATTTCTGGGAGTTAAAATATTTTACACTATTTTAATGGTGTTTAAAATTCCATTCAAGATACTAAAAGAACTGAATGTCATATATAACATGCTCTTGTACTGATTTTTTTTTCATCAGATCTTTTCATATACCTATTGAATATAGGTGCTATTATTATTCCCATTTTACAGCTGAAGAAACTGAGGCAGCAGAAGTTAAGTGACTCTTGTCCAGGGTCACAAAGCTATTAAGTGGCTGAGGCTGGATTTGAACTCTGGTTCAAATCTGGTTCCTGACTCCAGGCCCAGCTGTTTATCCCAGCTCCTGCCCCCACTCCCTGTAGCCAACTGTATAAAAGTAAAAAGGAACCCAAATCATCTACTTCTCTTTTTGATAAGTCTACTCTTTTTTACTTATTTCTATCAACTACTTCTTCCTAAACATTTCTTTTGTAATTCAATTTTATTTTCAGATCTAAATTCTCTCTTTTCCCCTTCTACCACAATGAGAAAGAAAAACAAAACTCATTACAAATATGTATATTCAAAATAAATTCTTGCATTGCCCATATTCCCTACCTATACCCTGAAGAAAAAAAAAAGCCTAAATATGCACTCTGAATTCATCAACTCTCTGTATAGAGATGGGTAGTATGTTTTATGAAGAGGGACTGTGATTGTGACTGGTCAATAGTTCTGTTCACTTTTCATCAGTTTGTGAGTCTTCCCAGGTTCCTTGGAAACCACTACTCCATTTCTTAAAGCACAAAAGTGTTCCATTACATAAATATACTATCACTTGTTCAGCCATTCTCAAATTGATTAGCACCTCCAGAATTCCTATTATTTACTTTCTCTTGTTCTTTGATTTCTTTGAATATAGGCCTAGCAGTGCTATTGCTAGGTAAAAGAGTACACAAAGTTTAAATTTTTTTTGAATATAGTTGCAAGTTCTTTTCCAAAATGATTGCACCATTCTTTATTTCCACCAACAGTACAGCCTCTTCAGTATTTTTCATTTTCCCTTTTTGCCATTTTGTCAATCTCATGGCAGAGTTGTTTTAAAATGTGCAATTTAGAGTATTTTTTCATATGGCTATTGATATTTTGAATGTCACCTAAAAACTTTCTATTCATAGCCTTTGATTATTTATTAATTGTGGAATGGTCTTTATGTTTTTTTTTCTTAAACAAACATTTTCCCAAATACATGTAATAGTTATTTTCTTCTTCTTTTTTTTTTTTTTATTTTTTTTAAAACCCTTACCTTTGGTGTTGGAGTCAATACTATGTATTGGCTCCAAGGCAGAAGAGTGGTAAGGGACGGCAATGGGGGTCAAGTGACTTGCCCAGGGTCACACAGCTAGGAAGTGGCTGAGGTCAAATTGAACCTAGGACCTCCTGTCTCTAGGCCTGGCTCTCAATCCACTGGGCTACCCAGTTGCCCTCTGCAATAGTTATTTTCAACATATGTTTTCCAAAATTTTAAGATCCACATTGTCTCCCTCACTTTCCCCCAACCCACATCAGAAATGGTAAGCAATTTGATTTGTTACAACATACTTCCATCTTGGTCAGTGTGAAAAATAGTATGCTTTGATCTACATTCAGATTCGAACAGTTCTCTCTGGAGGTAGATAGCTTTCTTTGTCTTAAGTCTCTCAGAATTGTCCAGGATTATTGTATTGGTTAGAGTAAGGAGCTAATAAATCTTTCACAGTTGATTATTGCTGTTACTGTGTACAATGTTCTCCTGGTTCTGCTTATTTTTACCCTGTATCGATTCATATAGGTCTTTCCAGCTTTTTCTGAATTCATCCTGCTCATTTCTTTTCTTTTTTTAAAATCTTAAAATCTTAGAATCAATACTAGATATTGGTTCCAAGGTAGAAGAGTGGTAAGGAAGTGTCTGAGGCCAGATTTGAACCCAGGACCTCCCATCTCTGGGCCTAGCTCTCAATCCACTGAGCCACCTAGCTGCCCCTACATCCTGCTCATTTCATATACCACAATTTGTTCAACCATTCCTTAATTGTTGGACATTCCCAATTTCCAATTCTTTGCCACCACATTAGAGCAGCTAGGAATTTTTGTATGAGTAAGTCCTTCCTCCTACCTTTTTTTTTTTTTTTTTAAATCTCTTTAGGATACAAACTTAGTAGTGGATCAAAAATCAGGATCAAACAATATGCATCATTTTATAGTCCTTAGGGAATAGTTGCAAACTGCTCTCCAGAACAGCTGGAAAAAAACCAAGGTTTCTTAATTTGGGGCTAATGAATTTTTCTTTCTGGTATTTTTATAATTCTATTTCAATATGTTTGATTTTCCTTGTCATCTCATATACTCTATGTAATTAAAAATATTATTCTGATAACCAGGGATTGATCAGTTTCATATTGTCAAAGGGATCCAAGACACAAAAATGGTCAATAATTCTTGCTCTAGCAGTTCTTGAAAAGGCTATTCCTTAGTCCAAGCTTATAGTAGTTTGAGATGCACATCACTATATCTGGACTTCTCACTCATCTAACTCCCATTAGTACAGTAGTTAGCCATCAGATTTATATAAAAAGTTATTTCCTATTCTGGGAGCAACATAAAAATAATAACATCCCCCCCACCCCTTTTTGTTCCTTCCCTTTTACTTCTCAGAGTAAATGGATTCAGATCTCCTCAATATAGTCTTCACTTTCACTAGACTATCAAAAGTTTCTCTTCTACTAAAACTTATTATTGATATGCTCTGGACCCTATCATTTTAAAGTCAATATAATAAATTACAAAACCCAAGAAAAAAGCTCTTCTATCTCTTCATTTGTTCCTGGAGAAACAATACCTGAGAGTAAACTTACCTCATCATTCTTCAGTGCCATGAAATAATAGTGAATATTCTTGTTACGGGCATATTCCTTCACCCTTGCTTTAAATTCTTTATGGTCTAATACCTCTCCACAGTATTCCAAGACAAAGGTATTCCTACAATATTCAATGAGGGAAAATAAGCATAATTTCCTGTATTAAAGCTGCAAACAGCTACTCAATCATGCAAATTTTAAACTTATTACTTTACACAATCAACATATTCTAACTAGAAATGCTAATGAGCAGCATGCTAGTTTAGCTTTAAATAGTATAGCCATTATCATCATCAACACAACCAATTAAGAGTTTTAAAGCAATTTGTGAACTTACTTGAATAATTTTAACCTGTATACTCTGGAGGAAAACAATTAGCATGCATAATTAAATCAAACAAAAGAGTACTTGACTCATTTCTTTTAACTCTCTTCCTAACATCATTCTAGGGTTACCGAATATCTCAAGTCCAATGTTTCTGAACCAAAAATAAAGTCATCTTAAAAATTCAGTATCCTTTTCTCAACTCTTGAATTATTTAACATTAGCAGTTAGCCTGGTAATTTAGGTAATTACTCCCTTAGTTTACTGTACACTAAATTGGATTTCCTTCTATGTTCTGACAGCTTTGGTTCTTATTAGCTTCCATTCTCACCTCCTCCCTCTACTTTCTCCTACCCAAAATGTGCACAGTCCCTAAAGTTCTATGAAAATATACTCCCCAATGATCTCCCTCTTTGGGTTTAAAAACTGACACCCTTATAACATATAGCTTTATTTTCTATAACATATATATTTTCAGTTTTAATTTCTTATAGTTTCCATTCTACACTTTGCCTACTACAATTGTCTCTCCATTATGTTCCATGATTACTTCAAATTTAGACTTCACTCATCTTTATCTAAAACAAGCCTTTTCTTCTACATGTGCATTTTGTTTTTTTCTCATGTAGATTATATACAAATTTCCATATTATTCATTTTTGTACACAAATAATCTACCCAAAACATATAACCAAATAAACAAGTGATAAATCATGTTTTCATCTGCATTTCTACTCCAACAGTTCTTTCTCTGAAGCTGGATGATATTCTTTGTCATAAGTCCCTTAGACTTGTTCTGGGTCATTGTATTGCTGTTACTAGCAAAATGTATCATATTTGATCATTCTACAATATTGCAGTTACTGTGTATAATGTTCTCCTGGTTCTGCTTGTTTCACTTTGCATCAATTCATGTGGAACTTTCCAGCTCTTTCAAAAATCATTCTGTTCATAATTCCCTAAAGCATAATATTTTTTCATTGCCGTCATATACCACAATTTGTTCAGCCATTCCCCAACTTACGGACATTCCTTTAGTTTCCAATTCTTTGCCACCACAAAAAGGGCAGCTATAAATATTTCTGTACAAAGAGGTTCTTTCCCATTTTTAAAAATCTCTGAAATACAGACTTAATAGTAATATTACTGGATCAAAAGGTATGCATTCTTTTATAGTCCTTTGGGCATAATTCCATATTACCCTCCAGAATGGATGGATCAGTTCACAACTCCACCAGCAATGCATTAGTGTCCCAATCTTGCAATATCCACTCCAAACATTTATCATTTTCTTTTAGTATCATATTGGCCAGTCTGATAGTTGTGAGGTGGTACCCTCTGAGTTGTTTTAATTTGCATTTCTCTAAGAACGTTTTTTCATATAATTATTGACAGCTTAGATTTCTTCATCTGTAAACTGCCTATTCATATCCTTTGACCATTTGTCAGCTGGGGAATGATTTGGATTCTTCTAAATTTGACTTAGTTCTTTATATATATATATATATATATATATATATATATATATATATATATATATATGAGAAATTAG
>NC_058130.1:97127813-97183613 GCF_016433145.1 Gracilinanus agilis
TATATAAAGAACTAAGTCAATATATATATATGAAAAACAAGATCTTTATCAGAGAAATTTGTTATGATTTTCCCCCCAGTTTGTTGTTTCCCTTCTCATCTTGGTTGCATTGGTTTTATTTGTACAAAAAACTTTTTAATATAGTCAAAATTATCCATTTTACATTCTCTATCCCTTGTTTGGTCATACAGTCTTCCCTTCTCCATAGATCTGACAGATAAAACTATTCTTTGTTCCCCTAATTTACTCATCTCTCTTTATGTTTAAATTATATATCCATTTTGACCTTATCTTGGTATAGGATGTGAGATATTGATCTAAACCTAATTTTATCATATTATTTTTCCATTTTCCCAGCAGTTTTTGTCAAACAGTGAATTCTTAGCCTGAAAGCTAGGATTTTGGGGTTTATCAAACACTAGATTACTGAGGTAATTTACCCCAATTCTATTCCACTGATCCACTCTTCTATTCCTTACATGTGCATTTTTTTTTGCATTTAAGATTTTTCTTATTTTTAAAAAATATTTTCTCATGTTTACATGATTCATTTTCTTTCCTTCCCAGAGCTGACAAGCAAATCCATTGGGTTATACAAATGCTCTCACTTCATACCTATTTCCATATTATTCATTTTTGCAATAGAGCAATCTTTTAAAACCAAAACCACAACTCATAAACCCATATAAACAATTTTAAAGGCATCTTCATTCTTTAATTATCCAGGTACAGTCATCTTTGGGTTAAAAATCTTCAATGACCCTTTCATCTGCTTCTCCATAATCAGTCACCAAGAGTTATTGATTTTTCCACTGCAATTTTTCTTACATTCTTCACTTCCATAATTAATGCTACTAGATCAAGGGTTGGCAACCTTTTTAACCGTGAGAGCCATAAATGCCACATTTTTTAAAATGTAATTTCGTGAGAGCCGTACAGTGCTCACAGTGCGTGCTCCTGTAACAGCGCCTGAAAAAAAATTGACTTTATGGCTCCTGCAAAAAGAGCCAGATATGGCTCGAGAACCATAGGTTGCCGACCCCTGCACTAGACAGTTCAAGCAAGAAATAATGGTGTGAACTATTGTTAAAAAAAAAAGTCTAGCTACACCTGTATTGTCTCTATCTAATTCTTCCTCAACACTGCCATTAAATCTGATCATGCCATTTTCCTATTGAAACATCATCAGTGGTTCCATACTGCTTAGGATATAAAAGTTTAATCTCTTTAGAATGTAATTGAAAGGACTGTGAAATCTGGTCCTACCTTACCAGTCCTTATTTCCTATTCAGCTTTGTAGAATCTACCAAACTGTGTAGTCAGTATCTACCAATACATCTCTTATGACATTATGAATATCAATTGCCACATTTGGCATGTTTTGTCCTCTCCCTCTCAGCCTCCACTTTCAACTTAAATTAAATCCTATGCATTCTTTTAATGTTCTACTGTTCCAATAAATGTGATTTGTTTATTAAATATTCAATAAAATATCAGTTCCTTGAGAGTAGTGACATCTCCAAAACCTAGAAAAATGAGTTACCTAGGCACTTGTTAAATGTTTATATAATTGAAATAATCTCTTTAAGACAAATTCCTAAGGGGTTTATAAAACAGTTGGAAATTCAAGACATTTATAACAATGCATATATGACAAAATATGACAGACCTATTATTTATACATGGGAGAAGGAAAGAATGGCAAAGAATCAGGGACATATTCCCAGTACAGGAAGTGTGTTATGCACAGAGCAGTCATTTAATTGATATCTAAAAGATTGATTCTGATGAAACATTTAGGATGGCTTTCAATGGCTTGTGTGATATAAGGAAGCAGAAAGAACAGTATAAGAAACAGTGGGAAACACTGGAGTCTGGAGATTACACATGGTCCTGCTTGGCTAAAGTCAAATCATAAAGGATGTTTTGAAGGTCATGGTAGGAACACTTAAAAGTCTTTGTTTTTAATTTTTAAATCTGTTTATATCTTGGTAACTCAAACTAGAATCAGGCAAACAGGAACCATGTAATACATTTACTTTTTGTATACTTCCTGTGTTCAAATATCTTTTGTGTAAAATGGATATTTAATTTGAAGTGCTTGGCTAAAGATAAATAATATGTGATTTGAAAGTAAAGGCTTATGCCTTTTAAAAAGTAGAAGAAAAGATCAGATTTTTTTACAATCCTGGGTAAGGGGAGAATTTTTTATAATCCTGGGTAAGGAGAGAATTCTTAACTAAGCAAGGGATGGAAGACCTTAACATTAGTTTTAGAGCTAAGGCGGCCTTTAGGAGATAACAAGTATAGTCTTCTTTCGAAGGGTTGTGACTTTCTCAAAATTACATAGATGGTGTAGAAGGCAGAACAAAGTTTCAGACTCAGGTCCTCCACTCCAAATACAGCACTTAAATCAGTGGTTCCCAAACTTTTTTGGCCTTCCACTCCCTTTCCAGAAAAAATATTACTTAGCCCCCTGGAAATTAATTTTTTTTTTAAATTTTAATAGCAATTAATAGGAAATTTAGATGAACCTGTGGCCATCACCGCTCCACTGGATGGCTGCAGCACCCACCAGGGGGCAGTAGCGCCCACTTTGGGAATCGCTGACTTAAATTCACCATGATCATAAAAGATAAAACAGAATTCCGACTATATAATGCCTTTTGCATAGAAGAAGCCAATTAAGATAAAATTTGAAGAGAACTAGTAGAACAGAAATAAATTATGTGTCGATGAAAATTATCCTTACTCAAAACTCCACTTGTTTGTTTCCTATCCAGAATAAAAAAAACAAAATCCTCTGGTACTCAAAGTTCTTCATTACCTATTCTCCTCCTTTCTTTTCAATGTTCTTAGTTAGACCTTACTCTCTCTAACATGTATTCTTCAATGCTGTGACACTGGTCTCCTGGTTGCTTGTTCATATGTAAGGTATTCCATCTCTCTCTCCTCGAGGCATCTTCTCTGGCAATCATCCATGACTGGAATACTCTCCTTCTTCAATTTCACCTATTGACTTCTTTGGTTTCCTCAAGTCCCAATTAAAATCTCATCTTTTACAGGAATCCTTTCTCAACCATTCTTAATTCTAGTGCCTTCTGTTAATTACTATTTATCCTGTATATAGCTTGTTTGTTCATGGTTGTTTGCTTGCTGTCTACCCCATTAGACTGTAAGCTTCTTGAGGACAGGGGCCATCTCTTGACTCGTTTTATAATCCTAGCACTTAAATGTTTATTGTTAGAATCAATGCAAATATTGGTTCCAAGGCAGAAGAGTGGTAAGGATTAAGCAACTGGAGTTGTGTCACACAGCTAGGAAGTGTCGGGCCAGATTTGAACTCAAGGTTTCCTGTCTCCAGGCCTGACTCGAACCACAGAGGCATCTATGAGCTTCCTCACTAGGTTATTTTGAACAGAGGAATGATATGACCAGAGGTGGGCTAAATTTAGGAAGGCTAATCTGGAAAGAGTATAAAGGAAAATCAGAAGGCTGTAAGAAACTAATAATTCCAAGAGAGAAGTCATGAAGGCTTCAATTATAGGAATGGCAATAGAAAAGAGAAGGCTAACTGAATCAAATGAGAATGACTTACTAGATATTGAAAGGTGAGACTAAAATAACAATGGGTTTAAGCCAAATAGTTATGAAATAGTATAAAAAAAAGAAAAAGATATTTCTGAGATGCAGTTAAAGAAATGATGAATTCTTTTTCAGACATATTTTATTTAAAGTGCCAACAGAATATCTGGTCTAAGGGTTCATTAGGCAGGGGGAAAATGAATCTACTCTTCGGAAAGAAGGTACAACGCTAGAGACATGGATTTGGAAATCATATGCAGAGGGGTGTCAGATGAAACCACGGGATGCTATTGTTACAGGAGAGAATCTAGAAGAGACAAAAGATTATGGACAGACTCTTAAGAATCAAGACTTTTCCTAATAGATAGTAAAATTTATAAGCACTACCTGAAAATCAACAACAAAAACACCCCAAAGTGTGTCTGTGTTTTATTGTCTTTGAAAAGTAAATTTCAGTAAAAACAAACAAACAAACAAACAAAAAAAACTAACAAAAAACTCACCATTATGCAATACTGGCTCTCTCCAGTAATATATGTTATTTAAAAAAAAAAAAAAACTAAAGCAAAACATTACACAAGATGCAAGGAACATTCTTAATCAAAAACCCTAAATGTGTAATAGTAAAGTGTTCAGAAGGTAAGTTCTTAAGAAATATTCCAGGATATATTTCATGTAGCAAGAAAATTTGCTTCCTCTGCTGCATAATAAGCTGCTACAAATCAAGATGGAAAGCAAAAGAATGAATAGGAAGGTTTAAAAGATATTGTTATCTTACATTCCTTATTTCTTGCTTCCTTATCCCTCCTTCCAAATTTTCCCTTCATATCTTTTTTCTTCCAATCTGATACTTATTCAACTCCATATGACTTTGTTGATTTCTCTCACTTATCTAACCCTACAATGCTGATGTATACAGTATAAAGGGAATACAGAGTACTTAGCACTGGAATTTATTTATTTTAATGATTTAATGCAAAGGAGGGAAAACACAGATAATAAACTGATTCAAAACAAAGTAAATGGGTATAACAGTAAAAACAAATAATTACATTTACATTTTGGCAATATTAAAAGATGTTTTGTAATTGCAAACATTCTAAGAAATTGTTCCTCAAATTGATTTTACTATTTTTTAGATAATCTCATTAGCTAGTTACTAATATTCACAACTGAAAATTCCTTTCTCTGTACCATGCATGTCCAAGTTACAAGGCACACACAATAACAGGAAAGTTTGGTTAGGAAAGGAACAGAGAGATAGCTTACGATGGGAGGTCTTTGGCAGCTCTCAGACCCCAGCCTTTCTTTTCAGTTAATATCACTTCCACATCTGCATGCTGTTTTCTCTGGAATCGTCTATTGGAACAATAGTCTCCATTTGGACACCGGGAAGAACTGAAATTAGATGGTAGTAAAAATTAACTCTTAGGAACAAACTCAAAACGGTCAGTTTAATTATTAGATACCTCACTCATATATTATTCTACATATACCTAAAAGCAATAGTTTACACTTACAGAGTCTATGTTTTTTTCACAACTCTGTGTAGTAAAGAATTATTCCTGTATAATAAATGAGGAAACTAGGCATCAGAGAGGTTAAATGACTTGCTTGTGGCCACATTTTTAAATTTCAGAAATACAGTGGTACCTTGACACACAAGTTTAATTTGTTTTATGGCCAAATTTGTAACTCAATTTGCTCACATCAAATCAAATTTCCCCAGAATGCAATTAATATGTTCCAGCCCTAAAAAAAAAAACATGAATTTTTTTGTTTTATATGTTTTAAAATGTGAAATGTACTTTATAAATAGCAAATAAATATATTTATAGATAATAATAAAGAATGTAAAGAAATGAACTTGCTTGTGAAGTGTTATACCTTCAAGGTCAGGTAAAGAAGATGCTGGCGGAGGTTTTCATTTTTGCACTATGGCTTAACATAACTTACTCTTTACACATGTAATGGCTACATTTAAATGCAAAATTGATCTTACACGTTACTCATGATATGTAACTTTATCGCCAAATTTAATTGCTATTTTTTTACTTTATTTAATTATCATTTTCTTCATTGAATTTTGGCCATTTTGAAACTATTTCATTTAGAAGCAGTTTCAACAAAAACCTTTCCATGGAAGTTTTTTTCTTCCTCCCTTTCAGAACATTTCAATAATATGTGAAACAAGTGTCATCACACACCTCCAACGCAGGACCTGTTGCAACTTTCTCTGGGTGTGTCTTTTCAATAAACTATTTAATTTTCCCCCAAAATCTCAGCATTTCCTTAATTAATCTCGCTTGTACTGATTACCTTCTCCACCTCAGGCTCCTCCCACGGGTGGAAGCTTGTGATTCAAATATCTGCATGTGACTTAAAAGCAAAAAATTTGTATCATGACTGCTCATATCTCAAATTGCTTGTAGCTAAGGGGGCATGTGCATCAAGGTACCACTGTAGGGTCAAATGAATTATTCCATTTTCAGTGTTCTCTTTCTACTACACATAGATAATGTTAATTCTGATTGTTGTCAGTTTAATGATTTTGCATTAAATGTGGCAATTTAAAATTAATTATATACAGTATTCTCTAGAATATTAGACAAGGTAATACTAGTTATCTATCTCATACATTACAGGCTACCTTCTAAAGGCTGAAGCAATATAAAGATGTTTACCACTCTGTACAATTTATTATTTTCTATAATCCTCATCAACTCTGCTTCCCATTAGTTTGGGCCACTTGATAGTCAGCTTACAGGTAAATATTTGAGGAAAGATTTTGCTGCATGAACACAGGTCTGACCATTAAGAATTTCTGCTCAAAGTGGATACAAACTAATGACAAGAACCTTTTCTTCTTCCTCTGGTCAGTATCCCAAAAGGAATGGCTAAAATTAAACAAAAATTAAACCATCAACTTGGTTCCCAATGAAGGACAAAAAAAGGTTCAAGATCTATTTCCTGTCCTCAAGTAATTTACTCTTAATATAGGAAGAGAAATACATGAAACATCAAACAAGATGTAAATATTTCAAGACTATAGAAGAGATGTTACAAAACAACTGTTTAAAAAATAGCATGAAGGACAGAATTCACTTCAAGTTGCAGTAAGGAGAAAGTTTAACAGAAGAAATATTTCTGCTGTATTCTTAAAGATGAAGAGTAATTAGGGATAAAGTTTGAAAAGTAGAATGAGCATAGAAGGCCTTGACAATCAAAACAAAGAATTTATTCTGATGGCAACTAAAGGTTTTTAAGAAGGGAAATGACAAGATCATAGAAAAGTTTTAAGTAAAACTGGCCTGGCAGAAATGACTAGCAAAGGGAAGGACCAGAGGCAAGAAGACTCATTCTAATTATTTGTTTTTCTCTTTATCTTTATGAAGATTTTTTGTTTAGAAAAGTTTACCAGAGTAATACCTATGACACCCACTCTCACCTCACCAACTCACTTTGGGTTACATTTAAGGATTAACATGGTTATTAGCATACTATACCTTGAAACTAATAAAAAAGATTACAATATCCTAAAAATAATGATAAATATTGGCTTTCCCCCTTTTTTCCTGCAAAGGAAACAAGTTATACGTACAAAGAAAAATTATTTTTGGAGCCTGAAGACTTGTCTTCAAGGCCCAAGTTATGATACTTACCAGCTCTACAACCCTGGACAAGTCACCTGATTTCCCTGAGCATTTGTTTCCTTATCTGTAAAATGGGCATAATCATACCTACACTAACTACCTCAACATTGTTGGCATATATACAACTTTACATAAATGCACATTATTTCTAGAGTGCTGCAGTAGAAATAATTTTGCAGTGAGAGGATCTGTGTTCCAGCGAAAGTTCAGACACTTACCAGTTTTGTGATCCTGAACAAATCAAAATCTCAAACTATTTCCTCATCTATAAAATACATATTCATATTATCTACCTCATTCATTGATGAAAGTGATTTTTAATCTTACAATACTATATAAATATATAAGATCAAATGTACATAAATATTAGTTGCCAGAACAATCACATCTTTCATATTACTAACACCCCACCCCCAAATAAATGGATACATTAGCAAGAGGGATCTAAATGAACATTTCATTAATTTCTATTTGATGTACAGAAGTTAGACCTAATGTTAGGTTAAGTAGTCATGATTCATGCTTCCAACAGAATTGCTGAAGGCATCAAATATTTTCATTTAAAAAAATAAGTAGCCTAGATATCAAGGCAAAAAGGGGCTTTAAGTATGCATAATGAAATGGACATGAAGGATGGTAGAGGAAAAGAGCTGATGTAAGAGAAAGCAGCACTAGAAAACAGCAATTTTCAAAATCATGTCTGAATATAAGTCTGGAATCCATGAGCTAGGAAAAGAATGAGAAGCCAGACTGTTTTTTTTATCCAGTCTCACCTCAGTTGAGTATACACAATGTGCAAAAGAAATGTGCCTATCCTTTAAGGTGACTCTTATTTTTCTACCTTTACATAATCTACATCCAAATCCTTTACTAGAATTGCCATTGTTATGAATAAATATGCTGTGAACCAATTAGGAAAGGCTAAATCTAGGAATTTAAGGATGCAACAACTTTTATACTGCCACTCCTGAAATTATCATTCTGGTAAGGCATGGGATTGGACTCATAATTTTACTGATATATAGATCCCCTAAAATAAGGAAAATTTCTACCAATGAGTATCTGTACTTTCTCTACATCATATGTTCTTAAGAGTTGCCTATAACTCTAAGTAATTAGCTTAGGGTGACATAGCCAACAGGCCAGAGATGGTACTGTAGTCCATCACTAGGTAAACATTTATTGAACAGTGCTAAATTCTAGAGATTTACAAAGGAAACAGTAATAGCTACTAAGTGCTGGCATTGTCTAACTAACTCTTGTCCCAAGTAGTTTAAACATGTTCTCAAAACTTTTTGCCAATTCTATCATATAATGGAAATGTCTAACTTATCTTTTCCCAGGGCTGCCAATTCCTAGCTGTGTTCCTTGCTTAAGGTCAACTAACTCCTGTAGGCCTCAAGTTTTCTTATCCATAAGTTATTTTAATACTTCTAAAATCTCCTTAGTCATCCTATAATGTTGTCCAATAGTTAAACTACTTCAGGATACCTAGAAGAGATAGCAAATGACAAAAGAGATAAGAAAAAAAAAAACACTAAGTTATTTTCCCTGTCCCAAGCAAGACCATCTGGAATTCCAGAAAGCCATCCAACATAATAGAACTTTCTTTAAGGCCCTATTACAAAGAATGACAGTCTCTATAGCTAACTGTACTCATGACAGTGATCTGACAGAGCAGACAAAATGTTTAAGTACAGGCACACAGCATGTAATAAGACAACTGGAAGAAAAAGCTAGTATTCCAAATAAAATTATATTTACCATTCTATCATGAGGAGACGATTGAGACAATCTTCTCCACATGCTATTTCTCCTTGAGCTCTATCATCTTTAGAAACAGGTGTACACTCACATTGCATTCGCTTGATATCCCGATGGGATTTATTCTTCTTTCTAATGAGTAAAATTTTTAAAAATGGGTTAACTAAGAGCAAATGAAATAACTGATATCTCTTAAGCAAAACGTAGCCTTATATAAATTCAATGTATATTTTTTGCTTTCTAAATGAGGTAAAATCACTAGTAACAATGAGAATTCAAAACAATATGACTTTAGTCAACCAAGGCCCTGACAAGTAACGGTATGGGTTAATTCAAGACTATTCTTTTGGAACCCAAAGTTTGATTCCTTCCTCCAAGTCTGTTAGGATCTCACGCTAAATTACT
Organism: Gracilinanus agilis; assembly: GCF_016433145.1. Classification (NCBI taxonomy): domain Eukaryota; kingdom Metazoa; phylum Chordata; class Mammalia; order Didelphimorphia; family Didelphidae; genus Gracilinanus; species Gracilinanus agilis. Next base: position 97,137,221 of record NC_058130.1, read on the forward strand.
CAAATCACTAAACAAAATCTGGCTAGGCTCAGGAGGAAATAAAATAAAAGACGCTGGAGTGACTCAGCTGGCTAATTACAGCTCAGCTAAAAGCAAGTTTCAGATTCAGTTTTCTTGAAGGACAAACAGTGTTACACAGCATAAGGGGAAAGAGATATATGTCATAAAATTAGGTAGGAAATAAAAAATATGCAGATAAATGTTAATTATTTACTGAGCACTCTGTTGAGCTTTGGGGATTCTTCCTTGTGGTCCTTCAAAACTACTATTGACAGGGGTCTAACAAAATAGAATTATGATAAAGAAAAACTAATTCTGTAACATAGTAGTCATCATACACATGTTGGTCTGGGGTGGGGGAGATAAATACATATAAATATATAAATAAACCAAGAAAAAAGGGAGTTCATTCAATTGCATGTGTCTAATTCTTTCAAGGGGGAAAGTAGATGTACATTCAACTAATAAAAGTATGATTACCTGCCTCTTTATCTCCATCAGAACCCTTAATACCAGGAAATACTGACAAAGTTTATAGAAATATCTCTCAGCTTGAGGAAGAACTAAATGACTTCTAATAACACGATTCTTACTCTATCTTAAACAGGTGTGATGATAGTTTTATTCAGTTCTTCTGACCAAAAATAAAACTATCTCCACAAAAAGGGATAAAAGATACTTCCTTCAACTGACAAACAGGAGAAAATCGTCTCACTTTAATCCTTTAATTCTAACCTATGTCTTTTTTTCTTTGTATATGTGGTGGCTCGTATCTTTTTGTTATAGATGTCAAACTTTCAGAAATAATTGGCTTATGGCACTTAAGTCTATTCTTTACTCATCTTAAATTGTCTATTTATGAAACTACTTCCCAATATACCAAAAACATCAAGCACTGCATTTGGATTCAAAGAAATCAACTGTGTAAGTAACAAGATAGGGGGAAACATAGTTAGCAAACAGTTTATATGAAAAAGATATGGGAGCTCAATATGAATCAGGAGTATGACTTCATAGCAAAACAAACTAATGAGATTTTAGGCTGAACTCATAGTAGAATACTGTATTGAGAATAAGGAAGTGATAATACTACTGAAAAATCATAAGTAGGCCCCAATAAACAAAGTAGAATGGACAAAAATGTGAAACAGGCTGAACTGAAGGGATAGTTAGGATGGTGAGAGATGATGTGACTGCCAAAGTTTATAAAAGTGGGATTATACTTCTGTTTGGCCCAAGGGAATAAGGTGATCCATTGAATGAAAATATACATATATATATATATATATATATATATGTGCATATGTATATAATGTTAATTTAAGTTCAACCTAAGGAAAAGAATAACTACTAAATCTGTCCCAAAAGGAGATAATTACCTCTAGAGGATAATAAGTTCTGTTGTTGAAGACCTTCTACCAAAGGACAAGTAATTACTTGTTCAGGTTATCATAGTTAGCCTTTAAAGAATTGTTACAGGGTTGAACCATATGATTTCTGTGGCCTACTCCAACATTGTTAATAAAAATCATTTGGGAAGTGTTACCCCCTAAAAATTCCAATAAAATGTATTACCATTTGATTAGAGTATCTGGATGCTCCTGAACTATTTCAACTTAAGCTGAGTGACACAGCTGTTTAAAAATAAAGGCTAGGTAAAGGCTAGGGGGCAGCTGGGTAGCTCAGTGGATTGAGAGTCAGGCCTAGAGACGGGAGGTCCTGGGTTCAAATCTGGCCTCAGACACTTCCCAGCTGTGTGACCCTGGGCAAGTCACTTGACCCCCATTGCCTACCCTTACCACTCTTCTGCCTTGGTGCCAATACACAGTATTGACTCCAAGACAGAAGGTAAGGGTTTAAAAAAATAAAATAAAGGCTAACATCAACTATATATATATATATATATATATATATATATATATATATATATATATATATATATATACACATACACACACATATACATATATACACACACATATACATACATACATATATATATACATATATATATACATATATTGTAATATATATATGGCATCCAGATCAGGGGAAGTAACTGTTCTACTGTATTTTGTTCTGGTCAAAAAATCTGAATTATTATTTCAGGTCCAGTGCCTCACTTTAAAACAGAATACAAAATGAAACATCCAAAGGACAGTAACCATTTTGGTGAAGAGTCTATTTAGAAACCATGAAGAACTGAAAGAACTAGCTATGTTTAGGCTGTAAAAGAGACAACTTAGTCAGACATAAGATTTGAAGATCTAGAAAGCTTCTGTCATATAAGAAGGGAGCAGACTTGTTTCATATTATTTCAAAAGGCAAAATTAGGAGCAACTAACATAAGAACTTGTTAACAATAAAGAGCTACTCAAATCAAGAATAGGCTGCCCCAAGAGGTAATGAGCTCCCTTTATTTAGAGAATTTATGCAGGAGCCTGTCCTAGATACTATAGGTCAGATTTTTTCACTGAGTAGGGAAGTTCAATGAAATAAATCTTTAGGGTCTCTATTAATTCTTAAGATTCCACAACTGATTTTAGAGCTCCAAAAATGAGCCACTGGCCCATTAAATAAGGCACACATTGCAATGATATTTATTCTTCTATTTGATAGTTTCAATATAGCTAGATCTTCCAAAGAAAGCTAAAAAGCCCAAATCTCAGTTATCTTGAACATTTGCCATTCTACTTATTATTTTTGATTCAAAAAATACTATATTTTTGTGAGGTTTCTATTAACTCTATCAGTGATCATTAAAGAGCTCAATCTTAAGAGTCTAAGGGCAATTCATTAATGGATAGGATAAATGAAACAGAAAATTCCTTAGCAAGTTATTTTAAAGGAACCTAATCACAATCTTTTAAAAATCAAAAGGTAGTCATAGTGGGAATTTTTAATAGACCCAGAAGTACTTTCATTCTCTTGCTAATTTGGATAATTATATATGTAACTTATGAGTGAGTTACTTGGTACTGTGGGTTTATGAGGCAAAAAGACTTCATGCATTTTTGTTTCTATTACCTGACTCTAATCAAATTCTGTAAAGGGACAGAAAGGACAAAGGAAAATTATGAAAGTCTAAAAATTTTAGGTATATATACTTCATTTAGGAATACAACAGAAAATTTAAAAAAAAAATTCAACCTCAAATTTTTTAATTCAGACAACTCCCATTCTTCTAAACTGTTCTTATAAATTGTTAGTTTCCTCTCTAGCCACACATAAAAAATAATTGGTACAGGCCTAAGATGGACAGGTTCTCACAAAGTAGTATCTACATATTTTTTTTAAAAATAAAAAATAAAAAACACCCCCCCTTTTACAAATCAAAAGAGGGATGAGTAATCTTTTATGCCATGCAATGGAAAAATAAGGGCCATTAGACCTCTGATTTGTCAGCTTCAAAAAAAAAAAAAAAAAAAAAAACCACAAATAAAAAAGGAAAAAAAACCCACCCAAGATTTTGAGGATGCAAAAATTAAACAAATTGTTATTGAGTACCTGCTGTGTCACTTACCTTTCTGTTAAGTACACATTTTCTTCAATAAGGTCAAAATAACAAGGCATTTTCCCCTGCCTGGCACATTCCTTCCAACGCTGTGGGTCCCTGAAGTCATCCATAACACACAGTGGACCAACTAATGCTGAACCTGAAGGCAATGTTTCCAACTGCTCTACCTCCACTCTCACTTTTTTCCTATCTTGCATATCAGAATCACTTTCTGAGTCACTTTCTAACTCCTGCCTTCTTTTCTTTGGAGGCCCTCGATCTTTCAGATCACCTTTTTCCAGGTTCTTTGGAGAGACTTTTTTTTCATTTACAATTGAAAGGTCCTTTATAGAGTTGCTACTTATTTCATGCGCTTGCACAGATCCTTTCTCTTTATGAAGATGTGCAAGAAATTTACTAGATTGGTTGGAAAAATGAGGTCTGCGAGGATCATTCCAATTTTCCTCGTCCTCTTCTTCATGGTCATTTGTTAAGGAATCTGGTACATGTCCTTGTATTCTATCATACATAATCCCAGGAGGCCTATTGGCCAATCTTGGATCCCAATAGCCATTGCCCTGCCAGTAATTATGTGTGCTACGGTACTGTTCTGAACTTTGCTGATAGTTGTATCCAGCATATAATCCATAGCTGCTATCAGGCTGCTGATAAGTGGTACTGGGTTTTTCTGGTTGGGAGAAATCCCAACCCAGATTCCCGAGGTCTTCTGCTGAATGGAAACCATCTATTCTAGAGAAGTCCCCAGAGGAAGAAAAATTATCTGAGTCTACTTTTCCCAGTCTACTATCTGGCCTATTAGGGGAATTGTTTTGTTGCCGAGATTTTATTAGGGTACCTTCAAAACCCTCAGAAGAATAAGGTGGGAGTTCTTCTTGCTGCCTCAGGATGGGTTTAGTTATAATCAATGACTCTTTAGATGTAGTTCCTTTTTCTAGATTTTGCAGACCAATAGTATCAGATACAACATCTGCCTGACTTGTACTATCAACCCCATCACTCTGAGGCTGAGCAGTTTCTAATTCAAGGTCTTCCATCTGTTTTCTGTTCGACTCTATATAAGGAATTTCAGGGCTTTTATCTACTCCTTTAGGAAGAGAGAATTTCTCAGTCTGAGAACAATTTTTGCTCATCATTCCCTCAAATCTTTCTTCATAAGGTTTGCTTGACTCTGGTCTGTCATCTTCCCAATGGTCAGAATAGTGCCTATTAACTTGGCTGCTCTGAGATGAGCAAGGACTAGTTTCTTCCAGAGGCAAAGAAGAATTCTTTGGCACAATTACAACAGATTGAAGACGATTCCTTGGAATACTGCTGTCATCAGAATCTGTATCCTCTGTATCACTTTCATCACTTGTGCTCTGTGAAGAATCAGAATAATCTGCATGGATGGGAGAAACAAATTCTGATGCATTGCCACTACTGTCACATTTAGGGGCATGAGCAACACAATCTCCTTCTACAAGTCCACTCATATCACAAGATGAAAACAAAGGCTCTGAAGCACCAGAAATAAGCATGTTTCTACTTCCTTCCTGCTTCTTAAATGACTCTTCTGTGGATGCAGCTTTCTCTCTTCCACTGGGAAGTGAAGCACTTGCTTCCTCTTGTACCTCTTCCTCTGTTTGCAAAGATTCCATAGGCAGTCCACTATTATGTCTATTCTTCCAAGGTACAATTCTTTTTGCTGTTTCAGGATTTATTTGCTGTTCATTCAATTCTATCATTTCTATTCCTGTATGTTTGAGAAATTCTGTGCTTTGGTTTTGTGGGGAAGCATCCAAACCAGGAGGCAAGTTCCCTTCAGCATGTTGTATAACAGATGGATTGTCTACTTTCATTCCTAGTTTAAGGCTACACACAGAAGCAACACCTAAACTTCCTACAAGTGAATCTGAGTCACAAGGGTTAACAGATGCCAACTTTACCCTAAGGTTCTGCTCAGATTCTTCAGCTGCAGGCTGTAATGAATGAAGTTTCTTGCGGCTTTTATTGTCACATATTACTGACTGTAAGTCTGAGTCTTGGTTCATAAAACTGTTAGGGATAACCTTTATAACTGTAGGCTCAATATTTTCAGTTTCAAATTGATACAAAGAAGGACTATTATCATCTGAAGTATTACACGAGTCCAAATCTTTGGTTTTACAGTAAGAAACTCTCAAATCAACAGATTCTTTAATTGTTTTAGAATAATCTACAGTTATAACCGGAAAAGCCTCGAGTTTATCTTGTTGTGAAGAAACTGAAGGGTCCATTTCTTTAAGTGAGCTATTTAACTCACTGTGCTGTACAGAAGAATCATCCAAATCTTTTTCTTTAGACCTGCTTATACTTTGAAATCCATTTGATGGTAATACACATGATTTATTAGTTTTCATCAAAGGAGATACCTCTGATCTATTTATACTATCATCCGAAGACGTAAAAATATCCTCAGTTTTAGAGGCACAGAAAGTTGCTAAATCAGATCCCTCCCCAGGGGATCCATTTACATTTAATTCCATGGGACAATAAGTTCTTAATGGATCATATTTCCCTTTAGATAAAGTGTCTAATTCCTTAATACTATCATGGCTATCATTTCCCATAAATTCAGACTTAAAAATAGGAGATTCACCTAGCTTTTTAAAAGTAGGTGAATCATTTAATCGATTTGTTGAAGATGGAGATATAGTTTTATCTCTTTCAGGAATTTTTACAACCATTCTTAATTCATTAGATTTTGAACAAGTAGTCTGTAAATTTAAAGAATGAGACTGATGTTTAATTTCCTCAGTTGATTCTGTACAACAGAAAGAACTCTTAAATTTATCAGGCTTTTGTGTACTCTTCCAAGGGGCAGACTTATTACGGGAAGTATTACTATCATGTTTAGAATAAGATGCACCCCTCCGACACCCCATCTCATTAGGGGAGCAACATCTTTTCATTAATTCATTTTCTGAAGTCCTTTTAGATTCTCTTTCTGGTTTCGAGGAATACTTTCCCCTTTTCTCTGCATCCATGTGGAAAGATTCAAGTTTGCTGTCCCGATCAGATTTAGAGTAAGCTGATGTCCTTGAGTCTCTGTAAAACGAAGAATGAGAAGATGTACGCCTTGAGTCAGTGGACCTAGAATATATTTTCTTATATTCCTCTTCTGAATCAGAGCTCTCTCTCATCCTATTATCTGTGTAAGAACGGGAATACCGTGGCCTCTCTCTATAAGGGGAGCTCCTGTGGTACCTTCGTTCAGACTCGTAATAATGTGAGCGCTCTGATCGGGAATAGGATGAGCTAGTTCTAGACCCTCTGTCAGATCTGGAGCGGGACCTGCTCCGCCTTCTCTCTCTTTCTGATCTAGAACGGGAAGACACATAGCGAGAATCTCGATCCATTTTTGAATAACTAAAATGCTTGTCATCTCTCTCAGTTTTAGATCTTGAAGATTTCCCCAGATCTTCAACTTTTAAAGTAGGAAGGCTCTTTTTTGAATCTCTTTCCTTTTCCGCACTTGCTGAATTCTTAAAATCATGTGACCGCTGACTTGAGGAAGTCTGAACAGAATCTTCATCTGATTCTGAACCTAGAAACATGCCTTCAGATTGTGAAAATTTCTTCTTAGAACTTGTTTTCTTAGAACATAGAGAACTCTTTGAACTATCTGGAGTTTCTTCTTCCTTCCCAATATGGGAATCTTCTTTTTGTGGAGATACATCTACATTCTCAGACACATTCTGAGATACTATATCTAATAGTTCAGAAGAACAGGTATCTTGTTTAGTGTCCAATTCTAAAGGTTCTGGTACTACTGTATTTAAAGACTCTTTTGAGGTTCTGATTGCTACATCTATTGGTGGGGATTGTAATGATGTCCCCACTGGTACTGATGTTGGTATTTGTGGCAAGGCTGTTATTACTGATATTGGTGCTGGTGGTGATGGTGTTCTAATTTGTAGGGCTGGGGGTGGTGGAGGGGGTGACTGTGGTGGTGACTCTGTCACTACTGATTCTGTTACTACTGGTGATGGTATTATGGGAAGAGGTGGTGATGCTGCTACTGGAGTGACAGCAGCTAGCAGAGGCTTAGATGTTACATGAAGCAAATGTTTCTTAAAATGGATTTTGCCCAATTCCACCTTTGGTTTTGGTGGGGAAGATTCTTCTGTAATAGTTGAATTATCTCCAGGGTCCATTTTAATTTTGGGAACAAAATCTGCTTGAAGGGGAATAGCTGGGGAGTTTGGAGTGTCATTTTGCTTATCATTTCCAAGTGCAGTTAGAAACCTGTTTTGCAAAGTTTTCTTTGTAAGGCTGAAGCTGAAGGAAACCTTCTGTCGTCCTTGCTCTTCCAAGTTCACCTTTGTCTTGGTGCCTTTAGGCAGAAATCGACTAGATGCAACACCTTTGAACATTGGACCTTTGATGAAACCCATTTTCTGCACATTTTCAATCTTTCCCTGTATTGAACAAAAACAAGTAGTCATTACTACAACAGTTTCTTTAAACTTGACTGCTTGGTGTGAATTTTCAATGGATGGTGAAAATAAACTCAAAAGCCTTCTAATGTCTGAGAAAGTTACTTTCCTACTCGTCGTGGGGATTAGCATCATATGTATAAACATTTTTATGTAAATACAACTTCAGTGATAAGATCCTGGAAAGCCAGTTCTTAGGAGAACTCTTGGAGAACTGAGTGAAAGAGAACATGAGGAAGTAGGTAGAATTGATGACGACTCCCTCTAGTGAGGAATTTGTGAAAGGTTCAACAGGAATGACAGCTTAGATACAGGAAAGAGATGAAGGTGGCTGTTGGCTCTACAAGGGAATTCTAGGGGATGATAGTACCAGAGACAATCCGTGCAGATGTTAGCATAAGAGAAGAAGCTAGGCTTCTGTTTTCTTTAGAAAACCTGAAAAGGGTGGCATGCTTTTTCAGAAATAGCAAGGTAGAGGGAAAAGCAGAAACCTGTGTGTCATTGCAGAGTAAAGACTCGAAGAACTAAGTAGGAGAATAGATCACATGATTGATTATAGGTTCAGAGCTTGAAAGGATTTTAGAGGTAATCTAGTCCAACCCCTTCATTTTTACAGATGAGGAAATCGAGGCTCAAAGAGGTTAAGTGACTTGCCCAAGGTTGCACAGGTGGTACATAGCAGAACCAAGATTCAAACCCAAGGATAAAAGTAGTTCTCAAAGTCCTAAGGCATACAGTAAGAAGAAAAGGATAACAAGCCATGGAGCCATCCCAGATCAAAGTAGCTCCAAGAAACTTGACCAACAGGAGGTTTCCTGTGTCCCCCGAACAAACTTCTATTCACACTAAACTTGAAATTCACCAGAAGCCAAAATGATGGCATTCAAAAGTTTTATCACAAATATTCCTCAGGATCTACTTTATAGAAAAAAGCAAAAAAAGCATGTTAAGTAAAATCCTTTTTTGATTGTGATGAATGAATGCAATTAACATAAAACTAGCAATACCAAAAGCCAGTAATATCACAAATCAGAAAAGGCCTACTTTCTTTCTGAGACAAATCATAACATACATTTAGAGCAGGGGTCGGTAACCTTTTTGGCCATGAGAGCTACAAATGCCACATTTTTTAAAATGTAATTTCATGAGAGCCGTACAGTGCTCACAGTGAGCCCTCCTGTAACAGTGCGCGCTCCTATAATAGCGCCTGAAAAAAAATTGACTTTATGACTCCTGCAGAAAGAGCCATATGTTGCTGGCCCCTGATTTAGAGGACCTTAAGAGAGAATCTAATCCAACACCTTCATTTCATAGGGAGAGAAAGACTGAATTCTGGGAAGGTTCTGGGCCCCACAGCTGGCATTTGTGACCACAACTACAGTCCAGGCTTTCTAAATGACCCAAAGGCTCTTTTCTTTATCAGTATGATGGATCCATTTGTGTACAAATGTAGTTATGACAATCTTAAAGGTTGCCTCAAATTGTGTTGATTAATAAACTACTGAAAGAAAATTCAAAGAGGGGAGACTATAATGACTTTGGTATTCCATCTCATTTTGTGCTTTTTAACAATCTTTTTCATTTCCTTAAGATCTAATGCTTTTTCCTTTAACTCTGTTAATACTCACATTTGCCTGACTACAAATAAGTATAAGGTCCTAAATAGCTTCTGAGTTTGCTTTATAATTACAAATTAACAAAAGAATTTTTAATTTCATAATTTAAACCACCAAAATGAATACTAAACTTTTGTAATATGTAATAAATAGGGGATGACAATGTAATTCACACCACAATTCTTGGGAAATTTTAGATAAAATTCATTTTAACTTAAGTATGAGATACCTGACAAATTCAATCTGGTGAACAGCCAGTTTATCACCAAATTTATTTTAGTAAAACTATTTTTAGATAATTATTTTGTATCAATGCAAAGAATTCTGAAATCAGTTTAAGTCGTACACAAAAATGTTTCAGTTGAGAACAGAAACTATCAAGATCTCTGAGCCCTAAGTATTACTACAGATCAAGACTAGGCAAGATTATCCTTTAATCTTTGTTCAATACATTAGTTTATAGTTCCAAGGAAAATAGTAGTTCCTTGTAGAATTAGATTTATTTCTGTGGCTTATATCCAAATCTAACAGGCACTAAAATACAGAAGCAAGCCAATTCACAACCTTTAAAAAATTGGTTCAACTGTACTCACCTCATTTTCTTCTTCTCTATTGTAATCCAGCCAAGAACACATGTAAAAGAAAACAAACAAAAAAAAAACACCCTGTAAATATTTGAAAATTTATAGAAACTGAAGAAGGCAATGCTTAAGAGTTATTTATTATCTTCTACCCTACAGCACTAAATCTCTTAGGACTAATGTAGGAAAGATAAATATAAAACGCGCAATCCGAATAAAAGAATATGCCTAATTCTAATCACCTGGATTTGAAATCTAATACCTGCAATGTTTCAATGAAAACTTATATGCCATCACAACATACCGAGGAATACATTAAACATATAAACACAATTAAACACATAATGCAGCAGAATCTACTCCCTATTTGGCCTATAGCTGAATTTAAATACCAGCCACCAAATCAAATGAAAAATTTTCTTTTCAGTCTGAAACAATTACATTGGTGATATCATGCATTTTTAATAATACACGGTTCTACCAACCACAAATTTTCATTTAAGTATTAAGAACACTTTGTTGTTGACAATTTTGTTTATTCAACAACTAATTAAGCACACTGTGTAAGACAAGAAAATTAGTTTACAATTACTGCCCTTCTAGAGCTTTCAATATATACTAGGAAAAACAGAAAGTGATTTGGTAGAAACTAGGCATAGCCCAACATCTCTCACTGTATATGCAAGGTATGATCAAGATAGATAAATGATTTAGTCATAAAGGGTGATAACATAAGTAAATCAGGGGAACATAGAAAAAGTTACCCATCAGATCTATGGACAAGAGAAGAGTTTATGACCAAATATTAGATTAAAGGTATTACAGGAAGTTAAGAATTTCAATTACTTTAAAAGGTTTTTGCACAAACAAAACTAACTCAAGTCAAATCTAGAAGGAAAATAAGAAACTGGGGAAAAACTTTTGCAATAAGTTTCTCTGATAAAGGTCTCATTTCTCAAATATATAGGGAATTGAGTCAAATTTATAAAAAATAAAAACCATCCCCTAATTGATAAATGGTCAAAGGATATAAACAGTCTCCAGAAGAAGAAATCAATAGAAATATAAAAAATGCTCTTGGGGGCAGCTGGGTAGCTCAGTGGATTGAGAGCCAGGCCTAGAGACGGGAGGTCCTAGGTTCAAATCTGGTCTCAGACACTTCCCAGCCGTGTGACCCTGGGCAAGTCACTTGACCCCCATTGCCTACCCTCACCACTCTTCGGTGACCCTGGGCAAGTCACTTGACCCCCATTGCCTACCCTTACCACTCTTCTGCCTTGGAGCCAATACACAGTATTGACTCTAAGATGGAAGGTAAGGGTTTAAAAAAAATGCTCTAAATCACTACTGATTAAAGATATGCAAATTAAAACACCTGATAAAACACTAATCAAACTGGCTAGAATGACAGAAAAGGAAAATGACAAATGCTAGAGGGGATGTGGAAAAATTGGGACACTAGTGCATTGTTAGTGGAGTAGTGAACTAGTCCAATCATTATGGAAAACAATTAAGAACTATAAAGGGCTATAAAACTTTGTCCCAGCAATAACTTATTGCTGTTGTTATTTAGTCAATTAGTCATGCTTGACACTTTGTGACCTCATTTGGGGTTTTCTTGGCAAAAATATTGGAGTAGTTTGCCATTTCCTTCTCCATTTCATTTTACAGGTGAGGAAACAGGGGCCAAAAGTTTGGTTAAGTGACTTGCCTAGGGTCACATAAATAGTGTCTGGGAGCATTTTTAACTCAAGTCCTCCTGACTCCAGATCTAGCACTCTATTCACCTTGCCACCTATCTGCAATACCTCTAATACATCTGTACCCTAAAAAGATGAAAGAAAAGGGAAATGGACCTAGCTATACAAAAATATTAAAAGAGTTCTTTGTAGTGAAAAAGAATTGGAATTCAAGGGGATACTCATCAATTGAGGCATAGCTGAACAATTTGTGGCTCACGATTGTGATGGAATATTATTGTGCTATAAGAAATGAAGAGTAGGATGCTTTCAGAAAATCTGGGAAGACTTATATGCGCTCATGCAAAGTGGAGTGAGCAGAACCAGGAGAACACTATACAAAGTAACAGCAATATTGTAAGTATGATCAACTGTGAAAGACTTGACAAATCTGATCAAGACAATGATCCAAGTTAATACCAAAAGATTCATAATGAAAACTTCTATCCACCTCCAGAGAGAAATGATTAAATGATAATGTATGTAGATTGAACCAAAATTTTTCAACTATTTTTATTATTTTGTTTTGGGTTTTCTTTGCAGCTCAGCTAACATGGACAAATTTTTGACTTCCCAAGTATAACTGAAATCAAAATGCTTGCCTTCTTAGGTAAGAGAACTGGGAGAATTTGGATTTCAAAAGTTTTAAAAAATGGTTATCTAAAAAAAATTTTAATGTGATTCCAAAATATTTAACTAAATACAAATAAATTCATTTTTTAAAAAGAGTTGGCAATGTAGTTAAAGATATGTAAAAAAACAAAAAACATCATTGTAGAAACACTTTATTGCACTAATAATAGCAAAGACTACATAAAAAATCAAAATAAGTTATGGAAAATGAAAACAAAACATTTCTGAATTTTTAAGAAATCAGTAACAGATATGTTCAGTTTCTTACCTGACACTACTTTTCTTCGGTTCCCTCATATTTTTCCAGTAGTATTTCCTCTCATCCCTATATCTACTCTATCCTTTTTTGATGGTTCTAATATCCCTTAGCTTCTCTATCTACTATCTCCTTTTTCTTCATACTCTCTTTCCTTTAGTAATCTTCAGTTATTTCAATTATTACTTTTAAGCTGATAACAAATCATTATTAAACATTATCAAAGTTCCAACATCATATCTGCTAACGATTTTCTCTGCTTTTTTTTAATACTATACCATCACCTTACACATTAGCATAAGAACTTGAGCTAAAAAGAACTTTAGAATAAAAAAGTTTTTTGAAATGAGAGTCAGCAGAGGACCTTAATCATAAGATTTTAAGATTTGGCTATTATAAACATGAAGAGGAATTTAAATGAATCTAATTTTAAAACTTTAGAGTCAAAATCAGGTCGTAACATTCATATGTAACTATACTAAAATATTAAAATAAAACATCTTTGGAAAAGGGGGAAAAAAGACGTTAGAACAGAATAGGATTTTGATACAGGGGGCACACTTCCTTCTGGTTTAACTTGGCCTAAGCACCCTCAGGTTCCTGTCTAGATGGCATCTCTCTACTGGGGGCTATCAGACTCATATTTCCAACTAATATTTAAAGGGATGAATTCTGTGGGGAATAGGTCAATCCAGCCCTCTTTTGTCAATGTACTGTACCTCCAGTTAAAATAATCTCTGTACTTCCCCCTAACAATGAAATTGTCCTAAGAACAAGTATTTGTTTATTCATCTACCTCAGATATCTAGTTCAAGACTTCTTAACAACCTCTCCTTTTTTTTGCCTTTTGTAGTGCCCCCTATAGCTACTGCATTCTAGCTAAGATTGTTTCCAAGTGATTCTATGCATACCTTGTTTGCACATAGTTGTTTACATATTATTTCCTCCATTAGACTGGGTTCTTTGAGAGATGGAAGCGTTTTTTGCCTATTTTTGTATTCCTAGCACTCAGCATAGTTCCTAGCACATAGGAGACACTTAATAAATGCCAATTAAGGGGCAGTTAGGTGTCACAGTAGATAAAGATCCCCCCTCCCCAGGCCTGGAGATAGGTAGGACTAGGTTCAAATCTGTCCAGAGACACTTCTTAGCTGGATAATTCTGGGCAAGTCATTTAACCCCAATTGCATAGCCTTAACTGCTCTTCTGCCCTGGAAATGATATTTACTATTGATTCTAAGGCAGAAGGGTAAGGATTAAAAAAAAATGCTGGTTAACTGGCTAAATGTTTTCATGATTCTTCTCTCCCACCTTTGAAGGCCTATGAAATTTATTACATGAACCAGATATTTTGACATTTATTCAATATTTGTTTAGCACTGATCAAACTGAAGACCCAATAAAAATGCAAATAATAAGATAGTTTTGCCCTTACAGAGTTTTTAAGTCTAATAAGAAAAATAGGATTATCTGTAATACAAAGAAATTTTAAAAGTTAAATAAGAGGTGTAAACTATGGGGAGAAGGAAAAAACAAGAAAAGTTTCAGAGAATGACAATATTGCTGTATATTTACTTATTTTCTGTGTACCTTTTTGCCTTGTCAAAAAAAAAAGATTTTTTTAAACCCTTACCTTCCATCTTAGAATCAATACTTTGTATTGGTTCTAAGGCAGAAGAGTGGTAACTAAGCAATGGGGGTTAAGTGACTTGCCCAGGATCACACAGCTAGGAAGTGTCTGAGGCCAGATTTGAACCTACAACCTCCCATCTCTAAATCCACTGAGGCACTCAGCAATTAAATGAATTTTAAAACAAAAATTTTAAAGTTCAATAAAAATCAATTAAAGAAGCCAGTAGTAAAACCCATAGTTTCAAAGTTTAGGTAACAAATAAGAGAAAGTACAGAATCTAAAGAAGCCAAATTTGACTGCATTGTGTATTACTGAAATCTTTTGAGGGGGAAAAAAAATCTATGACTCAGCATATGTACACCACAGCACTGGATACGTACATCTTAATAAAAAGAAATAGGATCAAGTACAAAGGAAAGAAGGTGAAGTAAAGTAGCAATGTGTATTACAACAGTAGGAACTAGATGGGGGGAGAAGCATGACGGAGAATATTTACTTGAAGATCAAAGGAAGGAGAAACTGAATTAATTTTTATCATTGTAATATATACCACAGGTAGCCTGGGCAGAAAGAAGAAATAGATAGGAAGTTTTGGGAAACAGATCACAGGCTTGGACAAGAGTATAATAAAACAGTGATAGGGAACTTCATTTATTCAGATGTTTGCTGGAGCTCTCTCTCTGACAAAAATAGTCAAGAGCATTTATTAAGCCCATATTATGTACCAGGAACTGTGCCAAGTGCTAGAAATACAAAGAAAGGTGAAAAATAGTCCCTGCCCTCAAGGAGCTTACAGGCTAATGGGGGAAACAACTACAACTGCAAACAACTATATACAAGATAACTAGATGATAATTTTGGAGGGTAAGCACTAGCATTAAAAAGGATTAAGAAAAGGCTTCCTGTAGAAGGCAGAATTTTAGTTGAGACTTGAACAATGGGAGGAAGAAACAGCAGAAAGAAAGAGAGAAAGCATGTCAGGCATGAGGAACAACTGATGAAAATTCCCAGAGTTGGGAGTGTCTTGTATGAGTAACAGTTAACAGTGTTACTGGATCAGTGTACTTGGAGGGGAATAGGTTATAAGATGTATGATAACATAGGGAATAGGTTATAAGTATGAAAATGTAGGAAGGGGACAAGTTATGAAGAGCTATGCAATGCTTTAAAAGTCAGTTTTGTTCTTGTTTTGTTTATGCTAGTAGCATCAGGGAACCACTGGAATTTGAGTAGGATATGGAATGGTCCTACCTGCTCAAGCACTACCCTCCCAGCCTTTTCCTATACCCCAAATACCTTTTATTTATATTTATATATTTAGTATATATAAATGAGTAAGTTGACTCATGATTTACTATATAAAACACATTATGGACTGCCATTTTGTCTTTGTATTCCTAGCACCCAATGGTGCTAGGAACACAATAGTTGCTTTAAAAACGACTAAATTCTAACTCCCATTTCTACATCTGACCTTATGAAATTATTTTACTTTGAAGTTACCCTTCCCAATCAGATATCTACTTTGTTTATTTGTGAGTGTTTCTGTTTTACTCTTGTTTAATCATATTAATTGTAGTGTGGACTTAACATAGATGGATGGTTGGGGGTGAATTATTATTGTCACAATGTTATATCCTTTTATTTATATAAGTTTAAACAAATACACAAAACTTACCCACAAAAGAGAAAACAAAGGAAAAGGGAAACTTTTTTCTGTGGCTACAGTGTTTCTAGGTAAAGCATAAAAGAAATTTGAGTATTCTCTGCAGAACACATTCTTACTATCAGATAATTGTTGCTGAAAATAGCCTTTTTCCTCAAGCAGTTTTCAATTTCTTAGCCAAACAAAAACAAAATTTCCTTCACAAATATTCAACCAGTGTGAAAGACTGCCATCTATAAGGAATTCTTAGAACAGAAAAAGCACTTTCTATTGGTGCATAATTGCTGAGATAGGATGGGGTTCACTTCCTAGGAAACAAAGTTCTAATGAGATAAAATATTAAGGAATGGTCAAAGTCAGAAATAGAAGCCATATTGCCTAAATGCAAAAATGTCTTATTCTGCTAGTCCTTCCCCTTCCCTTACAATCAGCCTCCATTTCTTTATCTCATATAAATAGGTGACTATTCATTCTCCTTGCTAATGGCCAAATCTCCACATGCATTTTGATCCTAAGCTGCCTTCTGTAGCTTAGCTACCCATCACCCACCTTCCATCTTCAATATCTCCTTTATCTATCCTGTGAATATAAAAATATTTGTGGCTGTCAAGTTCACAATTTTTTTAATAAAAAAATTTTTAATTATATTTTTCTTGGAAATGGTAGCTTTAAGGGAAAGGAGGTCAGAATAATACCAATAGGAATTTTAAGAGCTCCACCCACCTTTTTCAAACTTATGACCAACAAGACAAAAGCAGGTAAGACAATACCTAATAACCCTCTAAAAGTTTTGCTAACTGGTCAAATGGGGGCCCACAGAAGTGACTCACCCAAGGTCACACAGGTAAGTAGCAGAGCAGAGATTGGAGCCCAGATCATCCAACTTCAAATCCAGCACTTTTTCTATTGCACTCGGCTGCCTCTCCTGGATATTACAACTCTGAAGGTGTAAATAAATTTCACAACTTTGTCTTTTGCCAATTTTAAAATAAGTGACAGCATAATGCTAACTTTTTATATACTATATATGCGTATATGTGTGTGTGTGTGTATTTTTTTTTAATGAGGTTAATAAGTCCAAAGAAAGTATTGGGGAAAAAAAATCCTATCACTTGGCACCCTAAAAACTAGGATTCAAACAGGACCAACAGAAGACTTGGAGCTTTTATCTAAATTGTTACCAATTTTTGTTATCATTACCCTATCCTAGGGCCACAGCACAATGTTCTACAGAGGTAGACACTTAGTATTTTTTGCATGAATTTATCTGGGCCTACTGACTTTTATTAAATTTCTAAACGACTTTCACCATTATGTAATACCAGTATCGTGTGAATGTATTTAACAGATTTGAACACATCCACATTTTTATAGTCTCATATGACAACTCTGTACTAGATATTACAAAGAAGGACAAGGGGCCCCATACTGAGATTCAAAAATTCAGTCAGTCCATAGCCAGTGGAAGTTGGTAACTGGCCAATTAGGTGAGTGGACACAGACAAATGGCTTGATTTGATAGGTGTCAAATCTGCTGTTTTATGGACAAAAGCAAAGAGAGCCACTAAATACAAAGTAGAAGCATGATGCTTTAGGAACACCAAAAGGGCAAGTTAATATGCTATGAAAGTACTATAATCAATCCAAAAACCAGACTACATATAGCTAAGAAAAAACTTATGGCACATTTTTTACCTGCATTCGAAAGCACAAAAGACTGATGTCATCTCTGACCTTAAAAAATGACAATCATAAAAAAAAATTAGTATAGTGAAATAGGATCTACAAAGAACCAGGAAAGTAATATATAATGTAAATGGAAGAGCAAAACAATCAAAACTAAATGCTAAAAAACTGTAATGACCAGCTTGGCAACAAAGAAGAAATATTAGAAGACACCTCCCCAGGGCAACAAGGTAAGTGGCTTAGTGGATAGAGAGCCAGGCCAGAGGACAGGAGGTCCTGGGTTCAAATCTGGATTCATACACTTCCTATCTATGTGACCTTGGGCAAGTCAGTTAACCAAGTGCTTGCCCCATACCACTCTTCTGCCTTGAAACTGATACCGAGTACTGATATTAAGACATATGGTAAGGGTTGTTTGTTTTTTTAAAAGACACCTCCCCCTACTTCTTTACAGAGGTGGGAGACCATGAGTGAGTAGAATTCCATATGACATTAGACTTAAAATGTTAGAAGGTTTTTTAAAAATTTTACTTTCTTCTTTTTTTAATTCTTTTTTTAATTTTTTTTAATTATAAAGAGGGCAATTTGGAAGGGGTAGGGAGGAATCCAATGAAAAATGTAGGTGATATTAAAGTCATCTAAACTTAAAATTATTAAATAAAAATTTTTGACTGGAAATATCACAGGTCTAGATGTTATTATCAATCCAGTAGTACATGACTCTTCCTTTACTGCCACCCAAAAAAGCAAAAGTAGATAGAGGAAGTTCCTTCCATAACAATGCATGAACCTTAAGTTCTAGCTGAACATTGTACCATTTTCTCCTCCTTTCTTCTTTATACACACAATGTTTCACTGTTGCCCAGAACACAATTTTGATATCAGAATACCATAAATTTTTACTAGAATATGTGGAAATTTCTGGGTATAAGTTATTGCAATCGCCTCCTAATTGGTATCCCTGTCTCAAGTCTCTGGCAGGTAGGTGGTCCAGTAGAGTCTGGGCCTAGAGTCAGGAAGATCTAAGTTTAAATGTGGCCTCAAGCTGCCTTAGTTTCCTCAACTGTAATACAGGAATAATAGTACCCACCTCCCATGGTTGTTATAAAGCTCACGTGAGGTAATATTTATAAAATGCATAGTGCCTGGCACATCATAAGTGCAAATGTTCATTTCCTTCCCTCCCCTCTCTAATCCAACCTCACAACTGCTAAAGGTCTAAATACATAAATTCACTAGTCAAATTCCAGTGGCTTAATATCTCTAGGGACAATCCTAAACTCCTCTATTGGACATTTAAAGTCCTTTCCAACTCAGCTCCAACTTACCTTTACCATCTTAGATACAATAGTCTCTTTTTTCAGACAAATCTGGTCAAAAAGGACTTCTTACTATTCCTCACACTAAAGGATCTTCCTCCTTCCTGAGCTTTTCCACAGGTTGTCCCCCAATAACTGAAATGTACTTACACCTTAACTACATCTCTTAAGAATCCCTCATTATTGGGGGCAGCTGGGTGCCTCAGTGGATTTAGAGTTGGGAGGTCCTAGGTTCAAATCTGGCCTTAGACACTTCCCAGCTGTGTGACCCTGGGCAAGTCACTTGACCTAGTCCTTACCACTCCTTCTGCCTTGGAGGCAATACACAGTATTGACTCCAAGATGGAAGGTAAATGTTTAAAAAAAAAAAAATCCTTCATTAACCTTCAAACATAAACTCAAGCACAATCTCTACTGATTTCCACCAAGTAACTAATATCTTCATTCTTATTCCCACCCCACCCCATGATTGTTTTTTAATTTTAATCTTGTATATACTTATACATCTGCATATCTCCCTCCATTACTAGGTAAGTTCTTTTAAGGGCAGAGGCTCTTTTCCCCCCTTGGCCTATACTTAAGAATTGTCATTAGCAATAAAGTAAGGTTAGGCCGGCTAACTTTGGGTATTCCCCAAAGCCCTTTTCTCTATCTATACTATTTCACTTGGTAATCTCATTAATTCACATAGATTCAATTACCATCTCTATGCTTATCATTTTCAAATCCAGCCCCAACTTCTCTGATGACCTCTAATCTCCCATCTCTCAAGGCCTACTGGATATCCAGAACTGATGTCCTGTAGACATCTTAAATTCAAAGCATCCAAAATTGAATTCATTGTCTCTCCCTCAAACCTCTCTTCTTCCTAACTTCCCTATTCCTGTGGAGGGTTACTTCCCATATCTGATCTACTGCATATTCCCTCTTCTCCCTTCTGAAACTGCCACTATTTTTGTTCAGGCTTTCATCTCAGAGGCTCCACCTTGCCCATCCTTACCAGTCTTCTTAAACCAAATTCCCTATCATGAGCTCTTTGAACCAGACACTTGTTCCTTGAACAAGACACCTACAGGAATTAGCTCTCCTTCATTTCCCTCATCTCCACTACCTACCTTTCCTTATGATCCTAGTTAGAAATCTCACCTTAAGAAGCTTTTCTCATCTCCCTTAATACTAGGGTCTCTCCTCTGCTGATTATCTCCACCATATCCAGTATATATCTTGTTTGTACATAATTGCTTGCATATTATCTTACTAATTAGATTGTGAGCTCCTGGAGAATAGGAACTGTCTTCTGCCTTTCTTTATATCCCCTGAACTTAGCACAGTACATAGGAGGGGCTTAATGCTTATTGACTGACCAGTTATATAACTAGCTCACGTGATACCTCTTCTATAAGCTCAGAATAGATTCCCTTGAGCTTATATAACTAAAATCATTTGCCCTGTAAAACTTTCCTCACACAATCAATACATAGTATGTAGCAAGAAAGGCAACATGCTATAGTGAAAAAACCCCGACCTGAAGTCAGGAAGACCTGAGTTTGAATCTCATTCCTCAGACACTAGTTTTGTCTAACTTTGAGCAAGTCACAGTCTGTTTCCTTATCTATGAAGTAGAAAAAATAGTAACTCTTCCAACATAGTTTCATTATGAAGATCAAAAGAAATCAAAATTTTATGGCAACTGCAAAATGGAATGTAAATGGGAGCAGTTTCATCAAAATTTGTCATCTGGTATCATAAACAAAAAATTACCAACAAGTTTAGTAAATGAAAGTTGAACAATGATAATACTCATTTATATAGGACTTTGTAGTACTTTCTCACAACAACATTGTGGTCATAAATATTTCAAGTATAATTATCCCTACTTAGAGACCAGAAAACAGGCTAAACGAAGTTGCATTAACTAAACTGCACTGGAACTCATATTTAACCAAGTCCTTATAAATCCAAGTTCTGTGTTCTTTCTACTATGCCATATACTATATAATATTTTCCGCCTGAACACGAAGCTAAAGATTGGTTTACAATTCTGTCTAGCATTAATACTGAAGAATCTAATATTTTTCCCCTTAAAGAAACATGGTTAGCTCTATTTTTATTATGAATGGTTCTTTCCCCCCCCTAGTCTTTTAGAACAGAAAAGGAGTTATTTTACAATGCTTTCTCTTAATCAACATCACCAGAAGTCAATTAAATTCAAAGATTTCCTAAAACCAGAGGACATATAAAAAGGCAAAGAAAAAGAAATATGTCATACAGTTGGCCAAGTAAAAACTTGAGCCTGAAAGGAAACTAAAATAATGAAAATTACTCGTAAAAGGCTTTTACCTTTATCTCATTTATTTGAAAGTAAGAAGATACACAGAAATATACACTAGTCTGCAAAAATGGATATAACAAAGCACATGAAACATTCAAATAACTCCCAAATGCAGCATTTTTAATCATCAGTCTTTCCCATGAAACAGAGATTTTTTTTTTAAGCTATACTAGGGGTTCTTATTCATAACCTTTTTTGTATATGAATCAGCAATCTGTTGAAATAAATGGACCCCTTCTCAGCACATTTTTAACTCGTAATTGAAGGAAATGTTAAATTTCAGTAAGAAGTTAGTGAAAATAAAGATGCACCTCCCCCACCCCAAAGTCTTAGACCTCCTAAAAATCTATATTTCCACAGATCCCAGATTTAGAATTCCTAAAATATGTCAAAGTATATTATAGATTATATATATACACACACACATATATATACATATATATACATATATATGTTCTCTAGTAAAAATACTGATTCAATTACATTCCTTAGAGAGAATTAGGATAGCAACTACAATAAAATTCTAAGGAAAATTTTAATCTTTTACACAAAAAGGGTCATATATTTATAGTGGCTCTCTTTGTGGTGTGGCAAAGTCCTGGAAATTGAGGAGATGCCCATCAATTGAGGAATGACTAAACAAATTGTGGCTATGGCTGTAATTGAATACTACCTTACCATAAGAAACAACAAACATGCTAATTGGGGGGGGGGGGGACACACATGAAAAGGCCTTCATGAAGTTATGAAGAGGAAAATGAACAAAACCCAAGAGAATATATACAGAAATAGAAATATTGTTTGAAGAATAACTTGACTATGTTCACCTCCAGAGAAAGGACTGATAAACAGAAACAAGCTAGACATAGTTTAGTATCTACTTTGTTTTTGTCAAATTATATCTTCTCTAGTATGACAAGGTGAAGAAAGGACAGAGATACCTGTGAACTTTAATGTAAAAAAAAAAAATTTTTAAGAGGGAGAAAAGACCCCCAAAGAGATAAAAGGAACAGAAAAAAGACCCATATTTTTAAATTTATAGTAGCTCTTTATTGCAGTGCCCAAGAACTGGAAACTAGAATGAAACCAAATGGGGAATGGCCGAACAAATTATATTATGAATGTAATGGAATACTATTATGCTATAAGAAATGAAGAAAGAGACCAGTTTCAGTTTCAGAGAACCCTAAGAAGACTTAATAGAATGTGAACAGTTGCAAAAGTGAAGAAAGTAGAACCAAAAGAATAATTTGTACAACACTGAAAAGACAACTCTGAAAAACTTAAGAACTCTGATCAATGTAAAGAAAATATTTTAAGAAAAAAAGAATTAAAGTGAAAAGGGAACAGAACTACAGAGACCAAATACTTTGTAAATTATTGTAGTAATCAAAGGCTTCCCTAGGTTCAAATCTGGCCTCGGACACTTCTTAACTGTGTGACCCTGATTAAGACACTTGACTCTCATTGCCTTCCACCTTAGAATCAATACTGTGTATTGCTCCCAAGACAGAAGAGTGTTAAGGGGAAGGCAATGGGAGTTTATTCTTTTTTCTTAAAACACTTTCTTTACTTCTTTGTCATTAAAGAAGATAGAAAAAAGGTAACTCATGGAATAAGTCTGTATAGTCAACAAGCAAAGCAAATCCTCACATTGGTCATATCTCAAAATAAAGATCTCATTTTGCATCTTCCAGGGGCCATCATCTTTTTCCAAAGGTGGGTAGAGTATGCTGATCATTATTAGTGTCCTGAAATTATTAGTTATTACATTGATCAGAGTTCTTAAGACTTTCAAAGTTGTCTATCCACCTCCAGGAAAAGAACTTTTGGAGTAGAAATGCAGATGAAAGCATACGATTTTTCAATTATTTATTTGTGGGTATGGTTTGGAGTTTTGGCTTTATAAGATTACTCACTAAAATGAACAATATGGAAATGTTTTGTGTAATAATACATGTATAATCCAGATTGAATTGCTTGCCAGCTCCAGGTGGGGAAAGGGAAGGACGGATGGAGGAAGACAATCTGGATCCTATAACTTTGGAATTAGTAAAAATAATTTTTATTAATTTAACTTTTCTTTTCCTTTTTTTTTTTAAACCCTTAACTTCTGTGTATTCACTTATAGGTGGAAGAGTGGTAAGGGTAGGCAATGGGGTCAAGTAACTTGCCCAGGGTCACACAGCTGGGAAGTGTCTGAGGCCGGATTTGAACCTAGAACCTCCGGTCTCTAGGCCTGGCTCTCAATCCACTGAGCTACCCAGCTGCCCCTATTAATTTAACTTTTAAAAATCTTAACACAAGCTTACATTTAAAACCCTTCAGTCTGGCTCCAATCACCCTTTCTAGTCTTATCAAACCATTACGCCTCTTTAACATCTTCTATAATCCACAGATATCCTATAATCCTATCTATAGATCTCCTATACTCCATAGATAGATCCTATAATTACAGGATTATAATATAATATAAATTTCCTTGTTGTTCCTCAAACATGGATGCCACCTACCTTCAAAGTCTTTACACAAGCTGTTCTACAATCTGAATATACTCCCCGGCCCTTACCTCCTAGACCTGTGTTCATGAACCTATGGTATGCGTGCTGGAGGGGGCTACTCCCTTCCCCCTTTCCATGTGCACCTGAAGATATTTCTCACTTCATAGGCCCCTCTGTCCAACAGCCCAATGGGAGCACTTCCTCTGAAGTAAGGTGGAGGGCTCACATTCAGCATGAGGGCTGCAGTTTGGGCACTCAGTTTCTAAAAAGTTCACCATCGCTGTCCTAGACTATTAGTTCTTTAAGATTCAGCTCAAGATATATCTTCTATATGAAGCCTTTCATGATTTTCCCAGCTAATAACCTCTCCTCATTACTTTTTATCTATTTAATTTCTCACTCTCCTCATCCCACCCCACTCCCACCCAAAAACACCCCCCCACAAAAAAAGAATAAGAAGTTTCAAGATAACAACTGTTTCAGGGGCAGCTGAGTGGCTCAGTGGATTGATAGCCAGGCCTAGAGACTGACTCAGTTCAAATCTGACCTAGCTGTGTGACCCTGGGCAAATCACTTAACCCCCATTGCCTATCCCTTTACCACTCTTCTGCCCTGGAGTCAATACACTGGTATTGACTCCAGGATGGAAGGTTAGGGTTTAAAAAAAAAAAAAAAAAGATAACAACTGTTTCATTTGTCTATAATTCCTAAATTATAGGCAAGCACTTAAATGCTTGTAAAGGAAAATGGCAAAAAGGGTACAGTAAATGGAGGCAGTATAGCCTAGCTCTGTAAAACAAGTATTCCAATAAAAGTCAAAGAAGACTATCAATCAAGAAGGAATCAAGAAACCCAAAGAAAAAGCACAGTAGGTCATTTTTCAAGCCTAATTTTTATGACCTCAGAGAAAGATCCCAGAATCTGAGGACAGACACTCCAAGTAAGCCTTCAACTTTGTCCTTCAGACTCCACGTGCCTAGAATAAGGTTGAGGACTATGTATTGGCGGCCTACAGCTATCACTCTAATCCTGCAAAGCCTCTCATTTCCAGAGCTGGGGCCAGTGACTATATAATGGAACTCCAAACAGAGGTCAAGCCAATAGCACTGTCCATTCCAAACTAGGTTGAGAGGCTGCAAGGCTCAGATCCAGAAGGGCAAATGATGAGACCAGTTTGTGCCTGCTGAAAGTTTGCAGTTCAGTAACCTGAGCTACCCTGATGTCCCTTGAAGATCACAGCACTTATAATCAGAAAACAAGACCCCAGAGAAAACAAATCAGAACTATAAAAATCCCTAGCACTCCCTTCAGTTGCACACAGCCTGGCCCTAAAATATTTAAGTCCCAATTCAGGAAGTAAGTTTAAAAAAAAAGAGTTAAAAAAAAAAGTCTTCTAATAGTCAAAAACACAAAGTTCTGAGGAAGAGTCTATCTATACCACTCAGAATCCTAATGTCTTCACAAGTCACAGAGAGAATAAATAAGCCAAAGGCCTAGGAGTAACTTTGTTATACTTAATAATCTCAAGGGAAAAAAGAAAACTGAAAAGGAATTTGGGATAAGTAAAATAAAAGAACTACACAAATATGGAAGAAAAGGAAGAAGGATTGGGCTAAAACATGAACCTCACTTAAAATGCATCCAAAGGTAGGTTAAAGAGAGATATACACAAAAGTAACACCTTTAACAGTCATATTAAAATCAGTCCTGGAGCAAAATCTTTTATGCTTCTAGTTAAAACTTTAAAAAACAACAGGGCATCAATCTTAGATAAAGGAACAATAAGGCTAGATCCAAAGAAAACAGAAAACAGCCCTATGCTTAATGGGGATAAGATTTAATTACTTGAAAGAAAGGTTCTGCAAAACTTTAATAGTGGGGGAACCTCTATATACCTCCTCAGACCTAAACAATTCTAATCAAAAGAGAGTTTGGGACCTGAATGGGAAAAATTTATGTGGAGGAGTTGAGAATCTCTTAAAAGTTAGATGTGTTAGAACAGAAATGAGTATACATATTTATTTCTTCAGCTATGCATAGTAGTTTCTCAAAAAATGACAATGTGCCTGGGCATAAAAACTTTATAAAATACAAAAAAATTAAAAACATCTTCATCCAAAAATTACATTCAATTAATTGAATAAAAGATTTAGAATGAACTGGATACCAAATAATTTAATGGATACCAAATAATTTAATCTTAAATCATGTTGGTCAACCTCTCCTACAAAAACTATAAAACTTTTGAAAGAAAATTACTATAATGGGATGATTCTGATAAAATTTTATTTAAAAAGTGAAAACCATTTTCAGTGTCAGCTTGTGAGCCAGCAAAAATAGGTAGTTGGTTG
The DNA here is from genome assembly GCF_016433145.1 of Gracilinanus agilis. Taxonomy (NCBI): domain Eukaryota; kingdom Metazoa; phylum Chordata; class Mammalia; order Didelphimorphia; family Didelphidae; genus Gracilinanus; species Gracilinanus agilis. The sequence continues at coordinate 97,163,508 of NC_058130.1, forward strand.
GGATTAGGTCTGTGAGCCATAGTTTGTCAACCACTACTCTAAAAAATACTGAAAAGAGAAATGCAAATCAAAACAATCCCTGAAATTCTCTCTTAAGAGTAAATAAGTAAACTGGCAAAGATAAATGGAAATGGGAATGAGAAATGGGAAGTAATCAAAGTTGGAGAGATCACAGAAAGCCAGTCACATTAATACACTATTGATGAAGCTATCAACTGGTTGAACTATTCTGGAAAACAATATAGAATTTAGCTAAGAGATTAATATATCCACAACATCACATATCTACTAGTCATACAAATGATATGATTTTTAAAAGTTCTTGTATACACCAAACTATAACACAATATTTGTAACTGCCAATGGTCTATTACTGTACTATAAGATGATTATGAACAGTAAGCAAAGCATGAGAAGACTTATACTAATGTAAAGTGAAATAAGGAAAACCAAGCATAGTAACTACAATAATGTTTAAAATACACTATTGAACACTATTGAAGTGTCAGAATACCAAAGAAATGAGATCTCCCTTCTTCACAGGTATGGAAAACTAAGTGTGGAACTCTGCATAATTATGTCAAACATGTTTAGTTTTTCTGATTTTTCTTTCTAAAAGACTTGTTACAATAAATGTTTAAATATATGGGGAATATAATATACATATACTTGTACTGTATACTCACACAAATAAATACACACATATATAATATATAAAATATATATATAAATATAATTTTTATTATGAAAGGCCCAAAGTAGGCATGGAAAGCAACATATTTTTTATTCTTTAGTTTTGTTAAATCTTATATCCATTCTATAATCTCACCTGGATGTAGATTTTCAATATCATAAAATGATTTATAATTCCTAAAAGTGAATGATACCTATGCCATTCACAGAATTAGAATTAGAAACCTGAGTCAAATCTCCAGGAATTTATCATCTTTAAAAGCAAAGCATGGGGGCAGCTAAGTGGCTCAGTGGACTGAGAACCAGGCCAAGAAATGGGAGGTCCTAGGTTCAAGTCTGGCCTCAGACACTTCCCAGCTGTGTGACCCTGGGCAAATCACTTAACCCCCATTGCCTACCCTTTGCCACTCTTCTGCCTTGGAGCCAATATACAGCATTAACTCCAAGACGGAAAGTAATGGTTTTTTAAAAAAAAAAAAAAAAAAAGGAAGGCATATATGTTTCGACAATAAAGTAATGACTCTTCATAGTATGGTTTTATGAAGAGCAAAGGTATTTTAATGAAAAGTTCAAGTCGGCAAATACTAGTGAATTGTGAGAATTTTATAACAAGATTCTGCGGACCTAAAAGTTATCATTTATAATCTCCTTAAGAGTCTTCCTTGAGGTGCTACTAGGTCACTCTGTGGATAAGAGTGCCACGTCTGGAATCAGAAGGACCTGGGTTCAAATCTGACCTTAGATACTTCCTACTTGTGTGACCCTGGGCAAATCACTTAACCCTAATTACCTAGTTCTCACCCCTCTTCTGATAATATCTTAAAATATACATATATACAAATTAAGTTTATTCTTTCCAGACTAAATAAGCCAGTAGCTCCCCTTAATGTTTTCTTTTAGACATTTCAGCTCTGAACTATGTAAGTGATATGAGTAAAGGAAGAGCAAAACTGTAGAAACTGAAAAATAAAGTAAAAATGATGTTCCTCAAAATCCTGGAAGGAATCTCCCAATCTTTTAACTTTACTTTTCAATAAAAAACAAGTTACATACATTGCCATTTGACTGGGGCATGAACTTCAACTGGGATTACTCCCTGCTGCAAGTTCTGTTCCAATTTAGATAGAAACTTCTGCTGTTCCAATTAAGATAAAAACTTCTGCTTTATATTAGGAAAGGCTGGTTCCTGAAGGTTTCCAACATAACCTATGAACTTTTTAATGCAGATTAAGGTTTCCAATCTTCTAATGGATTTACTTGTTAAATATTACCTCCAGTAGCCAGTAGCCTTTAAATTGAAGTGCTTTAAAAAAAAGATAAGACCTATTAAGGGAAATAATTTAGAACCAAAGACAGCATTTGCCAAGAATTCTTTTGCTTTGTTGTCAACTGAGTATTTGTTAAGCATCTATTTGTTAAATGGCAGGCACTGTGCTAGGTACTGGGAATACAAGTCCAAAGAATCAAAAAAAAAACAAAACTACTCATAATGAGTTTACAGTCTAATGAAAGTGAGAATATGAAAACAAATACCACATAAAAACTAATGACTATATGTGTGTATACACACAGAATTAAATGTACTACTGGTGGGAGAGCACTGACATTTAGGGAGATTAGAAATGGCTTCATGCAAAAGATGTTTGAACTGTATCTTAAAGAGAGGAATACTATGAGGCAGACATGAAGCAGGAGTGCATTCTGAGACATGAGATGGGAGTGCCAAGTAACAAGAGAGCAGGTCAATTTGATTGGATGATAGAGTGCAAGAGAAGCAGTTAATGCTGAATGAGGCCAGAAAGGTAAATTGGGGATATGTCACATATAGATTTCCTTTTAAAAAAATAGAGGAGTTTTGATTTATGCTAAAGGTAGTAAGATGCCAGTGGAACTGACTGAATAGTAGTTGTATAGTTAGATCTGTGCTTAAGGAAAATTGTTGTGGCACTGTTGTAAAATAGTGAAAAATCTGAAGGTCGGAGCTTGATTAGGAGGCTACCGAAATAATCTAGATGTAAACTCATCATGAAAGTCTGAACTATGGTGGTAACTATGTGAATAAATAGAAGGAACTAGCTGCATGAGATTTTATGAAGACAAAAATGGTATGATTCAGCATTAACTGGATAAGTGGTGTAAGAAACACAATGATGGTGCCAAAATTATGAGATATGAAGAATGGCAGTGTCTTCGACAGAAATGGAGAAGTTTATAAGACAGGAGTTGGTTAAGTTCTATTTTAGACATGTTGAGTTGAGATTATGTCCAGACACTGAGTTTATATTATACAACTGGCAACAGGGGAAGCCCAGGGGAGAGCCAGGGGTAGCTTTGTAGAACTGGGAATCATCTACAAAGAAATGATAGTTACATGTGTAATAGGGAAAAATGTGAAGATTATGGTTGGACTGGATATTTAAAGTTTGGTCGACAGGGATCAATTACTCGATTCCAAAATAAGAGGCTCAAGTCAGGATGACTTTTATGGTGGTTTATTTACAATTAGGAAGGTTGAAAGTGGGGAAAATGAGAGAGAAAAACTCTGGCCTTGGCCGGAGGCCCATACCAGGGAGGCTTCAGAGGCCTCAGCAGAGGGACACAGAGGTTAATTAAACAAGGCTTCTAGCCACAATGCCTCCTCTAAAAGGCCTTCTTGAGACTAGAGCCATGTGACAATTCAAAGGGAAGCAGTCTGACGTCTCACCCAAGCTCCTTCAATGCCAAGTTCAAAACTTGAAAAGCCCCTGATAGGAAGTTATCATCGTATTTAAAAGATGGCAGTTTTTATCACTTCCTGTGTCCACATCCAGTTTCACATGGACAAATGACAACCTCAACACTGTTTTGGACTGCCGGGGGGGGGGGGGGGGGGCAGTCCCTTATTTTTGATTTGTCACTTATCTATCACATGTGGGTCACAGAACTCCCCCTCCCCACTTAATTCTAGTTTGGGTGGGGTGACATTATTCCTGAGGGCTAAAGTCTAAAGAATGAATGAGGGTGAGCTAATTCCATTTACACACATGCATGGAAGCTATTTAGGTTCCTGAAAGAGAATATAGAGGGAGAAGAGAAGGCAGCCCATGCCAGAACCTTAGGGAACATGTACAGTCAGGGAAGTGTGATAATAAAGGAGCAGAGGAGACTTGAAAAGCAGAGGTCAGGTAAGGAGAATAGTGTCATGAAAACCCAGAGAGGAAAGCGCCATCTACAGGTCATTTTCTTGCCAATTATCTCAATATACAACATCAGTCAATCCTTAATAGTTTCACTAAAACTAACTGAGACATATGCATATATTACACATTCCTGTATGAAAACAACTATGATAATGGAACACTTTTGGTAAGGTGGAAAGACAATGTACTTCAAGTCAGAAGACCTGGAATTTAATGCATCTGTTCTTACTCTTAATATGGTGTGTGGTCCCTGATAAATTCCTTTTTAAAAGCTTGTTTCAGGGCAGCTGAGTAACTCAGTGGATTGAGAGTCAGGCCTAGAGAAGGGAGGTCCTAGGTTCAAATCCAGCCTCAGACGCTTCCCAGCTGCGTGACCCTGTACAAGTCACTTGACCCCCCTTGCCCAACCTTACCACTCTTCCACCTAGGAGCCAATACACAGAAGTTAAGGGTTTAAAAAAAAAAAAAAAAAAAGCTTGTTTCCTCAGAGTAAAATGGAGATAACACAACTACCTACCTTTGAGGGTTGTATGGTACTGTTTTAAGTTACTTAAATGTGAGCTATGATAGTACCACTTTTTATTAGCATTAACCAGTTTTATGACTTCAGCCCTCTGTTGGCTTCATTAGTCAACTAAAAGACGTAAAAAAGATGGTTAAAGAAGTAAAATACTATGGTTTTATATTGCCTTAAACAAATCTTTCTTTGGCCAGGACAAACCATGATAAACCTCTGTGATTAAGATAAGTACTTTTTAGTTGGTGAGAGTTCAAATAAAGTTCTATCAGTAATCTAGCAAATATCACTTAAGTACCTAGATCAGAGACAAAAGAATTTTTAAAAGGGATTTTAAAATAAACCATTTCCTTAGCAGGCAAAGAAACCATTTTTACTCTTTTGGCCTAATTTTCCCTAAATGGAGGAAACCAAAAAAGCTGATCTTTTCCAGACTATAAAATGGAAAGAAGAAAATGTTGGTAACCAAGAAAACTCTCAAATTTTTTTTCATAGTGATGACTGAAATCGTATATTGAATTTTTACTTGAAAGTAAAGATTAGGATTTATATTACTAAAACTATTTTTTAAACCTGAATATGGAGTCCTATCCAATTATACATACTGGCTGAAGAAAGATATCTAAAGTCTTTCATTTGAATTCAGTGGAGTCCATGAGTCAACTATAATTCAATAATTTAAATATCTATTATATTCAAGGCACAGCATAGGCTCTGGAGATACAAAACAAGTAAGAAATAGAGTCTCCTTAAAGAGCTTAATTCTACTGGAGAAAATACATGTACATAATTAAATACTAAGTAATATCAGAATGTGAAGAGCCCGGAATAAGAAAGGTCTGACGCAGCAGAACTAAGCATCCAAAGAGTTGAGGAGGGAGTAAATTCTAGGCTTATGAAAGAGAGATGGAATTACTGTTTACATTAAACAAATAAACCAGTTTGCCTGGAATATAGAACACATGAGAAACATGGAATAAATCTGGAAAGGTATTAAGACTTGGGCCAGATTATGCAGAGCCTTAAATGCTAAACAAATTATCCTAGATTTTATCAGGGTGTTATTAGCAGATTTTTCAGAACAAAACAACCTTTGTGACATGGGAATCTTTTCCACATAATTTCTTCCAACTCAGTTTTTCTCCATGATTTCATAAATCTCCTACAGAAGATCTAGTCCAATAACTAAAGATCTTCCTCCATTTAAAAAATATTTTCCAAAACACAACATTCTGGCTGTTTACCTTGCCTAAACGATGCATCTGTATAAAAGATACATGCACATACACCAAATACCCATATAAATTCTTGTTATAACATGGATAATATACATTCCTTATCCACTTGGTTTTCTGAATATACATACATTATTTAGTGAATCACTTTTTGAATGTCCAAGAAACATTCTGGAGCTTAATGCTATAAATACAATATAATTAATATTTGTTATCTGGAAAAATTTGCCAGCTATCAGAAAACCTTCCATAATGGCTTTCTAGTGCATTCTCATTAGTTTTCATTAAGTCCCTCTTTTATGCCTAAGAAATCTTGAAGAAGGCAATCCCTGTTTCATTCATGTGGTTCACCATGAACTCTTATTAAGATCAACTGATGCAAAGGCAAGCATGTTAAAGCAGATCTGTAAAATAATGCTTTATCAAGACCACACAGAAGGGTTTTTTAGATTGTTTATAATTCTGAAAATAACTGAAGGTTTGGTTTGCTACACAAAATCTGCCCTTTTGTTTTCATTAAGGATAACTAAATGCACACAAAACCCATTCAACCAGAAAAAACTTTTATAAGAATCAAAAAGTTCTTTTTAGTGGTGAAAAAATTAACATTAAAATTCTTCAAATAAACCTGACTTAAAGATGATTTGTTATCCAAATACTTCATATCTTTTGTCTTAACTCTGGCAAACAAAGGTGAAATAAACCTATCTGGGGTATTTTCAGAATAATTTTTTAACTACAAATGAATCATTCCCTTAAAATATATAGTGTAAAGGAATACAACAATGTAAATGGAATAACTAAACACTGAAAACTGTTAATAATGATTAAACTCATCCAGAGAAGAGTTAAGAAAATATATTATCTTTCTTGTCTTGCACAAGTAGAAGACTTACACAGGTGGAGAACATTGCATCTACTGTCAGACCTAGCTAATGTGGGTTAAGTTTTGTTGAATTACTGACTTCAATTTTTTTTTAGATTTTTCATTAAAGTAATGGCTTGCTGGGGAGGGGAAGAGAACAATTTATATTCACACATTAAATTTATCTGTCTTGTGAATGTTTTTAAAAAAATATATATTTTTTTAAACCCTTAACTTCTGTGTATTGACTTATAGGTGGAAGAGTGGTAAGGGCAGGCAATGGGGGTCAAGTGACTTGCCCAGGGTCACACAGTTGGGAAGTATCTGAGGCCAGATTTGAACCTAGGACCTCCCGTCTCTAGGCCTGGCTCTCAATCCACTGAGCTACCCAGATGCCCCCTAAAAATATATTTTTAAGAACCTTTGTTGAAAAAAATTGATAAAACAATGTCTAAAACCATAAGTTGTATCAAATAAAACCTTATTTATTCAAAAACTATATGACTTTGTAATCCAACCGCAATACTGAGGTTTAAAATTAGGTTTTGTAGTAAAAAATATTAAAATTGCCTGCACTCATGCTCTGGAGTGGTTGAGGATTAACCCAGAAAAAACCTTGATGACAAGAGTAAACATATTTTTGATATAAAGAGAAATCATACAAGGATGATCATGAACCAACTATATTATATAATATACAAAACTAAAGAGAAAAATTCATACTGAACAAATTCAGTAATAATTATATCCCAATTCCAGTCATGGTTTAAATATAGTTGCTACCTATAAATAACTAGTCTTTTAAAAACATATGCTTGGGGCAGCTGGGTAGCTCAGTGGATTGAGAGCCAGGCCTAGAGATGGGAGGTCCTAGGTTCAAATTCGGCCTCAGATACTTCCCAGCTGTGTGACCCTGGGCAAGTCACTTGACCCCCATTGCCTGTCCTTACCACCCTTCCACCTATGAGTCAATGCACAGAAGTTAAGGGTTTAAAATAAAATATATATATATATATATATATATATATATAAAACAACAAAAAAAAACATATGCTTGTCTTTCCCCTAAAAAGTTACCTTAAAGATAAAATAATTTTCACTTCTGCAAAATTCAGAAAAAGCAAAACAATTCATATTTTAAAAGTTCAAACTAGAACTCACAGAATATATTCAAAACAGAAAGGTCCTCTTTTTGCTGAGTCTATTATTATTAGTCCCCTTTAAAAAATACACTTTATACTAAGTGAATTACATTTTTAGATCTTTGAGGTTATGAGCCACATAATTACATTATAATTATACAACAAATAACAAATGACCACATACTTGTATAGAACTTTAATATACTGAGTTGATATGTGGATAAAGTAGGCAGGGAAGAAACTGAGGCTCAGAAGACTGCCCAAGACACTAGATAGGGGATATTTAAGCCCATACCTTGGTCATCAGGCTAAGTCATCTACCTCATCTCCTCTGGAAAAAAATGCGACTCACTGTGACTCATATCCATCTTCTCTGTATCTAAACATATTATATATAGTGATAGGCACATTGCTGGTGCTTAAAACTTGTTGAATTAACATCAAAATCTTAGCCAACAAAAAGTTTAATGAATATTGCTTATTATTTTCCCATCAATAAAGCACAGGAAGAAAAACTGATGCCTTTAAAAGCAACTTTTAATTACCTCTCTTGACTCAAGGCAAATATAAGCCAGAAAAGTAACGTAGCTCAGGTTTAGTACATAGGGAGTAGAGTAGATTATATATGTCCAAGAATATCCACAGTAGGCAATCAAAACAGATTAGGAAAAAAAAAACTGCTTAACATTTCAGGGCCTAAGTGAGATGACCAGACATTCACTATCACCACTTCTCTTCCCTAGTATTTCAAATTAATAGTAATAATGAAGACACTAAAAAATTGTTGCATTCAAGGTCTTCTCTTACCCTAGATCTGAAATAAAGTAGGCATCCCATTTGCATTTACAATATCTTATTAGATGGTGAATTCTATGAAAACAATTACCATTAGCCATATGCAAGTATGTTTTTAAAGGGGAAGAGGAGAAAAAGACACATACAACATTCCAGGTCAATTATAGAAGATGAAAGGTAAAGAGAGGATGTCAAGCATATACCACCATTTTAGACAATCTTTGTTTATCTTTGAGGGCTTATAAGAATGTAATAGAATATTAACATGCTAAAGGAAATCATACAGACAAGCATGGGGAAGACATATAAACTGATACAAAGTAAAGAACCAGGAAAATCATATACACAATGATTAAAATAATTAAGTGGAAATAACTAAAACAAAGTAACTGAGAATGAAAGCTGTGAAATTATAATAACCAATGTTGTCCCCAAAAGAAGATAGAAAGCACATCCCCTCTTCTTTGTAGGGGAGAGAGACTACATTGAATATTGTATATCACTCTTTATAAGAGATGGTTCTCTGAAGGGACAGGGGGACAATTATGAGAAGTTGCAGGAGATCTATAAACAAGAGACATAATATATGAAATTTTAAGAAAATTGGCAGCTTTCAAATTTTCTACCTCTTTTCAGCAATCCTTAGTACTTTTGAAAAGAGTAACACGAAACAAGAGATTTGGCATTTTAATGTTGCCTGTGTGTTGCTGGAACAAAGTGAAACAAGTTCTTCATCAATAGTCTGAAGTTGACATTTAAAAATTTCTTCCAATTTTCAGATATTTCATTTTTGGGTATCTGACCCCAAAAGAAAAAAAGCTGCAGCAGCTGACATTGCACCTACAATTTTGATAAAACATTGAGAAAAGCAATAGCTTTGTATTCCAATAAACTATTATTTATGCAGGGCATCACTTTTTATAAGTGCTTCCCTTACCCCTTAAACCAGGGAGATAAAGCTAAACCCATAAACAGATAAGGAAACAAAAGATGTTAGTAGGTAAAGAGGCCTGAATGAACATTTTAATTTGTCTCAGTTTCCTCATCTGTAAAATTAACAGGAGAAGAAAATGGCAAACCACTCAGTACTTTTGCCAAGAAAACCCCTAAAAGGGGTCACAAAGAGTTGGACATGAATGACTGAAAATGACTAAACAACAAAGTGCCAGAAATTGTGCAGTCTTTCAATGATACACATAAATGGAGCTCAAGAAATTCACATTCTCAAGGGAGAGACAACATATATGGTAGTGGTTGTCAGGCAGTTAAGAAACATACTCAAGGGATATAGAAGTAAAACATGGGGGAGGGGGGAGGGGAAAGAGGGGGATGCCTGTCAGCTGCTAGAAAAGTAGCATTTTCTCCTTATCCCTCTTTCTAAGCCAGCTGTCTCTTTTGACAAGGACAAAATAAATTTCAACTTAAGTCTTAGCTAGAAACATTGAGGATTTAAACAGGGAAAAATGTTTGTCTTCCGTCTCAAATGCTGAGAGCAAGGGAGTGTAGCAGAGGGTATAGTTAAACAACAAATGGGTGAAATAAATGACTTTTTTTTTTTAACTATATAGCTGTTGCAGAGTTCTACTTCATTTAGTGTAGATAACCAAGAGCTCAAGTCTCAGTAATAGCTTTTTCTAAAACAGCAAGAGCAAATAAAAAACATAATTAGCAATAATGGATGCCTTAAGTGTAACCTTATAATAATGTTTAAATGATTTAAATTAAAAACCTGGTGCATTTGCCTCTAAGAGACATGAAAAGCAGCAGTTCAGCTAAAACACAGTCTCACAGTTTAATGGCATCAACATTTTTTCTTGACCAATATGTCAAGTTGGTGCATCAATAATATTCATGTATAAGGGCAGCTGGGTAGCTCAGTGGATTGAGAGCCAGGCCTAGAGACGGGAGGTCCTAGGTTCAAATCCGGCCTCAGACACTTCCCAGCTGTGTGACCCTGGGCAAGTCACTTGACCCCCATTGCCCACCCTTACCACTCTTCCACTTATAAGTCAATACACAGAAGTTAAGGGTTTAAAAAATTAAAAAAAAAATTAAAAAAAAAATATTCATATATGAGTTTTCCCTGATTTATTTCAAAGCAAGGAATAGAAAGGATGTCAGAGCTTTAAACTGGGCAGTTACTTGTCCAGGCAAGGTTAGTGAGTTAACTTTTATAAGACTTTAACAAAAGCAAAGGAATACTGCTGTTTAATGGAATTTGTACAGAGATGGCTTCCTACCCTCTATAAGAAGCCTTTCCAGGTACTTCAGTCCTATTAACTTCCCTCTGTAGATTATCTCCAATTTATCAAGTATACATATATAAATAGACATTACATATACCAGTGATGGGCAGACTTTTTAAAGAGGGGGGTCAAAGGAGAAAGGAAATGCTCATCTGTCAGTCTGTTTCTAAGGCAACTCTTTCGAAGTTTCATTATACTGTATCCTACTCATTGTATTCTTCAGATTAGGAATAATGTCACGCTGCAGGATAGAGCATTTCAGGGGCCATAGTTTGCCCATCACTGACATATACAGTTTGTACCCAGTTTGCATGTTTTCTTCCCCCTTAGACTGTGACATCCATGAAAGTAGGAACTGTCCTTTGCCTTTCCCTGTATCTCTAGTACTTAGTACAGTGCCTGGCACATAGCATATGCTTAATAAATGCTTTGTTGACTTGACTGGACAAAGGGAAAGAGCAGGAAGTCACATAAAAAGCCAAAGCTCTAGCTCCACTCTACCTATCCCTGAACCCCTGCCATCTTATGTTCCAGGATTCAGAGTACTTAAGATTTTTAAAGCTAGAAAAGAGTTCTAGAGTGTGACTCAATCTTCACTGGCTAAGCCCTTGTACTCTACCATTTAAATTAATCTATCAATTACCTGAATTCCTGTCTGCTCTTCACTGACCTCTCCAAAAGAATAACTAAGAGAAATGTTTTTAGCACTAACATGCTACAAAAGGTCCTAATCGATTTCTCTGATCTCCCCTTCATGTTACAAAGTCTTCTCATTAACCACCAATTGTTTTTACTGTTGTTGTTGATATGCGTCACCTTATAAATACAACACATCAAAAAGTTTCATTCTTTTTTAAACTCAAATCTGAATTACATAAATTTCAGTTGGTTCTAGTTTCCTTTTAGAGCTTTGTTCCACTACTTTGTTTCTAGATGACTGAACACAAAATATGGGGACCACACATTTGCAAAAACTGAGAACATCTATTAGATTAGATTAGGCTTTTAAAAATGAAGGGTTCACAATGACCCAGGACAATTCTGAGGGATCTATGGTAAAGAACGCTACCCACATCCAGAGGAAGGACTGCAGGAGAAGAAACATAAGAAAAACAACTGCTTGAACGCATGGGTCGGGGTGGACATGATTGAGGGTGTGGACTCGAAACTACCACACCAATGCAACTACCAACAATTTGGAAATAGGTCTTGATCAAGGACACATGACAAAACTAGTGGAAATGTGCATCGGCCATGGGTGAGGGGAGTGCGGGGGGTGACGGGGAAAGTAGGAGCATGAATCATGTAACCATGTTAAAAATGAATATTAATAAACGTTTTTAAAAAAAAGAAGGGTTCAATAATGTAGCTGAAAAAGGGAACTTCTTACACCATTTGATAAATTAGCTATAATAAATTATCTAAATCAGATATTAGAGTATTTTTTCATGCAGTTTTCTTTAAAGATTTTCTTCTATTAGCTCAACTACAAGATCAATTCCCAAGGCATGATCACCAGTCCCTTCAAATCTACAATAAAACCAGAAAACAATCTTTTTATTAAAACTCTCCATTTTACATAGGCAAGAACTTGCTCATTTAAGATCCAAGTACCTCCCAAGCTGCTAGTGAGATCCCTCTAAGGTTACACCTTCCACTTGTTTTTATCTTGTAATGTTCTAATTTATATATGTTGACCCCCTCCATGTAAGCTCCTTGTGGGGAGGAACTGTTTTGGGCTTTTCTTTTTATCCACAGGGCCTACAGAATAAGAACCTAAAACTGAGTGACCTCTTACTATGGGGGCCCTTTCTGTGGGGCCCCTCAGCACATAAATATCCTTGGACCTAAATAGAGGTAAAATCTACTAATGATAGCTATTACTGTTGTGGTACTTGTTTAAATTAAAAACAGGAAAAAATACTTAGTCAACTGTTATATATTCAAGTCTGTATAATACAACTATCAGTTTTTTTAGTACTTAAAAGATTGTACAAGAGTATTTGGTCCAAACAATTAACCAATGAGACAAATTGAATCGGAACTAAATGTTATCAGAATGGCTTTGTATTAAACTATTTAAAGAAAGCTTATAAATTTTTAATAGAAATAGCTAGATGGCACAGTGGATAAAGTCTTAGAGTCAGAAAGACAGGAATTCAAATCCTGCCTCAGATACTAGTTTCAATATCTTGGCCAAGTCACTTAACTTCTCTCGGGTTTAGTTTCCTCATCTCTAAAATAAGAGATAATAAATAGCACCTACCCTTAAAAGGTTTATGTAAAGACCAAATGAAATAACATGTAAAATCCATTGCAAACCTTAAAGTGCTTTATAAATACTAGTTATATGATAAAGCATTATTTGAAGATTTTTTCCCTACAAATTTCTTAATGAAAGAATTTATAAGAATATAGCAAAAAAAATTTTTTTTTAAACACCTACCTAGAAAAACTAAAGAAGGGGGCAGCTGGGTTGCTCAGTGGATTGAGAGCCAGGCCTAGAGACAGAGGTCCTAGGTTCAAATCTGGCCTCAGACACTTCCTAGCTGTGTGACCCTGGGTAAGTCACTTGACCCCCATTGCCTACCCTTACCACTCTTCAGCCTTGGAGCCAATACACAAGGTAAGGGTTTAAAATAACAAAACAAACAAACAAAAAGACCTAAAGAATCTTTAGAAAGATTAACAATGACAGATCCAATAAAAAAATTATATGGCGGGGTCCACAGCCAAGTGCCACCTTCTACCGACCAATTTCATTTTCCATGAGACCAATCAACATTAGCCTCTCTAATGAGGAAGGAGTTCTCAAAGAAAGATGCAAGTATAAAACAAAATAGGTTTTTTTAAGTTTCATTACTGCCTCTCCATCTGAATAGTAATATGATTGGGGGAATACCTTTCCATATTTTGAATGGATGTGGTTAAATATGTTCTCCAGGATATTCTAATCTTGTAAGTATTCAATGTCAGTAACATTACTCTCTTCAAAAGATCAGGACAGGAAAAAAAAAGTCAAGTATGTCCAAAGTTAACAGTATTTTACCTACCAAAATCCAACATGTGGCCAAATGAACACAAAATAAATTAACTTAAGCTTATTTAAGCTGAAAAAGAACAATGACCCAAAATGACCAACTTCATACTTCTACTAATATGGTAAATTAAATAAGTTCATCTTCAATCAATCCTAATAAAATAGTTTGACTTTAGACTGAAAAAAACTAAGTTTCTTACTCAACCCACAAGCATACATTAACTGCCTGAGAATACAAAGTCAAAAATAAAACAAAACCTCCTGTTGGAAGACCTTATACTCTAGACAAGAGAGTAAATAAGTATATTTGATTGTGGGGAAAGGTGTATTAGGAGAAGCTTCATATGGAAGATGGTCCTTGAATTGAGCCTTGAAGAAAACAAACTTATAAAGACTGACAAATAGGTAAGGAGGAGGACGCATGTATTCCTGGCATAGGGAACAGCCAAATGTTAAAGCATGGAGATAGGAGATGATGTTCCATGTACAAGGCCAGTTTGGTTAATCTGCACAATTCATAAAGGAAGTAATTTGTAATGAGGCTGGAAAGGTGGATTGAAGCAGGTTATGATGGGCTTTAAATGGCAAACGGGAGTTTATATTTCATTGTAAAAGAGGGAGCCAAATTCACCCTCCCCAAGAATAAAATTTCTAGGAACTGAAAAAAAATCATAAATTCTCTAAGTTTGTGTTTCAAATGTGATAAATTTAACCAAATTGAATAGTGGACATCATAATTATATTTTCTAGTTGGCAATTTTAAGAGGTTTACAGGATGCAACAAAGTTTAAGTTGATGATTTTCTAAGAAAACTACTTTTTCAATCATTACATTACATCCCTAAGCATGTTCTAGCAAAATTACTACTTTATCTACTCCATATATAAATACATAAAATCTCAAATGTAATGGACAAATACTCTACCATCCAAGTTTGTAATAAACTAAAATTGCAATCAATAGATTAAAAAAATCAGCTCTTAATGGAATATATGAGTACATGAACTAAGTGAGAGATGCATTGGCTGAACTGATCTCAAACAAGCCAACCCATCTTCAAGGATTTGAGATGTTTTGGAGGGGAGGGGTTTGGGTTTTTTTCCCCTCTGGAGTTGGGGAGGGGAGAAGAAAAGATGGTAGTCTTTGAAAATGAAAAGTTATCTCTGCTCAATGCTAGCACTTGTCATTCCTCAAAACCACTGGGACACAAATTCCTGCACTTTGATGATCTTTTCATTTAGGGGAAAGGAAAGGCGGATTCCTTAAATAAGAGGTTAGGGTAGAAAATATTAATAATGTCCACAAGAATTATTCACACATAGCCCAAGCATCCACCTGAACTTACAATGCATTAACTGGACTAAACACTGAAGTAATGATCAATCAAAAAAGATTTTACTGCAACAGACAGTAAGTGAATCTAAAAAATATACAAGAATTTCTGAGCCAGTGGCATGATAAATGCAACATCTTAGAAAATATTTTAAATCAGATAGGTTTGTGATCAAGCAACTTATCTCTTTGGACTTGTAAGAGAGTTTAGAATATGGCACCTTGCAACTCTGACATATAGGAGTCTATGAAATATAATAATTAATATACACTCAAGAAAACTCCATTATAAGTCAGCAGAAATTTTCTTTGCCCTGTAGAGGGTACCATAATTGGAGGAAGCAATCTTCCTTCATAGCATTAAATATAAATAATTCTCCTTTGGAGAGCATGGCTTGTTTTTAGTTTATATTTATCATAACAATCAGCTACATTTTAGAAACAACATTGAATAAGACCTGGGAACTTTTATGTTTTTTAAATATCTTGTATAATAATTAAGATTTTCTTTATGCATTATAAACATATGGATTATGATAGGTTGACCATCTTCTTTGCTTTTCCTGATGTAAAAGATAAATTTCAAGTGAGTGTAGCTTTTGACCTGAAACAAAATTACTGTTTCAGATGATTTTAAACAAGGGAAGTCTACAGCCTAATTTATTCAAGTGGACACAGAAAGTTCAGTCACCAAATGTTCTCCTAAATAAATAACTTTTGTGTGCTTCAGTTTCTCCTTTCTTGTAACAACTTCTTACAGGAATATTATTTACAAGGCAACATGACATTCTCTATCAATTTTGAGGTTTAAAAAAGGTACTTGTTTACAAAAGCTTCCTCCACTCCTTCCACCAAATCATACCTACGCTTCAATCAAGACCCCTGTTCAAATCTCACCTCTTCCATTAAGCTTTCCCTAACATCTTGGTTGGAAACTCTTCCCCTTAAATACTGAATGTTCTCTCCCTTAAATACAGTATGTCTTACTGTATGTATATGTATATATACATATACACACTAACACATGGTCTTATATATATGTGTGTATATGTGTGTGTGAAATATATACATATATAAATAAATTGGGTAAATGATGTATTTCCCACTGAAGTAAGTGCAAGCTCCTGGAAGGAAGGAAAAGTTCAGTTTTGTCTTCTTATCCTCAGAATGTAGCACCTCTCCTCCACAGTAGCTAATAAATGTTTGTTGATTTATTGCTATCTCAACTAGAAAATAAGTTCTTTAAAAGAAATGCCTTGAATCCCCAGTATATATACCATATACACAGCAAACACAATAATGTTCCTTGGCCCAAATGTTTTGAGGAGGCTATTAAGGGAAAGAGTAGCAGTACCAAAGGGACAGACATGAAGTTGGCTAAGGTCAAGTCTGCATTTCCCAGTTTTTCTGAACCCTCTGAAAAGTATACTCCCCTCAAAACACCATGCAGGTTCATGCTCAATGGCCCTTAATCCTGCTGGACCACCAACTGAAAAAGACACCACAAAATGTTTCCCCTCCAGCCTTAATAATTTGAATCCCAAATTTTTGCTTGAGTAAAACTAAGAAATACTTTCTACCAGACCACAGCTTAAGATTATATATTGCTATCTACATTGAAACCTGGCCAAATATGGCACAATAATGGGGTTCTGTGCTATCTTAAAAGTTCAGTAAATAAACATTTATTAAACACCTATACTGTGCCCAGTTAAACAAATCACACCAAAATTATTTAGGCTAAAGATGTTTCTGAGTATAATGAAGAAAATCTTTGTTGACATAATTTTCTTACATTGTTTAAATATCTAAGTGTGGATGTTTAAAGAGGGGCAGGACTAACATTTATTTTTTATTCTGAATTGGCCCACCAATATCCAATCAATTAACTAACATGTATTAAGCCTCAATGTTCTAGACACTCTACTAGATTTTAGAAATACAAATACAAAGAATGAAACAATCTCTACTCATAAGTGGCTTAAATTCTAACAGGGAAATATATATGCAGAATTTTTTTCAAGAGTAAATATAAATAAGCCCAAGGTAGTTAAGGATGGATGGATGACACTAGTAGTTGGGATATGTGTGGAAATTAAGAGACATGAAGGAAAGGAACAAGTCCATGAAAGAGGGTGGGGGGGAACAAAAAGAAAACAAGCATTTAAACTTATATTATGTGCCAGACATTGTGTTAAAAGTTTTACAAATATCTCATTTGATCTTCCCAACAATCCTGTGAGATAGGTGCCATTACCATTTTACAGATAAGGAAATTAAGGCAGAGGTTAAGTGATTTAAGAGGTTAAATGACAGAGCTTAAATCACACAGTAAGCATCTGAGGCCAAATTTGAAACCAAGTCTTCCTGCCTCAAGGCCTTTTGCTCTATCCCCTGTATCACCTAGCTGTCTAGCTAGTCAATCAAAACAAAGTCAGAGATTGGAGATGGAATGCTATAAGTAAGAAACAGAGAGAAGGCATGTGGCGAGAGAGCATCATCCATTTGGTGAGTTCCTTGAGAACAGTGGCACTGTTTTTACCTGTTATTGTATTCCCAGAGCTTATCAAGGAGCCCAAGATAGAAGATGCTTAATACATGTTCTTGAACTTTACTTAATAGTTAGCATGCATATAGTGTTTAATATTTGCAAATATGTAATGTTTGTACAAGTTATCTTGTTTGTTCCTCACAACAACTCTCTAAAGGGGAAGGGAAGATGTTAACTATCATTAAACACTTTTTAGTGATAAGAAAACAGACTGAGAGAAGTTAAGTAACTTACCCAGTCATAAGAGCCAGAACTTGAACTCAGGTCTTCCTGACTCCAAGTTCAGCACACAAACCACTAAGACAGCTGGAAAACTGAGTTTGGGTCACTGTGAAACACTTTAAAAGCTATTTAGTTTTTAGAGGAATTTATATTTTATTACTAGAGGCAATAGGGAGCCACTATGACATCAACGGATCTGTTCTCAGGAATGATGCCTTGGCATCATCTAACATTTATTTTCATTACCTGTTGTATTCACAGAGGCTGTAAGTTAAGTATTAGACAACTGGAGAAAAGATTGCAAGGAAGTTTCAAAAATAACCTCAATGGGGATTCTGTTGCCCCAAAGATGCAATACAAACTTAGCCTGGTAGTTAAAGGCTTCTAAGGTCTGGTTCCTTCTTACTTTTCCAATAGTTTCATATTACAACACCCACCCTTATATCCCTTCAAGTCCTAACCATGTCACTTAAATAGGCTTGCTAACTGTCCCATCCATTACATTCTATTCCATCTCCTGGTATCTCTGTACTTTTGTAGTCCATCTTTGGTATGCACTCCTTCCTAACCTTTTAAAAAGTCAGATTCAAAGCACTGATCAGGTGTAATATCCTACTTGAAGCTTTCCTGATTTCCCCCCAAATTCCCTTATAAGCACTCTTTCCCTTCTTAAAATTACTTTGAATTTACTTGAGTTCATTTTATCCCTCAAACTAGAATGTATGCTCCTTCCAAATCTATCTTTTTTGTCTATATTCCCTAGGCTCTCAGAGCTTCTCATTTTTGTATGTTGAAAAGTAACTAATAGCAAAAAAAAAAAAAAAAAAAGAAAGAAAGAAAGAAATCAAGTCAGTATAATAATCCTCAGTGATGTCTGAAACATTTTAATACTTTCAAAATGACTTGCATATAGAATTCTAAAGCTAGAACAGGAGCACAAAGCAGGCTTTTAAAAACAAAAAAAAACTAGTCAGTCCTAAAGACGGTCTGGGGAGACCAGTCTTCTGAAAAGGGAAAGGGTACACCTTGATCAGGTCAGTATTAAAGGGCACAGTGTAAAGATACAATTCGGGATAAAGCTATCTTTCAATTTTTTGACTATTGTTTAATATTCAACGGTGTGTCTCCCTTCTTTCAAGTTAAGAACAAAGTTCTCCCAAGAGAAATGTTAACAGGTGTATTTTCAGAAACAGACTGAAAAAGGAAGCCTGTAAATTTTCCCCAAATGCACTGTAATTCTACACTACGCTTCATTTCTCATAAGCAAAACAAACTTAGAAACATTTCATTATCAGGCCTGATGGTAAAAGATAAGTCTTCTGAAGAAATATGATTTAAAGAATTTAAGAAAAAAACTAACCATGGATGAGACATTGCCCAAGGACAGATATAGGGCATAGGTGAAAGTGGGAACCCCAACACAATTTACTAAGTGAAGTGGTTCCCGCAGGCAACTTTAGATGCCTTGGCTGAAGGAGCCGCCCTCCGGCCTCAGATTCAACCCGAGACCGGGGCTTTGCGGCCTAGCTCTTGCCTGCGTCTCTTTCTCCGACGCCGCCGGGGAGGAGAAGCCTGATGGGCAAGACACCTCAAAAGAGGCAGACAGAGGTGATCGGGGTGGAGGTAGAAGGAACGAAGGTGAGGAATAGAAGGAAGAGTCCTGACTGCTCTTCGCCCAGGGGCCCAGGTCGGGCTTCGGAGCCCGGTATTCAGCGCCCGCTCCCCCTCCCCCCACCTCACTCCTCTAACCTTCCCTGAGGCTTCCAACTGTTCCCGCACCGCCCCGCACGAGCTCCGGCGCGAGGCACCCGCGGCCCTGCCCTCCCTTTCCCCTCCCCCAGCCCCCTGCAGCGGCAAACCGCCGCGCGCACCTCCAACTGCTCGCGCCGCCACCTCTCCAGGGCCCTCCGTCCCAACTCATTTCCCTCACAGCCGGTTCGGCTAACGCCGTGATGCGCGACGCGCGACGCAGACCCCGTAGGCCCGTGGCTCTGCACCCCACCCTCTCCCACTCTCTCCCACTCCCCCGTGAGCGCGCTCGGCGGCCTCCCAGGCCCCGTTACTCTCACCGCCACCACACAGCCAGCTCCACTGAGAAGCGGGCCCGCGCCCCGCCGGCGCCCAGTCACGGAGAGCGCTCACTCCCCCCCCCCCCGCCCTCCGCCCTGGCCCCGAGTTGTCCGGCCCCGAGAAGGCCTCACCCGACCCTAGGCCTGGACGTACTGCTCCACTCCTCCCCACCCCCCTCCGCCGCCCGGTCCGCGTCTGAGGTGGATAACGGCGGCGGCG
>NC_058130.1:97213324-97262386 GCF_016433145.1 Gracilinanus agilis
GGGGGGGGGTGCGGGGGGGGGGGTTGAAGGGGAAAGGTGGAGCATGAATCATGTAACCATGTTAAAAATGAATATTAATAAATGTTAAAAAGAAAAAAAAAAGAAAAAAAAAAGAAAATTAATATAGGAAGGAATATACTATTTGAACTGAGAGGAAACTAGAAAATGGATGAAATCACTCAGAAAAGAAGAGGGTCAAAGAGAATATTTGGTACATGAGAGGAGAAGGGGCCAGCAATGGAAATAGAAGAGTGGTTTGTCATAAAAGCCTTCTGCCTGATCAAGATCTAGGCCCATGGTGGCAAACCTATGGCATATGTGCCAAAGGGGGCATGTACACCCGTAGCCCCAGCACAGAATTCCCCAGAGTTTATTACTAGAAAGCCAGAGGAATGTGTGGCCGGGTTTCTCCTGTCCCCCTCTCCACATGGGGCATTTCTTGCATCACCTGCCCCTCTAAAAGGTTTGCCATCACTGCTCTAGATGCTACTCAGTACCTGCTTCAATTGTCTTCATGGCTTCGGGAGCAAATTGTTCTTATCCATTCATTTTGCCCAGGGAAGGCCTGCCATGCTTGGAGTAGACACCCCTTTAGGTCACCAATAGATTTAAAGCCTGTGGGCTACCCTTAGTCTGGCTTAGCCCAACTGCCTATAAGACAGTTATACAGGGGTGTATATATATCTGGTCATGCTACAGTTTCTCATAACCACAGGCCAGAGCTGGGTGGCATATGGACACCAGAGGAGGACAGCAGCCCTAAAAAGGGCTCTGGTGCTAGTTCTCCCTGAACAAACACTTGAAGAATATCAGTGAAGGGGAACTTACTACTAACCAGGCAGGCTCTTCTACTTTGGGACATTTTCAGTTGTTAGAAATTTTTTCCTTATGTCAAGTTAAAATCTTCCTCTTTCACTTCCACTCATTTATTATTCCTAACTCTCTGCCTTTCAAGGTGAAGTCAAAACGAACAAATCTACTCCCTCATCCACATGACAGCCCTTGAAATACTTCAAAAGGCAACTTCAGTGTTTTCTCTTTCTTCTCTTCTCCAGATTATGTCTCTGGTTTTATTAAACAGTCTCTTTATGACATGATCTCCAGCACCTTCATTTTTCTGGTTGTCACCTCCTGGAGATATAGCACTTGTCAGTGTCCTGTTTTGATTATTTGCCTCAACTGTATGTAATGTAACTGTAACCTGACCAGGTTACGACTCAGGCCACTGGGAAAGATTTTAGACACCAACAAGCCTAGGAAGCCAAGTCCAGCATTCTTTTTCTTTTTTTTTTTTTTAAGCCCTTATCTTCTGTCTTAAAACCCATACAAATTATTGGCTCTGAGGCAGGAGGTAAGAGCTAGGCAATTGAGGTTAAGTGGCGGGTCCAGGGTAACTAAGCTAGGAAGTAAGTGTCTGAGGCCAAGTGGTCCAGCCTGGCTCTCTCTCTCTAGCTGCTCCCAAGTCCTGCACTCTTAACACTACTCAATATCTACTTCAATTAATGGAACATGTCAGAATCCACTTTTGATTTCAGAAACCTTCTAATGGGAGTAGATCTGAAGGAGGGGATGTCATCTAGAGAAGATGAAGGAGGTGAAGTGGGTTTTTAGTGTCCCTCCCCTTCTATATAATAAATATCAACATTGAGTTTCCATTCAGGTACACGCATCATTGCAGGTGGAAAAATCAGGGTCATGTTAGTGAAACAGTTTATGAAATTATTATTTTTATTTTTTTAAAAACCCTTACCTTCTATGTATTGGCTCCAAGGCAGAAGAGTGGTAAGGGTAGGCAATGGGGGTCAAGTGACTTGCCCAGGGTCACACAGCTGGGAAGTGTCTGAGGCCAGATTTGAACCTAGGACCTCCCAGTCTCTAGGCCTGGCTCTCAATCCACTGAGCTACCCAGCTGCCCCCAGTTTATGAAATTATTAGCAGCAGGTAGGAAGTGTATCACCTAAAATAGAATTTTATGGTCTTAACATAGTTCTTGGTTGCTGAACTTTTAAGGTATAAAGTCATCAGAATGGGATTAGTGTTAACTTTAGGTGTCACCTTATCTTCTTTGCCCTAGAATTTTTTTCCTTATATGTATTATTGATGGCACAATGAATAGAAAGCTAAGCCTAGAGTCAGGAAGACCTGAGTTCAAATCCAACCTCTGACACTAGCTGAGTGACCCTAGGCAAGTCATTTAACTTGTTTACCTCAGATTCCACAACTACAAATAGGGATAATATCAATAGCACCTAAATTGCAAGGTTGTTCATTATCAAATGAAATAATTGTAAAAAGTGCTTAGCATAGTGCTTATCTCCTTCCTTCTCCATCAAAGTTATCATCATTGATAATGAAACCTACATTTTGTTGAGAAGAGCCTCTTGGAAATTGGCTTCTTTTCTGAGGTCAGTATTTTCCCCTCTCTTCATAGTTGAGACCACTTTGCCAGGGGAAGACAGATAAGTCTGATTCTTGTCTTGGCTTTGGACCCAAGATTAACCTCCAGGTGTCATCTTCACAGCAACCTGGTGGGTGCTTGGGAGAAGAAGAAGTGGTTGACTAAAATCATAATATAAAGTAACAGCCAAATATAATTCTATATATTTGTATGTGGGGGTTGTCATGAGTGTGAGAGAAAGACAAAATTAAAACTAGATTCAGATTTCTTTAAAATGGTGAAATATGTGTAATATGATAGCATGTAATATTTTATGCCTCTTCTTTTAAAAAAGAAGTCTTTTTGATACCTGCTATTGTTTTAAGATTTTTGCATCAATATTTATTAGGGCTATTGGTCTATATATTGTTCTTTCTGGTTTAGGCATCAACAACACCATGTTTGTGTGATCAAAGAAATTTTGTAGAGCCCTTTCTTCAGCTATTTTTCCAAACAGTTTTTATAGTATTGGAATTAGTTGCTTTTAAATGCTTGGTAGGATTCACTTGTCAATCCATCTGACCCTATGGCTTTCTTTCTTAGGGAATTCATTGATGGCTTATTTAATTTCTTTTTCTAACTCAGGATTATTTAAGTATTCTATTTTTCTGTTAACCTGGGTAATTTATATTTCTTTAAATACTTATCTATTTCACTTAGATAATCAGATTTATTGCCATATTAATTGGCAAAAATGACTCCTAATAACTGCTTTAATTTCCACTTCATTCATTGTAATTTCACCTTTTTCATTTTTAATACTGGCACATAATTTGATTTTTTTTCTTTATCAAAGTAATCAATGGTTTATCTATTTTGCTGATTTTTCATAAAAATCAATTCCTTGTCTTAATAGTTCAATAGCTTTCTTACTTTCAATTTTATTCATCTCTCCTTTGGTTTTCAGGATTTCTAATTTGCTGCTTAATTGGGGATTTTTAATTTGTTCTTATTCTAGTTTTTTTTAGTTGCATACCCAATTCATTGATATGCTTTTTCTCTGTTTTATTGATGTAAGCACTTAGAGATATAAATTCCCCCCCAATTACTACTTTGGCTTCATCCCCCAAATTTTGGTATGCTGTTTCTTTGTTGTCATTCTCTTTAATGAAATTGTTGATTATTTCTATGACTTGTTCTTTGACCCATTCATTCTTTAAAATAAGTTTATTTTGTTTCCACTTAATTTTTATCCTTTTTTTTTTTTTCCAGTTCTTTGTTCAGTTTAGTTGTTTGGGGTTTTTTTAACCCTTACCTTTCATCTTAGAATCAATAATGTGTATTGGTTCTAAGGCAGAAGACCAATAAGGGTTAGGCAATGGGGATTAAGTGACTTGCCCAGGGTCCCACAGCCAGGAAGTGTCTGAGGTTAGATTTGAGCTCAGGACCTCACATCTCTGGGCCTGGCTTTCAATCCACTGAACTACCCAGCTACCCGCTCAGTTTAGTTTTTATTGCATTATGGTCTGAAAAGAATGTATTTAATTTTTCTGTTTTTCTCTATTTTGTTGTGAGGCTTTTGTGTCTTATTATATTATCTTTTTTGTAAAGGTGCCATGTACTGTAGAGAAAAGGTATTTTCCTTTCTTCTCCCATTCAGTTTCTCTAGAGATCTGTCATGTCTAAATTTTCTAAAATTATATTCACTTCCTTGATTTCTTTCTTGTTTATTTTTAAGTTATTTCTTCATATAAGTCATGTAATTTCTCCTTTAGAAATTTGGATGCTATGCCATTTGGTGCATATAGGTTTAATATTGATTTTACTTTATCGTCTATGGTTCCTTTTATCAATATGTAATTTCCTTCCTTATCTCTTTTAATTAGGTAAATTTTCACTTTTGCTTTGTCTGAAATTATAATTGCTACCCCTGCTCTTTTTTTAACTTTAGCTGAAGCATAGTAGATTTTGCTCTAGCCCTTTACCTTTGTTCTATGTGTGTCCCTTTGTTTTAAATGAGTTTCTTGTGGAGAGCATATTAGAGAAATCTGGATTTTAATCCACTCTGCTATCCTCTTCAATTCACAGTTATGATTACTAAGTGTGTGTTTACCTCCATCTCATTTAACAGTTGTTTATCCTTCTCTTTCTCTCCTTTCAGCCTTTCCCTATCACAAGTGTTTTCTGTTTACCTACCTCTACAAGTTCCCCCTCCCTTTACTCTGTTCAAGCATTGCCCACCACCCCCACATCTTCCCTTCTACTGCATTTCTTTTCTTGCCTCCTCATGTGAGATAATTTATCCCAACTTTCTCTCCTTTTTTCTTTTGCCAGTGTATTCTTTTTTCTTTTCCCATCATTTTTTAAATATCATCCCATCATATTCAACTCACTCTCTGATCTCTGAATACATTACCCTAATAGTGATAAAGTCCTTAAGTGCCTTATTAGTTTAAATATCTTAAGTACTTTAAGTATCATAGGCATCTTTTTTTTTTTTTTTAATTTAAAAACCCTTACCTTCCATCTTGGAGTCAATACTGTGTATTGGCTCTAAGGAAGAAGAGTGGTAAGGGCTAGGCAATGGGGGTCAAGTGACTTGCCCAGGGTCACACAGCTGGGAAGTGTCTGAGGTCAGATTTGAACCTAGGACCTTCCAGTCTCTAGACCTGGCTCTCAATCCACTGAACCACCTAGCTGCCCCCTATCATAGGTATCTTAAGCATTTTAGCTACCATCTTCTTACTAGTAATAAAATGAGGTTAACCCCATTGTTTACCTTGATTACTTTAAAGTATCCATAAATGCTTCTTGTATATAAGTATTTTTAAGTAGTTATTACTTTCCCTGAAAAAAAAAGAAATGTAATCAGTTTAACCCCAATATTTACCTTGGTTACCTTAAATATATTAAATACTTTAGGTATTTCTTGTGCCATAGAAATACTAAGTCACTCCCCTGAAGCCATCCACCGACTCCACAAAGAATCCTAGTGGGTTGGACACTCAGAAAGGGGAACCAAGGACTGAGTGAAAATGGGTTACGGGTTAAGGACTAATGGAAAGAGAACATAAGGCGAGAATAAAGATACACAGACACAGAAAGTTTTGGCATAAGGTAGACAGACAGAGAGTAAGCTCTGGTGGTCAAGAGCTTCATGGTTAGGAGCTCTGATGGTTAAGAGCTTCTTTGCTAACTGACTTCTTGTCACCTTTATTGGGGTTACAACAGTAGGGGGGGGGAAGGGGAGAGCTCAGTGGCTTGATACATTAACATTATGAGGTAATCATCATAAAATGCAAACTGCCAAAACCTAAAACAATAAGATCTGGATCTGGAGCAGATATGACCTAAGGCATCTACTGATGTTTGATACCTATGTTAATTGATCATTGAAAGTAAAGTAAGGAGACTGATAACTGACCTGTCTTCTGGGGTATAGCCTTAGGGAAGGGCTAGGGATTAGGCAAGGTCAATGTTCAATTTGACTCAAGATTACAGAGATCAATCATTAGCAGGATAAGAATTAAGTTTTTGAGCACTCTTAAAATAATATCACAATTAATGTATACCTGGATTGCTACACTCCCCCACTTTCTGGGAAATAATAGCAGTCTTTCAATTTGCTTAGCACTGCCCAGGGGCAAGGCAGTGGCTTCTGGATTTGTCTCCTACTCTAGCAAGTGACTTGTGAACTCTCATACTTAGTGACTAGTAAGGTATTAAGTAGGGGTACTTAAGTTTTTGATTGATTAACTTAAAGGTTGCTGATTAATAGACAAAGAGATTTTGATTCACTCTTCATACTTTTCAAACTGATTTCCCATACCTTCCCTTTATACACTCACTATCTAGCCAAACTTGCTTATTTGCTGTTACATGACAATGCAATAATATGTGAAGTACTATATGTAAAGCACTTTAGGAACCTTAAACTCTATATAAATGTTAACTATTATTA
The DNA here is from genome assembly GCF_016433145.1 of Gracilinanus agilis. Taxonomy (NCBI): domain Eukaryota; kingdom Metazoa; phylum Chordata; class Mammalia; order Didelphimorphia; family Didelphidae; genus Gracilinanus; species Gracilinanus agilis. Next base: position 97,219,663 of record NC_058130.1, read on the forward strand.
TTATTACATCCCATCTTCCAATTCTGTGCCTTTACATCTACCCCACATCTAAACAGTTCTTTATCATCCTGGAACCCCCTGTTGTCTTGAAGGTCAAGCTCAAGTCTTACTTTCTTCAAGAGACCAATCTACACCAGAGCTAAGTGGTTTGAAAGCCAGGCCTAGAGATGGGTAGTCCTGGGATCAAATCTGACCTCAGTCATTCCTAGCTTTGTGACCCTAGACAAGTCACTTAAACTCCATTTATTTTATCTATATTTCACTTCTGCCAATGGGTGAACATATTATATTCATCCAATAGAATGAAAACTCCTTGAAGGCAGAGATTGACACATAGCAAGCTCTAATAAATGTTTTCATACTTAACATAGCAAATGCCTAGGAAATGTATTTTAATTAATTGATAAACCATTCTAGAATTTAAGGAATAAAAATAGCCCCACACTTTACTTATCCAACAATTATGATTTATTAGAGGAACACAAATCGATGGAGATGTACAAGTTTTTTAGAAAGATACAAGGAAATAAATGCTAATCCCCTTTGTCATCCATCTATATCTCAGCTTAATTTAAAGTACTCTGAGAGTGGGAGTCTTATCTAGAATATCAAACTGCTTCTGAATAGCATGAAGCTAGGACTAAGAGAAAAAAGGGTGCAGTCTTGGGCCAGGATCCTTCATTTTTTGTGTCACAAACACCTTGAGCAGTCTGGTAGAGGTTGAGCCCCTTTCTCAGGATATTTTTGAATGCATAAAATAAAACACATGGGATTACAAAGGAAACAATTATACTAAAGAGGTGCTATAAATGTTTTTTCTACATATAGGTCCTTTTCCTTTACTGGATAAATGAAATTTGATAGTTTTGGGGCATAGTTCAAAATTGCTTTCCAGAATGGCTAGACAAGTTCAAACTCTACCAATAGTGCATTAATGTGCTCATTCCCCTTTCTCCCACTCCCACCCACCCACTCACCCCACCCAACTCTACCAGCATTTGTTATTTCCTTTTTTTGTCAAATTTACAAGGTGGTATCCCAGTTGTTTCAATTTGCATTTCTCTAATGATATTCTAGAGCAGAGCTGTCAGCACATGATTGGCTGCTTACAACACTAAGTACATTCTGAATCAGATTAAATTGTAATCAGAAAATATTCAACAAAATAAATAAAAATACAATAAAATATAGGTAACATTACATTTTAAAAATGTCAATATGTGGCCCACCAAGGTCCTTATGTATGGATTAGTGGCCCCTGTTTCTATTTGTATTTAACTTTACTGGTATAGAACACTTTTAAAAATGTGACTATTTGGACTTCTGGGTTAAGATGGGCCCAGAGTAGAAGCAAGGCTCTTCCTCTCCTCTCCCCTGAACAAATCTAAAGTACCTCAAAAAGACAAACTAAAATCAGATGAGTGAAGGGACTTCACTGTAGGGCGCAGTACTGAAGGTAGGCAAAGTTTGGGCAATTCCACTCTAAAAGGGGGTGAAATTATTCCTACCAAAGAGGGAGCTCATCACCCTTCCCCTACTCCACCAACCATGCCAGAGTCTGAGTGAGCATGGTTCAGCATCTAGGTTCTCAGTGGGGCTGGTTGAGGACACCAGAGACTTACCCATTAGAGCAGCAAGACTTGGGTCCCCAGGAGGCTTAGGAATGCAGAGATTGGGCACAGAGACAGAGCAGGTCTGCACACAGCAGATGCTACTGAGACTCAAAAAATATCCTTAGGGTAAAAACATCTCTGGAGCTCGCAATACAAAGATTGCCCACCTAACTCACTCAGACTTCTGATCAGGAAGGAAAACAAAGCAATGGCCAACAACACCCAAGAACTACAATCCACAACCACCAGAAAAAAAGAACACCTTAACCCTAGATAATTTTATGCAGAAAAACTCCAGACTAAAGAGGAGACAGCAGAAGACAACAAACAAATAAACAATTTACATCTTCAAAAAAATGAAAATTGGTCACAAGCTCTTGAGGAGCTCAGATTTGAGATTATGAGAAAGATAGAAGAAAATTGTCAAGAAAAATGGGAAATAGTTCAAAAAGAAAATAATGTTTTAAAAGACAGAATCTCCCATGTGGAAAAAGAAGCCCAGAAATCAAACGAAATGATAAGCAAATTGAAGGCCATAAATGACCTGCTGGAAGTCATGAAAACCAGGATAGACCAAACCAAAATAAAAAATAAAATCATCTTTTGATAGTGGAAAACCAGTCTTTAAAGACCAGAATTGAGCAAGTAGAAGCTAATGAGTTCACAAGACAGCAAGAATTAATAAAGCAAAGTGAAAAGAGTAAGAAAATAGAAGGAAACATGAAATATATCCCTGAGAAAATTAATGATCTTGAAAACAGATCTAGAAGAGACAATTTAACAATCATTAATCTACCTAAAAACCTAGAAAAAAAACAGAAACTCTGACATCATACTACAAGAAATTATCCAAGAAAACTGCCCTTATTTCTTCAACAAAAAGGCAAAATAGACATTGAAAGAATCCATAGATCACCCTCTACATTAAATCCTCAAAAGACAACCCCTAGGAATGTAATTGCCAAATTCAAGAGCTTCCCAGATAAGGAGAAAATTTTATAAGAAGCCAGAAAGAGAAAATTCAGATATCAAGAAGCCCCAATCAGGATTTAAAAGGCTCTGGCAGCCTCCACACTAAAGGATTGCAAGACTTGGAATATGATATTCAGAAAGGCAAGAGAATTGGGTCTACAACCAAGGATCACCTACCCATCAAAATTGACTATATACTTCCAGGGGAAAAGTATGGGCATTTAACAAAATAGAAGATTTCCAAATATTTGTAAAGAAAAGACCAGAACTAAATGGGAAATTTGATGTCTAAATACAAAATTCAAGAGAAATATGAAAAGATAAACAAGGAAGAGGGGAAAAAAGTTAAGGGCTTCAGTAAGGTCAAATTTTTTATGTTCCAGAAAATAATGACTCCATGAGACATCAAGAAATAATAAAGTCAAAAGATTTGAAAAATTGAAAAAAAAAGTGAAATATCTCTCAGGAAAAAAACAACTGACCTGGGGAACTGATCAAGGTTAGAGAATTTAAGAATTACTGGATTACTTGGAACTCATGAACAACAACAACAAAAAGAACCTAGATGTCATATTTTAAGGCATTATGAAAGAAAACTGTCCTCTTGGAACCAGAGGACAAAGTAAAAATAAAAATAATCCACTGATCACTTTTTGAAAGAACTCTTAAAATTAAAACTTCAAAGAACATGAAAGCCAAAATCCAGAGTGGATTAGACACCAAAATTCTACCATATGTTGTCTAAAAGAAATGCACATGAGGCAGGTAGACACAGAGTAAAGGTAAAATCTTTCTTTACCTTTTAATTAGGTAAAAAGAGCAAAATCTATTGGGCATCAGCTGAGAAAAAGAAGGCAGGAGTCACAATCATGATATCTGACAAAGCCAAAGTAAAAATAGACCTGATTAAAAGAGATAGGGAAGGTAATTACATTCTGATAAAACACAGTATAAACAATGAGTAAATATGAGTACTCAACATATATGCACCAAATGGCATAGCATCCAAATTTCTAAAGGATAAATTAGTGGAGCTTAAGAAGGAAATAGTGTTAAAAGGAAGGAGGAAGAACCCTAAAGATGTGTTTGACTTGATAGACTGGTGTATGTGTTTAAGCCTGGCTGGGTTTCCCTCCTCCTTAACACAGAGAGCTACAAGACGTTTATCCCTGTGAGGTAATGATAATAGGGATGGACAAGAACCAGTGTTCAAATAAAAGACTTCTATGGGGTATGGTGTAGACATTTGCCAGGGATTAACGAATTTGCCTGGCCCCCTAGAAAATCACTTCTGAACACAATTCCTGTCAGGAAGACAGTAATAGCAGTTAGCTTATTTAGAATTGTCTCCCCAAATTTCCCCTTTCACCCTCTATCTTCCCAGGTATCTTCCAAAGAAATCTTATCTGACTCCATAGTATCTCAACAGGGTGGTTTATTAACACAGGATCAAGGAAGGGTTAGAAGAGTGGAACTAGGAAAACTTATTTTAACACAAAGGAGATATGGGGTCTCTTTGGCCTTAGCCAAGCCTAAGCTTTGGCCTGACAACATTATTTTTCCTTTCTCTATTCTGCCTTCTAACCTAATCTAATGACAGGTAGCAATGTCTTTTTTTTTGTTGGCAGAGAGAGGATTGATTGTCTTCAGGCTGATTCAGCATGCTTTCAGGGCCAAAACTCTCCTAGCTGCTGTAAACAGATCAGCCTATCTCTTATAGTTGTTATCCAGGAGAAAACAGGTATGATCTCAGGTCTTCAAGGCACGAGATAAAGGTTGGGAAAATCCCAGGTATTCAAGGATTTGAATACTGAGGTGAGGTAATCATCTCATCACCACCAAGTCCAAGGACAATCTCCCCTGAGTTCTTTTCCCAGAAACCCCTTGCTGTTTCTTCCAACTGCTTCTCCTGTCACACAGTTCTCTCTCTTTGCAACATTCCAAAAATCCTTCCCTGTGCATGGTTTTTCCTACAATTAGGAGATATGGATGAATATTTACAAAAATATAAATTGCCTAGATTAACAGCAGAAGAAATAGAATATTTAAATAATCCCATATCAGAAAAAAGAAATTGAACAAGCTATCACAGAACTCCCTAAGAAAAAATCTCCAGGGCTAGATGGATTCACAAGTGAATTCTATCAAACATTTAAAGAACAACTAATTCCAATACTACACAAACTATTTGACAAAATAAGCAAAGAAGGAGTTCTACCAAATTCCTTTATGACACAAATGTGGTACTGATTCCAAAGCCAGGCAGATCAAAAACAGAGAAAGAAAACTACAGACCAATCTCCTTAATGAACATAGAAGCAAAAATCTTAAATAGAGTGCTAGCAAAAAGATTCCAGCAAGTGATCATGAGGGTTATTCATTATGATCAAGTGGGATTTATACCAGGAATGAAAGAATGGTTCAATGTTGAGAAAACCATCCACATAATTGACAGTATTAACAAGCAAACCAACAAAAATCACATAATTATCTCAAGAGATGCAGAAAAAGCCTTTGACAAAATATAATACTTATTCCTATTGAAAACACTAGAAAATGTAGGAATAGGAGGGCCTTTCCTAAAAATAATAAACAGTATATATTTAAAACCATCAGCAAACATCAACTGCAATGGGGATAAATTAGAAACCTTCCCAGTAAGATCAGGAGTGAAACAAGGATGTCCATTATCACCTCTTTATTTAACATGATACTAGAAACATTAGCAGTAGCAATTAGAGAAGAAAAAGAAATTAAAGGTATTAAAATAGGCAATGAGGAGGCCAAGTTATCACTCTTTCCAGATGATATGATGGTCTACTTAAAGAATCCTAGAAAATCAACTAAAAAGCTAGTCGAAATAATCAACAACTTTAGCAAAGTTGCATGATACAAAATAAACCCACATAAATCATCAGCATTTCTATATATTTCCAACACATCCCAGGAGCAAGAGCTAGAAAGAGAAATTTCATTTAAAATCACCCTAGACAACATAAAATACTTAAGAATTTATTTGCCAAGACAAACACAGGAATTATATGAACACAACTACAAAATGCTTTCCACACAATTAAAACTAGGTCTAAACAATTGAAAAAATATTAATTGCTCATGAGTAGGATAAGCTAACATAATAAAAAATGACAATCCTCCCCAAATTAATTTACTTATTCAGTGCCATACCTATCAAACTACCAAGAAACTTTTTTACTGAATTAGAAAAAACTATAACAAAGTTTATTTGGAAGAACAAAAGATCAAGAATATTAAGGGAAATAATGAAAAAAAATGTGGAGGAGGGACTAGCAGTACCAGATCTTAAACTGTACTATAAAGTAGTGGTCATCAAAACAATATGGTACTGGGGCAGCTGGGTAGCTCAGTGGACTGAGAGCCAGGCCTAGAGACGGGAGTTCCTAGGTTCAAATCTGGCCTCAGACACTTCCCAGCTGTGTGACCCTGGGCAAGTCACTTGACCCCCATTGCCTACCCTTACCACTCTTCCACCTATGAGTCAATGCACAGAAGTTAAGGGTTTAAAATTAAAAACAAAAAAACCAATATGGTACTGATTAAGAGACAGAAGGGAGGATCAGTGGAATAGACTTGGGATAAATGACCTCAGCAAGACAGTGTATGATAAAAAACCAAAGATCCCAGCTTTTGGGACAAAAATCCACTATTTGATAAAAATTGCTGGGAAACTTGGAAAACAGTATGGTTTAGAATCAACATCTCACACCCTATACCAAGATAAACTCAGATTGGGTGAATGACTTGAATATAAGTAAATTAGGTAAACACAGAATAGCATACCTGTCAGATATTTGGGAAGGGAAAGATTTCAATTCCAAGCAAGAGTTAGAAAAAAATTGCAAAATATAAAATAAATAATTTTGATTACATTAAATTAAAAAGGTTTTGTACAAACCAAACCAATGCTATCAAAATTAGAAGGGAAGCAACAGGGACAGCTGGGTAGCTCAGTGGATTGAGAGCCAGGCCTAGAGACAGGAGGTCCTAGGTTCAAATCCGGCCTCAGACACTTCTCAGCTGTGTGACCCTGGGCAAGTCACTTGACCCCCATTGCCTACCCTTACCAATCTTCTACCTATAAGTCAATACACAGAAGTTAAGGGTTTAAAAAAAAAAAAAAAAGAAGGGAAGCAACAAAGTGGGGAAAAATCTTTATAACAAAAACCTCTGACAAAGGTCTAATTACTCAGATATATGAGGAGCTAAATCAATTATTCAAAAAATCAAGCCATTCCCCAATTGATAAATGGGCAAGGGATATGAATAGGCAATTTTCAGATAAAGAAATCGAACTATCAATAAGCACATGAAAAAGTGTTCTAAATCTCTTATAATTAGAGAAATACAAATCAAAACAACTCTGAGGTATGACTTCCCATCTAACAGATTGGCTAACATGACAGCAATGTTAAATAATAAATTTTGGAGGGGATGTGGCAAAATAGGGACATTAATGCATAGTGGAGTTGTGAATTGATCCAATCATTCTGGATGGTAATTTGGAACTATGCCCAAAGGGCTTTAAAGACTGCCTGCCTTTTGATCCAGCCTTACCACTGCTGGGTTTATACCCCAAAGAGATAATAAGGAAAAATACTTGTACAAAAATATTTATAGCTGCACTCTTTGTGGTGGCAAAAAATTGGAAAATGAGAGGGATGCCCCTCAATTCGGGAATAGCTAAACAAATTGTGGTATCTGTTGGTGATGGAATATTATTGTGCTAAAAGGAATAATGAACTGGAGGAATTCCATGTGAACTGGAATGACCTCCAGGAATTGATGCAGATGAAAGGAGCAGAGCCAGAAGAACATTATACACAGAGACGGATACACTGTGGTAAAATCAAATGTAATGGACTTCTGTACTAGCAGCAATGCAATGATCCAGGACAACTCTGAAGAACTTATGAAAAAGAACACTATCCACATCCAGAGAAAGAAATGTGGGAGCAGAAACACAGAAAAAAGTCAATGCTTAATCACATGGGTCGATGGGGATATGATTGGGGATGTAGACTCTAAACCAGTGATGGACAAACTATTCCCTTATTCCCATATCCAGGCCATAGCTTGCCCATAGTAATTGCCCTTAAGTAATTCCCTAATCACTACACCCCAATATCCAGTTGTAGTGATTAGTTTGCCCATCACTGCTCTAAAGGATCACCCTAGTGCAAATACCAATAATATGGAAATAGGTCTTGATCAATGACATGTAAAACCAAGTGGAATGCGCATTGGCTATGGGAGGAGGAGAGTGAAAGAATATGAATTATGGAACCATGGAAACATTTTTTTAATAAAACAAAATTTTAAAAAATGTGGCTATTGATAACTTGGATTTCTTCCTCTTAAAACTACCTATTCATATCTTTTGACGTTTATAAATTTTTATGAATTTGAATCACTTCACTGTATATCTTTTTTTTTAATCAGAGTTTTATCAGAGAAAGTTGCTACAAAGATTTTTCCCCCAATTTCTTGCTTCTTCTAATTTTAGCTGAATTTGTTTTGTTTGCTTATACACCAATTTTTAAATTTTATGCAATCAAAATTGCCCATTTTACTCCCTGTGAACCTCTCTTCTTGCTTGGTTATATACTCTTCCCTTATTCATAGATCAGATAGATCATTTTTTCCATGCTCCTCAGATTTATGTATGATGTTACCCTTTATGCCTAAATCACTTCCCCTTTTGAGTTTGTTCTAATACATAGTGTGAGATGTTAATCTATATCAAGTTTCTGCCAGACTGGTCTCCAGTTTTCCCAACACTTTTTTTGTAAAATAATGAATTCTTGCTTCTAATAGGTGGGATTTTTCAGTTTATCAACTGGCTACTATGAAGGAATTCATATTCTAATGGAAGAGAGGACATATATGGAAGGTTTCAGTTTAAGGCAAATAAAAAGGTCCAGCAATCCTTAGGCTACAGTGGCAAAGCAAATAATAATGACTCTTTAAAGATAACTCCAAAGTTCAAACACTGGAAACTAATTAGAGTAATGTTGGTAGATATAATGAAGGTAGAACAGATTTTAGGGAAACACTTATGATGTGTCTGAGGGACTAATGGTATATCCAGATGGAAATGCCCTGAAAACAAATGGAAATATACATTTGGAACACAGAGGAAAAGGAGTAGAGTCATGGATAAAGGGATCATTTAGTGTAAAAGCAAGCTGAAACCGTGCATATGAATGAGAATCCCATGTCAAGGAGAAGGAAGAGAAAAAGGAATCAGTGAAGGGGACAGAAGAGGAATTGTCAGAGAGATCACAGTAGGACCAAGAATGTTATGTCTCATAAACTAAGGGAAAAGAGAACATCCAGAAGGAGGAAATTATCAACAGTGTTAAATACTGCAATCATTAGAGAATGAAAATTAAACAAGAGTTAATGGTATTGGATTTGGCAACTAGAAAATCACTGGTGGCTATATGTGTGCACACTTGTAGTTCCTGCTATATTGCGAGAGGCCAATGCTGACAGAATCCTCCTGTTTAGAAGTTGTGAGCTGCAGATAGAACTACTCAGTTATTTGACTGTCTGGCACCAATATGATAATTCAGGATAATTCTCATTAAAATGTAACCAATTTTATTTTTGTGATATTACTTTAGTAAAATATTTCAAATGAATATTTGAAAGGATGTGAAGGCAGTGTGATGTATTGGAAAGAGATGGATTTGAAGTTCAGAAGAACCTAGGTCAACTCTTGCTAGTTATGTGATTTTGCACGTCACTGAACCTCTCTGGGAATTAGTTTCCTTATCACTAAAATGAAAGAGTTAGACTTGAAGGTCTCTAAGGTCTCTTATAGCTTTAGCTCTAAAATTATATACAGTGATACTGTAAGAGTTAAATTAATGTGCAATATTTTAAGTATTATATTTTATAAATTTTATTATCTGACAAAACAGAACCATGTGACTAAGTTTTCTATGGCCTCTAAAATTCCCTCGATCCACCAAAGTTGCTAACAGGAAGGAAAAGAGGGCTAGACACATAACTCCACCCAATTTTTATCCCGTCTACATCAGCACATAAGGACAAGAAGTGAGTGGGTTTCTGGGAATGGTAGTTTTTGCTGGGGATCATAGTTTTGCTGGGAATCATAGTTTTTAGGGTAACAGATTCTAATTTCACAATACCTTGGTTTTCTTTGATAATCCATCCAAGAACAATCAGCGAAATCTAAAACTAACAAAAACGGAGGAAGTTATTTCCATATTAATCAATGTAAATCCAATTAATTCATTCTAGATACTCCAAAATACATACTAAAACACATTTTATAGAGAATAAATATAGTTTAGTACTAAAACAATAAGAAATGAATAGAAAAGACTAATGTAAAGAATAAATTAATATTTAACATGTCATTTACCTTTCTGAATACTCTTCTTAGCATATGGAAGGCAGCAAGAAGGGGACAGAGAAGTTATTGTTTGGAAGGGGAATCCCTCTCCATAAGGACCTTAGATATCAAGGCATTATCTGGAAAGAAGCTACATGTAGAGTAGTTGTTACCTTGATTATGCCCCCTCTTCTCAGCTGAGATACTATGGGAGAATTTCTATTTGACTGAGATAAGATATTTCACTCCCAATAAGAGCTCATTCATTTTGTATAGTCAGATAGATATTCTCCTCCATATGCTTTATCTGATTTTCTTTTGCTAACTGTATGGATAAATGGATTTATTTGCTTTTCAATACATGTATTGCTCATACCGAGCACGAGAATGCTTGAGTCGCCCTTTGTTTTCGCAAAATTAGCATCAAGGTCAAGTGGGCATGCCTACAAAATCTGAGGCAACCAATGAAAACTGAGACAAATTTTTCATGGAAAAAATTGATGAAAACTGAAACCTATGATAACTGATGTCAACAAAAACCAAGGTATTACTGTATATAGGTATAAGGCTTCTGTATGGTTTTAAAGTGTTTTGCCTCTATCATTTCTTACTCCTATATTATATTTTATAATATACCTGCTTTTACATTTAAGGTATCAAACTGTATGTTATTTTAATTTGGAATGTCTCATCAATTGCTTCATAGAATTTTCTACCTCTTCATTCTCTGCAACAGATATTTCTCCATGATCAGTAATTATGTCCATGGTCAAATAGACCATGAAATGATGTTCCTTGTTAGCTTTGGATGAACAATAAAACCAGCTCTGTCAACCCTTTATTTGCCCCTCTAAAGAGAACCTATGAGTCAGCCTTCCATTTGGTTAATGCTTCCTTTTGTCTTCTAACTTTGTTTATAGATCAAGATTGATATGATTCAGTTAGTACAAAATTATGTCCACTAGTTTTGTCATTGAACAAGAACCTCAAATTTATAATAACAGTAACTATTAGTGTTTAGAAATATTCTGAAAACTATGTTTCTTACCATCATCTGCCATATTTTCTATATCTTTGTCATCATCAAAGGCCATTTTGTAATTTTATCTGTTTCATGTCTGCTTTGGTCAAAGAATTCACCATCAACTAGCCAGACTATTATTGACTCATTGTAAATAAAACTCCTAAATATTTTTATATAATCAGGTCTTTTTTTACCATTCAAGTATATCCTTAGGATATGTATCAAATAGTATACCATAAAGCATTTCATAAGTTTCATTGTAAATTGCCATATAATTTTCCAAGAAGCATATGCCTATTCAGAGTTCCACCAACAGGATAATATAATAGTCTGCCAGTTTGCTGCCAGTGCTGAATTTTGTAATTTTAAGGTGTCTTTGACAATTTAGTGAGTATAATGGAATAGATATGAATTTTTCATGTTCACATTTCTGATTATTAGATATTTGGAAATCCTTCAATTGTTTCAAATTGACAATTTGTGAGTTTTCCTTCTAATAGTTACAGGAATAGGCACTGAGAACCTATAATTTTACTTCTGTATATGAAAGGGGAAAAAAAACCCAGCTTCCTCTGCCAATGAAAGTTGACATCATTTTTTTGTGCACAACTTATAGTATTAGAAAGTTGTCTAGATAAAGCACTGAAAATTAAGTGATTTGTCCAGTGTATGTCAGAAATAAGACTTGAGTCCAGGTCTTCTTGGCTTCTGGGGCTAGTTCTCTATCCACCACATCAAGCTGCCTCTTGCTAGTGGCAATTGTTATTCCTGTTGGGAGCTGCACTTAGACTTTTGGGACACTCTGTATAACACTAATGAAATTCACAAGACATTTTGTGTACATTATCATATCTGATCATCACAATACTGCTATAAGTATGTGCTCCAGGTATCATTATCCCCTTTTTAGTAATGAGGATACTGAGTCTCAGTGAGATTATGTGACTTGCTCATGTCAAAAAGCTAATAAAGGGGCAGACAGTGGATAGAACACCAGGCCTAGAGTTAGGAGGTCCTGGGTTCAAATATGGCCTCAGACACTTCCTAGCTGTGACCCTGGGCAAGTCACTTAACTCCAGTTGCCTAGCTCTTACTTCTCCTCTGCCTTGGAACTGATACTTAGTATGGATTCCAAGATTGAAGGTAAGGTTTGTTTTGTTTTGTTTTTAAGCTAGTAAGTATTAAATCTGGACTTTCAACCAAAATATTTCCTGACTGAATTTTTTCATGCTGCTTCTTCATATCAATAGAACTGCTTGTTGGTAATTGACTAAGCAAATTGACAAAGATGACAAAAGATCATAAAGAAGATTCAGCAAGAAATACCTATGAGAGAACAGGCATCCATGCATATTTGGTGGAAAGTTGTGAAGTGATCTAACTATCCTGGAAAGCAATTTAGAATTATTCTTTTAAAAAAAAAGGAAGAAAGGAAGGAAAGAATGAGTGAAGAAAAAAAAGAAAAGAGAGAAGAAAAAAGGGAAGGAAGGAAGGAAAGGAAAAGAAAGGAAAAAGGAAAAGGAAAAAGAGTATGCCCATACCCTTTGATGCAGAAATTACACTGGTAGGTAGGTATCTGCTTAAGAAGGTCAAAACAGGAAAAGAAAAAGAAAAAAGTGCCTCATTTACAACAAAAATAGCCAAAGTAGCACTTTATGTGGTTGCAAAGAATTAGAAACTAAGTAATAACCATTGATCAGGAAATGGCTGAACAAATTGTGGTACATTGGATGTATTGGATAACATTACTGTGCTGTCAGAAATGTCAAATATGAAGAATTTAGAGAAGCTTGGGAAGATTGATATGAACTAATGCAGAATGAACTAAGTAGAATATATTTTTGACTACAACAATGTGAACAGGACAAAATCCTGAAAAATGATCTCTGTGAAACTATAGTGACTAAGCCTGGTATTGGAGAGGAGTTGAATGAATGCACCTCTTTCCCTTTGTTTCTGAGGTGAAGGACTATGGATATACAATGTTGCATATACTCTCAGACAAGGTCATTGTGTTGTTCCATTGATTTTGTTTAATTTTTTTTCCTTTTTAAATCTTTATTATAAGATATGGTATGCCAAGTCAGAAAGGGGGATAATTATATTTGGAAATTGAATGTGATAGAAAATCAATGGATAACAGCAATTTTTAAAAAATTTAAAGAGAAAAAAGAACTATTGATATAATTTGAGAGCCAGTAGATGGCACAAGGGGTAGAGTGCTGGATCTGGAGTTTAAAGTCTTGACTTTGAATCTAGCCTCAGGTAAACTTAATAAGGCAAGTCATTTGACCTCTCTCTTTGCCTCAGTTTCCTCCTCTATAAAATGTTTATTATAATACCACTAGCTTTCCAGAGTTGTTGTGAGGATAAAATGATAATATTTGTAATACCTTGCAAATTTTGAAATGAAATTCTAGCCTGTTGTCATTGTTGTTAACATGATCATTACCCATTTCAGAATAGATCTTATACTAATAGAATTGTATCATTTCTACATTCAGGGTGTCAAATTTTTATATCAGATATGCTTATGGCAAAGATTTTACCTCAATATATTCCTCTGGGGGTTCTCTTGTTATATAAAAATGCTTCAAGGGCATTGCTCCCAGAACCCCAACTTTTTGCTAAAAGGAGGAAAGATTTCTTAGATAACATGATCCTAGAATCTAGCCTTCTAGTAGAGAAAGAAGAATTCCAGTCCATAACAACTCTGAGTGCATCATGGGTGACTCCAAGTTCAAGAGTTCCTAAGTTCAACACTTTTTTGTTATGTTGGTTAGTTTTGCTGGTCTTTTTTTTTTTATAAGTGATAGCTCTCTGATAGAGGGTAAGGGAGAGATATAGTGGGAAATGTAGCTAATGTAAAAAAATAAAAGACAACAAAATTTATTGTAGAAAATATTGTACCATATAGTATGATCTGTTCTTATTTTTACCATACTGGTACCAAATTTTCCCAAAGGACTTTAATAATGATTATATGACCAAAAGTTTTGTATTCTTCGACTTATCAGACATTACTATAAAATTACTCTTTCAATAAATTTGGCTACAAAGGGAGAGAGGCTAAATGAGTTATAAGTATTTAGGGAAGCTTTTTGTCTAGAGTTGGGGAGACTTTATCAAGGGACTAGAAACAGTACCATTAACTGGAGAATGACTGCAAAAGCAAATGATATAGGAATATGATATAATACTTAATTATGCTGTAAGACATGATGAAGATTGAGGAAGCAGAGCCAAGATGGCTGAGTAGAAGCAGGGAAAGCTTAAACCACCATAAGAATTCCTTTCCAACCAACCTTAAAATAACACCTCAAAATGAATACTGGAGTGGAAGAACCAACAAGGAGAAAGAAAGAAGCAACATTCACACAGAGAACAACTTGAAAGGTAGGCAGAGAGGGTCTGATTCACTGAGGTGAGAGGGGAGCATAGACTGTAGGAGACTACACTGAGTCACAAGTCAACAGCAAACTTTGAGCCCCACCATAGGATAGTTCACAGTGCTCTGAGCTCTGCAAGCTATCAGCAGTCTCAAGGGATGATTGAATCAGCAGAGGGAGGTGGCTCTCAGAGTTCCCAGCCTATAGACCATCATACCACCTTGGAAAAACTGAAACTTGCAGAAACCCAAAAATAAAGCTAAGGATTGTATCAAGGAAGAATTGAAGCGCCCTCTCTGCCCTGAGAATAGAGCCCACCTTTAATATAAAGTGAAATTTAAGAAAAAGGCTGGGAAAATTGACATTTTTTTTTAAAACCAGGCATACTCTGTAAGAGGGAGATTTTAGATATTTATGGATATTTATTTAAATGTGGCCGCCAGGAATCAACAATTCAGATTGACTCCATAATTAAAATAGACCCAAGTCAGCATCCAGTTTAAGGTAGTTTATTTACAATTAGGAAGGAAAAAGGTAGGTAAATAGAGAGAGGGAGAGGCCAGTCCGGGCCTGGAGAGGTCAGTCCAGGCCTGGAGAGGCCTGGACAGAGAGAGAGGCTTAAAAGACTAATTAAACTGGATTACAAGCCACAAGACTTTAGAAATCAGAGAGGCTATAAGCCTACTTAAGGCAGAGTTTGGAAACGCCAAGGTAGGCCAAGGAAGTCAGCCTGACTTACCCATGTGACAATTCAGAGTAGAAGCATTCTGAGGTCTCAGCCAAGCACCTTCAGCCCCAAGTCCAAAGCCGAAACTCCTGAACTCTTGAACTTCTGAACTCCTTCCATTCCTGAACTATCTCAACCAGGTTGTAACCCACGTATTTAAAGAGATAGCGTCTATCGTCATTTCCTGTGGGCCACCTCTAATTCAAGTGGACCAATGGCAGCCTCTACACCAATTTTGGACTGCCCAAAGGGCAGTCCCTTGTTCTTGATTTGATACTTATTGTCAAGTGTGGTTAACTATTTCCACTCCCCTTTTGAGGGAGGTGGGGATGATATAATCTAGATGCCTAGGGTAAGTAGATTTTTGACTATGAATGGGCTAGAGTTAATTTCATTTACACAAATCATAGACAATTTTTATGAAGACAAAGAAGAACAAGACAAAGATGCAGAAAGAGACAGTGAAAGCAAAGCAAACATGCAAAGCTTCAAAGAAATATATGAATTGGTCTCAGGTTCCAGAAGAACTCAAAAAGGATTTTAAAAATTAAGAGAGACAAAGGAAAAATGGAGAAGAAAAATGAAAGCAATATAAGAAGAAAATAATGGCAGAATTGACCAAATGAAAAAGGAGGTTCAAAATATCACAGAAGAAAATCATTCCTTAAAAATTCAAATTGGGCAACTAGAAGCTAATGACTTTGTGAGACATCAAGAAATAATAAAACAAAATCAAAAGAAAAAAAAACAGAAAAATGGACATCACAATACAAGGAATTATCAAAGGAAACTGCCCTGATATTCTTGAACAAGAGAGTAAAATAGAAATTGAAAGAATTAATAGAGCCCCTCCCAAAATAAATCCCTAAATGACAACTCCCAGGAATATTATAGCTAAATTCAGGAGCCCCCAAGCAAGGGCAAAGTACTGCAAGCAGCCAGAAGGAAACAATTAAAAAACCATGGAGCTACAGTCAGGATTACACAGAATGTAGCAATCTCCATATTAAAGGATTAGAAGACTTGGATTATGATATTCTGGAAAGCAAAAGATCTAGGTTTACAACTCAGAATCACCTACCTAGCAAAATTGAGTATATTCTTTCAGGAGGAAAATGGTCATTTAATAAAATAGAAGATTTACAAACATTCCTGATGAAAAGACCAGACTTAAACAGAAAAATTTGATATCTAAGCACAAGACCCAAGAGAAGCATGAAAAGGTAAATAAGAAAGAAAAAATTGAAGGGACTCAATAAGTACCTTCATCTGCATATTATATATGTCAAATTCTATGTATTCCTATGTGGAAAGATGATATTTGTAATACTTAAGAAAAAAATTTTCATCAATATTAGGACAGGTGAACTATATATATATAGAGGATATGAGAGTAAGCTGATTAGGATGATATGACATGGGCGGGGAATCAAAGAGTGAAAAAGAGGATTGCATTGAGAGAAAAGGGAAGGGAGAGTTGGAATGTGGTACATTATCTAAAGAGGCATGAAAAACTTATAATGGAAGGGAGGATGAGGGTGGTGATGGGCAATGCTTAAACTTTACTCTCATCATAACTGGTTAAGAGAGGCAATAACAGCCATACTCATTTGGATATAGAATCCTATCTTACCCTATAGAGAAGTAATAGAAGGGAAGGGGAAGTAGGGGGTAGTGATTAAAAGCAAAATACTTATGAAGAGGGGCAGTGAAAGGAGAAAGAGCAGGATTAAAAGGGGAAAATAAGATTGAGGGAAATACCCAGTTGATAATCATAATTGTGAATCTGAATGGGATAAACTCACCCATAAAACAGAAATGGGTCTCAGAGTAAATTAAAAACCAGAATCAATATGGTGGTTACAAAGAAAGAAGGATCATTCACTATGACTAGGTGGGATTTATACCAGGAATGCAGGGCTAGTGTAATATTAGGAAAACTATCAACATAACTGACCATATCAATAACTAAAACTAATAGAAATCAAATGATTATCTCAATAGATGCAGAAAAAGCCATCAACAAAATACAACACCCATTCCTATTTTAAAAAACCACTAGAAAGCATAGGAATAAATTAATCATTCCTTAAAATGATAAGTAATATTTACCTAAAACCATCAGCAAGTATCATCTGCAATAGAGATAAGTTAGAAGCCTTCCTAATTAGTTCAGGAATGAAGCAAGGATATCCTTTCTCACAACTATCATTTAATATTGTATTGGAAAGGCTAGTGTTAGCAATAAGAAAAGAAAAAGAAATTAAAGGAATTAAAGTTGGCAGTGAAGAAACTAAACTATCACTTTTTGCAGACGATTTGATGGTATATTTAGAGAATCAACTAGTTGAAATAATAACTTTAGTAAAGTTGCAGAATGCAAAATAAATCCACATAAGTCAACAGCATTTTTTTGTATTACCAACCAAAGTTCAGCAGCAAGAGATAGAAAGAGAAATTCCCATTAAAATAATTCCAGACAATATAAACTACAAAATAAAATCTACTTGCCAAGGCAAACCCAGGAATTATATGAACACAATTACAAAACTTTTTTTGCACAAATAAAGTCAGATCTAAACAACTGGAAAAATAATTATATTAATTGCCCATGGGTAGGCAGAGCTAATATAATAAAAATAACAATTCTACGTAAATTAATTTACTTATTGAGTGTCATACCAATCAAGCTATCAAATAATTATTTTATAAAACTAGAAAAAAAATAACAAAATTCATCTGGAAGAACAAAAGATCAAAAATATCAGGAGACCACACCAATGCAACTATCAATAATACGGAAATAGGTCTTGATTAATGACACATGTTAAACCAGGGGAAATGCGTGTCGGCTATGGGGGGCAAAAGGGGGTGAAGGGGAAAGTAAAAACATGAATCATGTAACCATGGAAAATTTTTCTAAAAAATAAAATATTAAAATGTTAGAAAAATATCAGGAGAATTAATTTGTTTAAAGTGAAGGAAGATGGCCTAGCAGTACCAGATTTCAAACTGTAGTATAAAGCGGTAATTATCAAAACAGTCTGGAACTATCTAAGAAGTAGAATGGTAGATCAATGGAATACTTTAGATACACATTATACAGGGTAAAATAACCTTAGCAACATAGTGTTTGGTAAACCCAAAGACCCCAGGTTTTGGAATAAGAACTCACTGTTTAACAAAAACTACTAGGAAAATTGGACAACAGTATAGCAGAAGCTAGGAATAGACCAATATCTCACATTCTATTCCATGATAAGGTCAAAACAGATACATGATTTAGATATAAAGAGTGATACCCTAATTAAATTAGGGAAACAAAATAGTGTACCTGGCAGATGTTTGGAAAAGGGAAAAATATATGATCAGACAAGAAACAGAGAGCATTATAAGATGTAAAATGATGATTTCAGAAAAAACTGGAGAAATCTGCATGACCTGAGACAGAGCAAAATAAGCAAGATGGGGAGAACATCTTACTCAGTAACAGCGATATTGTATGATGATCAATTATGAAAACTTGGTTACTCTCAGCAATGCAATGACTAGGCCAATCCTGAAAGACATATGATGGGGAATGCAATCCACCTTAAGAGAAAGAACTGTTGGAGTTGTGTGAGTGAGAAAACCCCTATCCCCTTATGTGATATTTAGATTTTAATGTTAGCAGTAGTCTTGAGATAATCATAATTGTAATTCTAAGATGGTTAGCACAAGTCATGATTTTAGTAGGCTTTTTTAAAATATTCTAGTATAAGTATTAAGGTTTTGAATTAAGTAAATAATTACTTTAGCATAAGCCTTAGTGTCAGACTTAGCCTTCTAACACTATCATGCACCCTAATTCATGATCTAGTATGCATCACTAGGCCTGGCTCAAGGTTCAGAACCAGGTACTACTCATCACCATCCACTCTTGTGCGTCACTAAGCCCAGGAACATCCACTCCCCACCCCCTTATTGGTAAAAGAAATCATTTGACCATGACTTAAGTCACTTATTTACCAATAAGGAGGGCTCCTAGTTGACCTAAGCAATGAACATTGCTTGTGGATATCTCTAATTTTAGAGGGGTATGACTCTTTTCTTGGACTATTTTTGTACTGGTATAAAAACTTGTTTAATTTTTTGGGGATAAAAGAAGTCCTCTCACAATGGTTGGGATCTTCTGGTCATGACCAGGGGTTCAGCTTTGTTGTAGGACATGGCCCTCTTACAGTAAAACCTAATTCTTTACAGCTTGGAGATTTTAACTAAGTTATTCTAAATTGCGCACCTGTGTTTAGAAATATTATGCAACAGATGGATGGATGTGGATCAAAGCATACTATCTTTCACATCTATGTATTTACAGTTTTATTTTGGGGTTTTGATCTTGTATGAGTATGCTCCCAACAAAGACCAATATGGAAGTATATTTTGCATAATAAAAAATAATATTTTTTTAAAATGACGAAGGGGCTGTTTCAGAGATTTCCTGGGAAGAACATATATGACACCACCAAGTGAACAGAACCGGAACACTAACCACCTCTGTCAGAGGTGGTTAGCATGTTTCATCATAAGTCCTCTGGCTGGTCATTGGATTGATCAGAGTTCTTAAGGCTTTCAAAGTTCTTTGTCTCTATGGTATCAAGAGTACAGATAGTCTTAGCAAGGAAGAAAGATACCTTTTAAGGAAAGGAGAGAGAATTGGTGATGATGGTGGCAAGTTTTTGAGGAGTAATAGGTGAGTGTTGGAGCTAGTGTAAGATTATCAAGGTATTATGGATTAGTTCACATAACTCCTTGCTTTTAAAGATGAAGAAGCTTAGTCTCAGAGACATAAAGTGACTTGTCCAAGGTCACACCAGATAATAAGGGGTAAAGTCAGGACTTAAACCAAAATCCTCTGCCTCCAAATCCAGTGCTCCAAAGAGCTATGTGATACTGGATGATTGTCTCTTAGTGAAGGAAGAATTTGTTTATTCATCGAAAAAAATATGTATTCATAAGACCAAGGTTCGTTTAAATAGCAAATCATGATGTAGTTAAGGATTAAAAAAGATAAATTGCATTTAGATATTTACTTCTTTTAAAACCTTGCTTGACATAGATATCATCTTTTAAAAATAATGTTTAATATTATTATTATTACGATTTCTGTTTTAACAAAAAATTCTATTTTTAAAAAAATCTTAGACTTAACCACCCACAAAACAAGCAAATAAATATATAAAGTGAAGCAAAAATCTTCCTTCTAAACAAGGCAAAGCTAGAGTGGATACCAAATAGTTACAAAAACCAGAATTGTGTGTGTGTGATTATTCTGTATTTCCTTCTAAATCTGTCCCAAATTCTACTCTTGTTGCTCCTGATTTTCCTTCTTTCCCATTTTTTTCTTTTCTTTTTTTATGTATGTGTACAATATGAACAAAGTTGTGATTTTGCTAATTTTGACCCACCTAAGAGTTTTGCTGTTGTCAAAGAGGATAATGCCTAGAAGTGTATACTAATATCTCTTCACTAAGCCCATTTCTATGGCTGAAGCGTGGCTATGTGCATTTCAAAGACATTAAACTTAGGCTATACTGTTCACTGGATGGCAGCATATTCTAATTTGCAGAGTTCCTAATAAGTCATAAACAGCCTCTGCAGTGCTGACTTTGCAAAGCTGAGACTATAGTGACCCCATTAACATCCCAGCCTGTTTCTGGGATTCTTTCCTTTCTTTGGTTGCACTTGAGTAGAATCAATCACTTGGGGGCTTCTGGTAGAAGGGACATGTTGGGACATATTGGGTTTCAGCCTGGAACAGCACAGAAACTCTCTTAAAGAAACTCCTTCTAGGGGAAAAGGTTTTCATGGGCTCTTTTGAATCATTTCTTCACAGATCATTAACACTTTCCATTGTGATGACAATTTGATAAGCATGACTTCTCCTGGAGGAAGGACTAGTGTAATTTCATGAAGGCTATTAAATAATAACTCACATTTATATATCCATTTATATAACACAAACCTTTGTTAACTTTCAGCTCCTGTGGATGAGAGTTTAAACTCCTAATCTTCATATTTACAGTACGTAGCACAGTACCGCACTCAAAGTGGGCATAGTAAATACTTGTGAAGCTGAATCAATATCTCTTGAGTATAATTTCCAAACTCCCTATCACATTCCATCTTCCTTGCCCAGCCAGTAAGTTATTAAAAAAACTAGTTGCCTGGGATTTCTGACATTTAGCTCACTGGGCTCTTTCAGTTTGATTTGAACATAAATTACTTCTTCAGCCTTGTCAAATTGGATATGAGCCTTTGGGGAGATAAGCAAAAAAGCTTTCAAATAAAGTTTGTATATTGTTGCATGTATCTTATTTATAACTGACCCAAGGGCATGTTCTGAGCAATTATTGGAAAAATAGGCTTCCTAGGCTGAGATTTAAAATGCCCAGATAAAGGTTTAGCTATTTTAATCTTTTTTCCCCCTGAAAAACTGCAAGTCTTTGGAAATCAAGCCTTTTAAGGAAAAGACAGACTCTGGCAGTATTATGTGTCAATCTCAGAATATCTTAAAATTGTGCTAGGGTAAATAAAGCCCTGATATGTTTCATTAATTTAATTATGCTAAGAATAGCATCATCTAGCTTCCTGCCTCTAGTGAGAATGGGTGGTATAATAATAAGTGATGATGATGATAATTTTTCTCTTTTGGGACTTAGTTCCCTGACTCCAACTTATACTGGCAGATTTGTGTTCCCTATAGTTTGGCTGAACTATAACTCAGACTCTAGGGGTAATCCTAAGGGCCAGTACACCTGAGCCCCTGTGGGGATATACTCTCCATTAATAATCAGCCTCCTCATAAAGGCACTTATTAAGATGGCAAACTAAAGGGGCCAGCTAGGTGGCTTGGTAGATAGAAAGCTAGGCCTGGAGGCAGGAAGACCTGAATTCAAATATGACTTCTAACTCTTCCTTGCTGTATGACCCTGGGCAAATCACTTAACTCCAATTGCCAAGCCCTTACTGCTCTTCTGCCTTGGAACCAATACTTAGTATTTATTCTAAGTCAGAAGGTAAGGGTAATTAAAAAAACAAAAACTCATGGTATACTAAGAACAGTTGCTGCAAAACATTTGCCCCAAACTTTGGGCAAACTATCCCCCGGATGCACACAATATTCCTGAAGATAATAGGCATAAATTTTATGTGCAGTAGTGGTGAGGCACACATGTAGAGAACATGTATGGCAAAAAAGCAATTCACGACTTCTTCACTGGAAGTCCTTTCTCTTCCTTTGAGTCCCCTTTTAGAGTAGCTCCCTAAAGGAATGAGATACTAAACATGACTAGCTCTCCAGTTGCTGCTTCTTTGCTCCCCTAATAGGGGTTATTGCTCTGCTTCTGTTTACACTTGATACATCTTTCTGCTCCTGTTATAGAAGTTCCTACTGTTGTCAACTCCAATCATTTGGGTGGGTACTGTTGACACTAAGCTCTGACCACTGATAGGATCTCTGATAGAACCTCTAGATGGAACCTCCCGAATTCACAAGGTCTCTTAGACACTTGGATCTCAAAGTCTTCATTCAACTAATATCAGAAAAAAGCAAACATATGGGATAGAGACTGTCATGTTCTTATAGCCATCATAGCTGAGTAGAAGATAGGGCAGTTGCCCTTCATACCACTGGGCTGTCAAGAGGGGGCTCAAAATATTCCTGCCTCCTCACGGTTGCAAAGAGAACAAAACCACATGGGGCAAGCAGATCCCTTTGTATACCTACTAAATTCCAGCTTGGCAGTCCTTGAGTCATCCCTTCTTCTGGCTTTAGTGGCCAGTTAGAGAACACTTCATCATCATCCTCTTTCTTGTTTTAATCTCTATTATACTTCTCCCATTGGTTCTTTCAAACAACTTCTTTTCTCTTCATATTCTCTATACCAGAGTTGTCAAATGTGCAACCTGCTGCTTGTATGCTCTAGCAACACTTCTGAGTGAAGCAGATTAAAATATAGTTGGTGAATATTTAATAAAATAAATAAAATGTACAATAAAACACAGACGACATTGCATTTTAAGTAGTCAATATACAGAGAAGGGATTTTTATGTATGGATTAATAGTTCCATTTTTATTTGGGTAAGACAGCATTGTTTTACATCATCCTCACTTCCTTTTCTCTCAGTTAATGATCCTGTTTTCTTCATTACAGAGAAAATCAGTCTTAACCTT
Organism: Gracilinanus agilis; assembly: GCF_016433145.1. NCBI lineage: Eukaryota > Metazoa > Chordata > Mammalia > Didelphimorphia > Didelphidae > Gracilinanus > Gracilinanus agilis. The sequence continues at coordinate 97,243,006 of NC_058130.1, forward strand.
TACTCCTCTCTCCTTCACTCTTCCCATTCATTCAGTTGTCCAGTCTTGATTTTCTCCATAACATCTTTCATTTCTGCTCCTTTTTCTCCAACTGCATGGTCTACGAATCATTTACTTGTTCTTCACCTAGTGGAAAAATTGATGCCAATCTTTTTGATTCATATGATGATGAGGATTATTATCATCATGTGCCAGGCACTGGACTAAACACTTAACAAATATTATTTCACATGATCCTCATAGCAACCCTCTTGGAACAGTGCTATTATCCCTATTTTACAGTGGAGGAAACTGAGACAAACAAAGTTAAGGGGCTTACTCAGGGACACACAGCCAGTAACTGATGAGGCTAGATTTGAACTCAGATCTACCTTGACTCTTAGATCCAGCACTCTATCTACTGTACTATTTTGGTGAGCTAATGATGGTGTGGCAGGCTTTATGGAAGAATATAAGAGGAATCTTCATTGTGGAATCCCTTGCTACTCCCAAGTTCAGTACAGAGTACTTTGGTGATTCTTCTCCATTAAGGATTGGTCTCCAAAGACAATTCCTCCACACTAAGGTCACTCACCTACTGGGACAGCATAAGGCAACTCCTTTAAGCATTCCAAAAGGTAAGGATCAGGAGTTTTGTGTCTGATAGTTTTCTCACTTTTGATATCATAGGAAGGAAGGTACCAATTAGCAATGTTGCATGGAACATGGAAGTTTGCAGCCTAAAAAATTTCAAATTTAGAAGATTCCAGAAAAGGGACAAGGTACCAGGGAAGAGGAAGGAGTAGATCTAGAGTAGAGAGATTGTCCCTCAAAACCAAAGGGTTTTTCATTTTGTTTTGTTTTTTGTTGTTGTTGTTTTATTGCCCCACAAATCACATTTGACTGTGAGCATTGGTGATTAGAAGGACTTTATGGACCAAATGGTAAGTTGTTGAAGAGGATGTTTTTGCCTACATAGAGCAAGAAAAGGAACTTTTGCTGAAAAGCCATATAATTCCATTTTGACTAAGACCTTTTAGCACCAATCCCTGTTACCCACAGAGAACAAAGAAAATGTAGAATAACTTACAGAAGGACTGCTAGGTGTGTTTACAAAACCAGTGAAATGTTTATAGGAGAACAGGTTTCATGTTACCCTCTTCCTTCAACATTTGGTCCCAAATATTTTATTTTGTTCCTGAATTATATGAAAAAAGCTATTTTTAACCTTTGATTTTTAAAAAACTCTTAAAAGTTGGAGCCAAACTCTCCCCCTCCCTCCCTCCCTTCTCCCCCTCCCCGAGATTTGGTACTAAAGATTCTAGTGAGAGAATCCTGCATGTAAGACCAAATCACCATTATTGGAAAAGGAATGGAAATACTCCCCAGTGAGCCCAGTCCTTCTGAATACAGCAATGCACTCTGCAAAGTAGGATTTACTTAAGAGAAACGTTAATGTACCCTGAGTAAAAAGGGAAACTAGAAAGCTTTGAAAGCTAGAAAGATGACTTTATGTATTGAGGAACTCGTGAAAGAGTTTTCACCCAGGACAGTTTGGTTTCTCACCTGAGGTTGAGGGGGTGACTTTCAATGGATCCCAGATCCTTAATGCTGGGAAGAGTTCTATGTGCCAGGAGACTGCTGTAGGGACTCAAGCTTTCCTTTGAAGTTAATTATTAAACCTGCTGCTCTGCAAGGTCCCCTTGGTGGGAAAGAAAGAGCTTGAAGTGTCTCAAGCCCCTCCCCCTTCTCTGACCCAGATTTGTTTGCAAACACCAAATCAAATCGGTTAGGCTTATCATCTGGAGTGAGGGGTGGCTTCTAGTCAATTCTAGGTTCTACATCCCTTCAGGGAGAACTCTGTGTATTCTGGGAAGCTCTGTATGGTACAGATTTCTTTCCTAGATAGGAAAACAAAAATGTCTTTCTTTTTTTTCCTTATTCTTGCCCCTTTATGTTGAAAAGGCCATTACTGAGCACTTATTGGGTGCTAAGCAATAATCTTTGATGTGTTTGGGTTATTGTATCTGCATAACTTAGTATTTAGGGATAATTGTGATTTTTGCTCAGACATGTGGGATTGTTTATAAGAGTGCTACATTGACTATTTTGTTTTTATTTAATTATTTTTAAACCCTTGCCTTCCATCTTATAATCAATACTATGTATTGGTTCTAAGGCAGAAGAGCAGTAAGGGCTAGGCAGTGGGGGTTATATCCAGGGTCACACAGCTAGGAAGTATCTGAGGTCATATTTGAACCCAGGACCTCCCATCTCTAGGCCTGGCTCTCAATCCACTGAGCCACCTAGCTGTCCCCTGCATTGACTATTTTAGATCCTTTCCTGTATGGCACTAGGGAAGCAAGTGAAGAGACAATGGTTAGGCCTTTCCAGTATCCCAGATGACTCATGGCTAATTTGCTGAGGATGGGGTAGTAAGGAGAGAATATAATAGGGAACTGATCAATAAGTTGAATACTTATGAACCTATACAGTGATTAGTCCCTAGTCAAAGGTATATCTATTGCCCATAATATGGGACTAGATAGTGTTTCTTATTTAAATTATGATGTCACAATTTCACTTTTCCATTATTATAGATCTATTTTCTGTGTTTTTTAAATAAAAACATCTTATTTGTATTGACATTTTTATTTTAGAATCATCTTCATTTTCAAATATGTCCCTTTCATTTCCCTAACCCAATGAACAAAGATTTTTAAAAGAGAAAAAAAAGCAGTTCAGCAAAACCAATGAACACAACTGTGCTTGATTGATATGCTATGCTCCCTACCTCTAAAAAAAAAAGAGTACATTTTCTCATCTATATTTTGGGGCCAATCTTGCTCATTATAATTCTAAAGTCTATTTTAATTTTTGTTGTTCTTTCCTTTTTAGACTCTTATAGTTATTGTTTTCCTAATTCCTTTAACTTCACTCTTTATCAGTTCATATAAATCTACAAGATCTATTTTTATAGCACTATGGGTAGATCTGAGAGGAAAATACTGTTGAGAATTTTAGTATTGCTGCCATTTACCTGAAAGTTATATAAATTTGTTAGAGTTTGCAACATCAAGCAGAGGAACCAATTATAGCCCCCTTGCTATCAGATTAGTTCCCGTTTTATCTATTTGCAAAATTCCAGCTTGAGATATTAGCTTTAGCCTCTAGTATTTACTCATCAGTTAATTATTTGACCTGATCATTATTTTTCCCAAATCATTGCATTTTCCCTTTCTGCAGCTGATTCTTTGATGTGTAAATCTTTACCTTCCCCTTTGCCCTCTGTAAAATTTCAACCGTATATTCATTCTGACTTGTAACTAAAACCTTTAAAAGGTTGCTGATCTGAGGGACTTATGACAAAGAATGCTATCTACCTCCAGAGAAAGAACTGTTAGGGTCAGAATTGCAAATCAAAACATGCAATTTTTCACTTTAGTTTATTTGGAGTTTTGTTTTATATGATTATTCTCTTACAAAAATGATCAATATGGAAATATGTTTTGTATGATAATACATGTATAACCCAGATTGAATTGGTTGCCAGCTCTGGAAGGAGGGAGGGAAGGAAGGAAGGGAGAATTTGGGTCATTTAATTTTGGAAAACTTGTGTGGAAATTTGTTATTACATGTAATTGGTAAAATAAAATAGCTTTATAATGAAAAAAGGTTGCTGAAAATGTTATTCAGGGTCCATTGGTTTTTGTACACTATGGAACTATGATCCAAGCATATAATAAGTTGATTATTCAAAATATCTCTGCATTGATAAGTATAATTGTCAGCAGTACTCATCAACAAATCCCTGAATATTTTTATATCAATACAATATTAATTGTTGGAAAATTACCTGCAGGGCAAATATTGCTTTGTGCACAGATCTTTGTATGGGGTTGTCCCCTCCCTCCTCATTTGAGTACAAGTTCCTATATTGAGACCTGATGTAAAGCATACCCCATAGTGATTTTGGTCCCAAAGTCCTAGGAAAACTATAACATCTTCAGTTAAAGGCTCATTGCAATCTCTCAGTAGTACCAATGGTCAAGAGCTGGCACTCTTTCTCAAAGAGGAGTAACCATTGGAGAGTCTTTGTGGATAAAAGGTCAAAAAACAGTGAGACTGAGTCAAAGTGGTGAGTGCTGGGGGACAAGGTAATAGCATGAAGAGCCACATAACTATCCAGGAGCAGAGGGACAGCAAAGAGCCACAGTGGTAAATAATGTGAATGAGCCCTGAATTTTCCCCTTTCTGGATTGCCTCCAGAGAATGACTGTGAGCCATAGGAATGACATGGGTCTCTATTCTTGTGGAGGAAAATGGGAGGATCAACTGGAAAAGGGAAAGAGGGTTCTCCTGACCTAGGGAATTCAGGTCTAAGTGCTTCCTATATTCTTTGCTATATAAATAATGCCTGGGCATTATTTGGGATTTATGATCCTGAATGCTTTTAAAAGGGGTGGATGCTATTCACTAAAGTTTCCAGGTTACATCTGATTGGAGACAAATGAGCCAGAGAGAAAGTTCCCCCAAGTGACTCTGGTCCTTTGCATTAGGAAGGTAGCCTCTGACCCAAGGAACTATAAGGACAAGAGTTAAAGAATTTCAGCTCAAAATGAGAAATCTTTTTTGCTCATTTGAAGGAGAGTAGAATGGTACATTTCACAAACTTTGCTGGTTCATAAAACTGGATCTGAGGGGGAGGAATAAAAGACAATCTTTTGAACCTTTAAAAAAAGACACTGCAAATGATGTCATAGGAATTCCCTACGGTACTTACAGCACTTACAATCACAAAATTTCCTCAAACATTTCTTAGTCCTCTATCTTACTGACCCTCTTCTGTTTCTTTCTTTAAAAATTTTTTTAAATTTTTAAATTTTAAATTAAAATTGTTTTAATCCCTGCAATTGAGAACATGAGATAAACAAAACCCATTATATAGTCAATCAAAACATTTCTAAATTGGTCATGTGTCCCTTCCTCCCTGACCCTGCCTCAAATTTGTCTCATTCTGCATTCTGATTTCTTTGCCTCTCTATCAGAAAATGGGTAGCATATTTCATCATCAGTCCTCTGGAATCCTAGACAGATATCATTTTAATATGAGTTCAGCATGATAGTATTAGCATAATAACATTTCATCACATTTATTTGCCATAATTTATTAATCTAGTTCCCAGTTTATAGGCATCCCTTCAGATAACCATTTGTTGACACCTGAAAAACAGCTATAAATATTTTTGTATATCCTTAGAGTTTATTTTACTTAAGACTAATCTCTTCTTTAATTTACTCTATGTCTAATTCCCCTATCCCACAGCCTTTCTCTTTCCCTTCTATTTCCCTTCTGAGTGAAATGTATTTCAGTACACAAGTGAGTATGTATATAAGTAAGTAGTTTAGTTCTTCCTTCTTTTGACTAGTTCAGATGAGAGTGAAGTTTGAGTATCAGCTGTTCTCTCCCCCACAAAGCCTCTTCTCCTTACTGATATAGATAGCTACTTGTACACTCTGATTACTCGAGCTAATTTTCTCTAATCTTCATCTCCCTCAATCCCCCTCCCCCCATTCCTCTTTCTTTCCATTCTTAAGATCATCAGGACCTAACAGAACCATTCCAAGGCCTTATCTATGAATCCAGATGAAAACAAGGTTTAATGGGAGCACATGTATTATCTCCCCATATTTGAATGTAAACAATTTATCCTTGTTTAGTCCTTTATCATTGTTAATTCATGTTTACTTTTTTATGCTTCTCTTCACTCCTGTTTTTGAACTTCATAGTTTCTTTGCATTACTGGTCATTTTATCAGGAATTCTTGATAATCCTCTTTTCCATTAAAAGACCATTTCCCCCCATTTAATATTATATTTGTTTTAATTGGATAAGTTATTCTTGGCTGCAAGTCCATATTCCTTATCTTCTGGGATATTCCAAGTTCTCTGCTCTTTATATATAGTGGCTTCTAAATCATGTATAATCCTCTCTGTGCCTCCTTGGTACTTGAATCTTTTCTTTCCAGCTGCTTACAGTGTTGTTATTTCTATTGTTGTTTCTATCAACCTAGAAGCTTCGGATTTTGGCTATAATGTTTCTGGGAGTTTCATTTTGGGGTTTCTTTCAGAGTGTGACCATTGCATTCTTTCTACTTTGCCTTGAGGTTCTAAGAGATGTTAATACTTTTCTTGAAAGATTTCTTGAAATATGTCTGAGCTCTTTATTGGTCATGACATTGAGATAAATCAGTTATTCTTAATTTTATTCCTCTTTGATCTGTCTTTCAGATCAGTTGTTTCTGCTATGAGATATCTTACATTTTCTTCTATTTTCTTTAGCCTTTAGTCCTTAGTTTTAATATTTCTTGTTGCCTAATAAAGTCATTGGCTTCTCTTGGTCCATTCTCATTTTCAGGGATTGTGTTGCTTAGGCAAGGTTTTGTATGTACAGTGCCAAACTGTTAATTCCCTTTTCAATTTTTTTCTTCAATAGCTCTGATTTCTCTTCCTCTTCCCTTCTAGTGCTCTCATTTCTTTCATCTCTTCCAGGAATTCTTGAGTTTGTGCCCAAGCTGTGTTTTTCTCTGAGAGATCTCTGAGGTAGATATTTTGGAGTCATTCTCTTCTTTTTCATTTGTGTTTTGATTATCCGGGCCACTATAATATACTTCATTATGGTGAGTTCTATTTTTGTTTGCCCATCCTTCTGCCCTACTTCCTGACTTCAGACTTAATGTTGGGACTGGGCTCTTCAGCACTGTATGGAAGGTCTCACCTTTGTTCTGTTGCTGTTTTATTGGGGCTTTTGAGAATTGTGTTTCAGGATCTCAGGAACAGGCTAGGGAACCTGAAAACTTTTAGTGCTCCCAAAGTGGGCTCATCCAGGGCAAAGTCTTATCACTGCCTATTAGGTCTGGTCTTTGCAAATTCTTGATCTGGTAGAATCTGTGCGAAAAGAGACTCCTACTAGTCTCTGCCTCTGTCAGTCAGCCAAGAAATTCTGTTGGCTCAGTGGCAGAATTGTAGGCTCTCTTAGGGCCTGGAAATTTCTGCTTTAGGTATTCTTCTGCAGGCTGAAATGGATTCTGAGAGTAACACTCTGATCTGAGTCTGGGTCTAAACTAAATCATTGCTGCCAGTAGCTTCTGAACTTCTTCCTTTCTTGGAATATCACCCAGGGCCTCCAGACTCTGGAAATCCACCTCTTTGTGGTAGGCTCTTTTCTCACTCTACCTTGGATCTGTCACCCAGAACTGGATACTGCTGCCAGTAGGCACCTGTCCCCATCATAGTATCCTGTTATGGGTCTGGAAGGTCCCCAGTATGGCCTGGTATCTTCTTTTGCATGGCTGCACAGCTTCTCCCTGTGTGCTAGAATATTCTAAAAAAGGTCACAATCCATCCTTGTTGTTCACAGACCTATCTGTCTTCTATGCTGTGCTGAGTTGGATAAATGACTCATTGTGACTTTTTCTGGATTTCTCCATCAAGTTTTGGTCTGCTATATTTTCTAAATCTATTTAGAGGAATTTGTGGAGGTGAACCCACCATAATACTTTCTATCATTCTGCCATCTTGGCTGTGCCTTTCCTCTCCACTCCTTTTTTTATTTAATGACAAAAATGGTGCCTTGTGCACCACTGTTTATCCTTTCTTCCCCTTTTTTGTTGGTTAGAAAGAGAGTATTAGATTGAAATTATGAGAGAAATAAGTAAAAGTGAAGTTTTTTGTTAGAATAAAATTCCTCAGCTCCCTGTGTTATTTATATAACATATATGTACATATATATTATATATATATATATATATATAAGAACTATGGACTTGGACTAAGATCAAAACCTGTCTCTGCTACTTACTAAATAGGAGATCTTGTATGGAGCCCTATGTGGTAGAGTAGATAGATTACCAGGTGAGGAGTCAAGAAAACTCATCTTCCTGAATTCAAATCTGGCCTCAGATACTTACTAGCTGCATCAGCCCGGGCAAATCATTTACCTTTGTTTGCTTTAGTTTCCTCATCTTTAAAATGAGCTGGAGAAGGAAATGGCAAGCTACTCTAATTTCTGGCAAGAAAACCCCAAATGGGGTTATAAAGAGTCAGATATGACTGAAACATGGGTCCCTAAGTTAATCTAATTTGAGATATATAAAATCCTTATCACTGGCCTTATGTAAGGGTTAAAATAGGGGTTCGACAAAATAAGAGAGCAGCTTTTAATAACAAGTTTTAATGAGAATATAGTAGAGTTGTAAATTAATATTATCCCTTTAAGCCAGAGAAAAGAAAACTTCTAGCAGCTTTTAACAATTAACAATTTAGTTTTATTAAAATAGCGATAGTAAAAGAATATAGTAAAATGAATATAGTAAAGTACAGAAATATAGGAAAGAGGTAGAGAAAGAAATTTCCTAATGTCTAAACTAATTATCATATAACTACCTATAATTACTGTCTAAAATTGTCTATATCTACCTATAACTGCCTTTAACTACCACTAATAACAACCAATCCACAAAGTTCCAAACCAATCAAAACCAACCCAATCAATGTTTAATCCAGCCTTAATTAGGTCTGTCAATGAAGACCAGTCACCTCCCAAAAAGTTCAAGAAAGAAAAAAACCCAACAGCCCAAACTAAAAGCCCAAAACCAAAAAAGCCAAAAGCCCTCTAAAGGCTAAAGCCAAAAGCCCTCTCAGTAAGTTCAGGCCTGCCTTTATATTCCAGCAACTAAACACCAACCACCAACCCAACACACTCCCAGCACCTAACTGTCAGCAACTGACTCCTGACCAACTGACACTGGCCCCTTTTATCTCCCCTTCTTACATCACTTCCTGTCTCTCTGGATTCTACTTCCTTTCACTGCAGGCTGGTTAATCCCTACATATTTCTGTGGTAAGAGGACCTCCAGGTTCCACATTAAATTAGAGAAAAGGATTCCTTTTTTCACTTATCTATCTCTGCTTTGTGCACATCTCTTCAATTTTTCTTAGATTTATTCTGTATTGGAATCTTAAATTCTGAAGGCCAAAGGGCAATTATCTAACTTAGCCCTTTTCTGACTAAGAAACTATCCTACAGTATACCCAAGGAGTAATCAATAAGCCTTTGTTTGCAACATACCAGTAAACAGGAACCCACTTCCTCCTGACAACTCACTCCACTCTTTGATAGCCATACTTTTTCTTTTTTTTAATAACCCTTACCTTCCATCTTAGAATCAATACTGGGTATTGGGTCTAAGGCAGAAGAGTGGTAAGGTATAGGCAATGGGGGTTAAGTGACTTGCCCAGGGTCACACAGCTAGGAAGTGTCTCAGGCCAGATTTGAATCTAGGACCTCCTGTCTCTAGGCCTGACTCTCTACCCACTGTCTCCCCAGTGATAACCATAATTATTAAGAATTTTTTTTTAAAAGTTTCTCCTGACATCAAGCTTACATTTGTGTTTCTTGTACTCCTTGCTCTGCTCCCTGGGGCCAAACAGAACAAGCTCATCCTTTTTCCACCATGACAGCCCTTCAAATACCTAGAGATAGCTATCATGTCCTCCATTTCCACTCAAGTCTTTTCTTCTTCAGGCTAAACATCTCTATTTTCTAAAATTATCCTTGTATGGCATAACCTTGAGGTCCTTCACAATTCTGGTTGTTATCCTCTAGACATTCCTAACTTGTTAATTTCTTTCCTGAAGTAGTATTTTAAAAAATATTACAATGTCCTTATCCTCTAATATATCAATTTCCACTTTGTAGGTATAGACTTCTTTTGAAAATGATAAAATTATAACATTTGAGAGTTGGAAAATGAAACAGACTAATCTTACATATGGAAAAGTGTCTACACATGGAAAAATTCATAGTTCTTAGGGAACTCAGAAACAACTAAATCTGAGGTTCTTAACCTAGAATCTGTGGCCTTTTTTTAAAACATATACTTTGATGGCTGTTTTTCAAGATAACCATTTCCTTTGCAATCTTAAGTATATATATTTAAATTATTTATTTATTTTTAAGCCCTTACCTTCCATCTTAGAATCAATACTATATATTGGTTCTAAGACAAAAGAACAGTAAGGGCTAGGCAATGGGAACCAAAATGACTTGCCCAGGGTCATACAATTAGGAAGTGTGTGAAGCCAAATTTGAACTCAGGATCTCCCATCTCTCAGCCTGGCTCTCAATCCATTGAGTCACCTAGCTGCCCCCCCACCCAAATTATTCTGAGAAGGGGTTCATAGACTTTTTCAGACTACTGACAGATTACATGACACAAAATAGATTAAAAGCCCCTATTTGGTCTAGGCCAACCCCTTTTGTCTATAAATGAGGAAACTCAAAACCAGGGTGATTAAGTATGGCCCAAGAAAAAGTCACTGAATAGCAGAGTCAATATTAAGAATCATATCCTACAACTCCAAACCCAGTTCTCTTTCTACCATACTAAGCCATAATTCTGGGTTTAACTATGAAGCTACAAGATCTGAGAATGATGAGTTGGCATCCCAGTTTGGCCACTAACTTATTTTGTAACTACACATATCCCTTTCTTTTCTTCTGCTTCAGTTTCCCTAATGCAAAGATGGGTACCATTGGATGCATGCTCACCATGCTTAGTAAAATGGTGCTCCCTCCTCTTTTTTTGCAGATAGGTTGGGAGATACAGAGCTTAACACTATGAGATGCACACTTTCCAGCACTAGGCACACAGATGGATTAGAAAGGTCAGTGACTGTTTCTCAGGGAGACATAAGCAGAATCCATAGAAACTCTTTTCCTGAAGATTTGGCACAGACTAGAGTCAAAGAATTCGAGGCATAGTTCAGAGATCCAGAGAGACATGAGAAGTCCTTGAGGGAAGTCACTGAACTTAAGCTATAGTATAGGGCATATGGAGGGCAGCTATCTATCTCCTGGCTGAATCTAATCATAGGAGGAAATATAGGGAAAATCAATATCTTCCTAATTTTAAGAGATTTGACCTGACCTTCCATCACCTTTTCCCCACTGGAAGAGCTAGCTTCTCTCCATCTAAGACAAAGATGGATTAATAATTAATAACTCATATTTCTATATCACCCCAAGGTTTATAAAATCATTTAATCTCTTCACAACAGCCAATTAAGTAATGGTATCAATATTGTTGCCTTTTTTAACCTATGGGAAAGAAGTTAAATGACTTACCTGATAATAGCTACCATTTATAAAATGCTTTAAGGTAACAAAGCATTTGATCCTCATAATAATCCTGAGAGGTAGGTGCTATTGTTATCCCCATTTTTCAGATGAGGAAACTGAGGCAGTCAGCAGTTAAGTGACTTTCTCAGGGTCACACAGTAAGTGAAATGAGATTGGATTATTTTTTTAAACTCTTACCTTCCATCTTAGAATCAATACTGTGTATTGATTCCAAGGCAGAAGAATAACAAGGGCTACGCCAGGGGTTGGCAACATATGGCTCTCGAGCCATATCTGGCTCTTTTTGCAGGAGCCATAAAGTCAATTTTTTTTTCAGGCGCTGTTACAGGAGTGAACACTGTACGACTCTCACGGCCAAAAAGGTTGCTGACCCCTGGGCTAGGTAATGAGGGTCAAGTGACTTGCGCAGGGTTACACAGCTAGGAAGTGTCTAAGGCCAGATTTGAATCTAGGACCTTCTGTCTCTAAGCCCATGTCTCATTCTACTGAGCCACCCAGCTGCCTCACTGAGGTTGTATTTTGAACTCCGATCTTCCTGATTCCAGGTCCAACTACTATGCCCCTTCATTGCCTTCACCTAAGGTCATAGTAATTTTCAGAGTGGGCATTGAACCCCAATTCACAGATCAAGATTAGCTTGTGGCAGTTCTCCCTGTAGGGTTTGCTTATAATATTTTTTAGCTATTTTATTTTATTTGGTCTCCATATCCTGGCTGCAACACTTAGCAGCTGTGTAATGTTTGGGAGTTGGTTTTTAACTCCTGTCATTTTGAGGCACTTTTTTTTTAGTTAATTTATTTTATTTAGAATATTTTCCCATGTTTACATGATTCATGTTCTTTCCCTCTCTCCAACCCCGCCCATATCCAACACACAATTCCACTAGGTTTTACATGTACCATTGATCAAGACCTATTTCCATATTATTGGTAGTTGCACTAGGGTGATTGTTTAGAGTCTACATCTCCAATAATATCCCCATCAACCCATGCGTTCAAGCAGTTGTTTTTCTTTAGTGTTTCCACTCCCACAGTTCTTCCTCTGGATGTGAATAGCGTTCTTTCTCATAACTCCCTCAGCATTGTTATGGATCATTGCATTGCTGCTAGTAGAGAAGTCTGTTATGTTCAATTGTACCACGGTGTATCAGTCTCTGTGTACAATGTTCTCCTGGTTCTGCTCCTTTCACTCTGCATCAATTCCTGGAGGTCTTTCCAGTTCACATGGAATTCCTCCAGTTTATTATTCCTTTGTGCACAATAGTATTCCATCACCAACAGATACCCCAATTTGTTTAGCCATTCCCCAGTTGAAGGACATTCCCTCATTTTCCAATTTTTTGCCACCACAAAGAGTGCAGCTATAAATATTTTTGTACAAGCCTTTTCCCCTATGATCTCTTTGGAGTATAAACCCAGCATTGGTATGCCTGGATCAAAGGGTAGACAGTCTTTTATAGCCCTTTGGGCATAGTTCCAAATTGCCATCCAGAATGGTTGGATCAATTCACAGCTCCACCAGCAATGCATTAATGTCCCAATTTTGCCACATCCCCTCCAACATTCACCACTTACCTTTGCTGTCATGTTAGCTAATCTGCTAGGTGCGAGGTGGTACCTCAGAGTTGTTTTGATTTGCATTTCTCTAATTATAAGATATTTAGAACACTTTTTCATGTGTTTGTTGATAGTTTTGAATTTTTATCTGAAAATTGTTTATTCATGTCCCTTGCCCATTTATCAATTGGGGAATGGCTTGATTTTTTTTGTACAATTACTTTAGTTCTTTATATATTTGAATAATTAGACCTTTGTCAGAGTTTTTTGTTATAAAGGTTTTTACCTAATTTGTTGCTTCCCTTCTAATTTTGGCTGCATTGGTTTTGTTTGTACAAAAACTTTTTACTTTAATGTAATCAAAATTATTTATTTTACATTTTGTAATTTTGAAGCACCTTTAAAAGATTGGTTTGGAAGGCTTCTCAGAGCAGTTTCAGCTTTCACTGCTATTAAGCTACCATCTTGGCTCTGCCCCTCAACATTTAGAAGTTGGAAAGGCCTTTTTCAGATTCAGTTTTCCTACCTGTAAAATGGGGATAATAATATTTACACTATCTGATTCATGGGGCTATAAGGAAAATGCTTAATTAAGCTTAAAGGAATATTAATAAATTATGGTTATTATTATGTAATCATAGTTATTATTCTCTAATTTGTTATAATCTTTAGTATGACTTTTTTTGTAGGTTGGCCTCTTTCGTTATTAAGAAAGTCTTTTCTTGCACCAAAGTATTCCATACTTGGGAATCTTCAACATGAACAAATAGAATTTGATTCTCACAACATCTTTATTTGAATTTTTTTCATCCCTGGACATCTCTGTAGGGTAAAGTGATTATATAACCTGTTAGTTGCCCCATTATGTGGAGTGAAAAGTCTGGTTACATTAAGTAACCTGTCCCAGGTGACAGAGATAGTGATGGGTAAGGACAAAAGACAACAGGCTTCCCCACCTCCATTTTGGGGTCTTTTATACAGTATTATTCTGATTTGTAATTATTCTGGCTTGTGATATTATATATATTTTTTAATTTTTTTCCAAGATTACATTATTCTTATTGTCTCCCTCCCCTCTCCCAGAACTAATAAGGAATTTCACTGGGTTATATGTGTATTATTTTGATATCATATTCTGAATTCTTATTTTCATTTCATCTTCTTCCCCAGGAAAATGTCTACTGTTTGGCTTCAAGTTGGACAATGTGGCAACCAGATAGCTCAGGAATTGTGGCAAAATCTAGGCCTTGTAAATGGAACCTGTGGAAAAATAGATAGGTAATATAGTTTTAATACTGCCTGAAACAACTCTAGCCTGATCCTTCATCTAATATGCCTTTGTCTCGAGCTAGCAGTTATTAGACACTTCATTTCCCCATCAGTATAGACCTGATTTCCATCTGGGGGTCTCTAGTGAAATTATAGGTTTTCTCTAATATGTAATAATTAACTTTGAATCTTCAAGTAATGACTTACTACTTTCAGTATTGGCTTTTTTTCTCATCACTTAATTCATTTTTCACATGCTCTTCATTGTTCTTAATCAGTTTTATGTCATGGACCACTTTGGCAGTCTTGTAAAGCTCATGGACCCCTTCTCAGAATAATTTTTTTAAAGGCATAAAATAAGATACATGAGATCACAAAAGAGACCAATTATATTGAAATACAGTTATCAAAATAATTAGGAAAAAACAAATAAATTTGCAAATCCCAGTTTAAGAACTTCTCTCCAGAGTGAGAATTAGAGAACCCTTCAGAAAAGCATTGACTCCATAATGGAGTTTTAACTTTAGTTCTCTGTGTATAATGAACAAACTGGCTACTTACTGGTTAGAATTCTATGGCAGCTAATAGCTACAAATTGTCAAAAATACAATTCTTTTCCAGCTGTGGCTATAGTAATGACTGGGTTCATTTCTGCTTTCATAGAGTAATTTTATCCTTGGACTCATGATGAAAAATGCTTTCCACCTCCAGATAGAGATGGGCTTGGAGTACAAATTGAAGCATATTTCTCTCTCTCTCTCTCTCTCTCTCTCTCTCTCTCTCTCTCTCTCGGTGGTGGGGAACATGGCTAATACAGAAATATGTTTTTCATGACTTCATATGTTTGAATTTTTTTTGTTTTCCTTTTTTTTTTTTGCTTTCCCAAGGAGTAAAGGAGGGTTGGAGGGAGGGAGGAAGGGAGAGATTTGGGAATGGAAAATAAAATAAAGTGAAAGTGAGGGTTTTTTTTTTTTTCATTTAAAAGGTAATTCTTTGTTTCCAGGACTGTGGCATATATGCCTACCTATAAGATATTTCACTGGACATATCTTAAAAAAAAACAAAAACTTTTACCTTCTGTCTTAATTCTAAGACACAAGGGCTAGGCACTGGGGGTTAAGTGATGAGCCCATGGTCACATAGCTAGGAGGTATCTGAGGCCATATTTGAACCCAGGACCTCCTACCTTACTCTCTAACCACTTTGCTTCCTAGCTGTTCTGTAACCTTATTTTTTAGTTTCTATTTCCTTTTTTCCTTCCTTCCTCCCTCCCTCCCTTCCTTCCTTCCTTTCTTTCTTTCTTCCTTTTTGTATTCTTATAAGTTTGACTTATTTCTCCATATATTTGAGAAATGAGCCCTTTGTCAGAAAACTTTGCTATGAAATGTTTTCCCCAGTTATTTCCCTTGTAATCTTGGTTACATTGGTTTTGCTTATACAAAACCTTTGAAATTTAATATAGTCAAAAGTATTCATTTTACATCTTGTAATGCTCTCTATTTCTTGTTTGGCCATAAATTCTTTCCTTCTTCATAGATCTGACAGGTAAACTATTCTGTTTCTCTAATTTATTTATATCACTCTTTACGTCTAAACCATATGCCCATTTTGACTTTATGTTGGTATAGGGTGTGAGATATTGGTCCATACTAAACTTCTGCCATACTATTTTCTAGTTTTCCCAACAGTTTTTGTCAAACAGTGAGTTCTTATCCCCAAAGCTAGGATCTTTGGGTTTGTCAAAAACTGGATTGCTAAGGGGCAGCTGGGTAGCTCAGTGGAGTGAGAGTCAGGCCTAGAGACAGGAGGTCCTAGGTTCAAACCCGGCCTCAGACACTTCCCAGCTGTGTGACCCTGGGCAAGTCACTTGACCCCCATTGCCCACCCTTACTACTCTTCCACCTATGAGACAATACACTGAAGTACAAGGGTTTAAAAAAAAAAAACTGGATTGCTGAGATCATTTACACCTGAATATTGTGTGTCTATCAACAAACATTTATTAAACACCTCCTTTGTGTCAGGCAGGAGATTTCAGCATGATTATACAGTATTCTCTTCCACCGAAGTTCTTTTCTGAATCTTCCTGGTAGCAAGGGGGTTTACTGAGTAGGCATTAACAGCCTGAGTAGGTGATATTAAACTTAGACTTCAATTCATTTTAACTAAATGGGTATTTATTGAGCACATATCATGTGCTAGGATATGTAAATATAAAATATATTCAAAGTATTTTGGGTGGTAGGGACAGGGTTGCTAACAACTGAGGAGATAAGGGAAGTCTTTTGTAGAGTGAGACTGGGGAGAGCAAAGTCTTGACTAAAGACAGAGATTCCAGACAGCGGAGGGGAAAAGGAAGTACATCTCTAAAGGACAAATCTATGACTAATGGATAGAGGTTACAGAGATATAGATTTCAGCACCATATTAGGAAAATTTTCCTAATAATTGGGATGGTACATAAGTATAGGGGACTGCCTAACTTTTTTCTTTATTGTGAGAGTTGAAAGGTTAACGGGAGGGAAATATTCAGAAAAGAATAAGATGTAAAAAACCAAAAAGTACCAATAAAAGTTTTTTTTTTTGTTTTCAAAAAAGGCAAACCCAAACAAAAACAACCAAATGAAATTGGAAATGGAATAAACAATGTTCTGAGGTCATGCCCAGCTGAGAGAATTGTGTACGGGTGATGCCCAGCAGGTTTGCCCATTGCAGAAGCATGTCCTTTTCACCCAAGGCTGGTTTGCTTTTCTTTCAGGAATCCCTTCTGTTCCCGTGATGGAAAACTCAGTGCTATCTGTGTGGACAGTGAGCCCAAAGTGATCAAGAAAATGCAGAAACAAATGAAGAAAGGGTAAGGGAGCCAGCTACCACTCCTCCTTCTGAGGAATGTGACTTCTATATGCAGCAGTGAGAACCACCATTATCTGTTTTTGTTATGATGGAATGACTAGTTTGGGGGTGGTATATCTTTAAAATGACAAGGATAAAAAAATCAAACAGAATCAATAAAACTCATTTTTAAAAGTGATCCCCAATCCTTTGGAATCGTACCCATTTATTTAAGTTTGTCTCTATGTCATCCTTAATTGAGTACATGTATTGGCAGAAATAGAGTTGAGCTAGTAATGTATTTAAGAACAAGAAAATAAAGTTGGACAGCCAAGTAGTACAAAAATAGCAGAAAACTTCTAGCATTTTGAGTGGATTTTCTATGGAAAAACATTCACAATATTTGCTCAAAATGCAATGGTACTAAGAGTTGCATTCATTACTTATGAAGAGACTATGTATAACAATGAGTCTTCAGATTGAAGTGACTTTGTTAAATGTAAAAAGAAATTTGAATAAATTTTTTCTAGAGAATGCTTTAGATATCTAGCATATATCTAGAATTCAGCAAGGTGTTTGACACAGTCCTTTGCAATATCTTTATAGACCAGATGGATAAATATGGGCTGTTAGATTCAAAACCATTCAATGGCTGGATCCTAAGAGTAGTAATGATGATGATCATCATATTAATAATCATCATCATCACATTTATATAGTGCTTTCAGGTTTGCAAATCACTTTCCTTGCAACAATCCCACAGGGAAAAAGTATTGCAGATATTATTATTCCCATTTTACAGATGAGGACACTGAAGCCTGGAAAGACAAGTGACTTGCCCAAGGTCACACAACTAATAAATGTCAGAACCAATATTCAAAGTTGGCTCTTTTAACTCTCAAATAAAGATGAAAATCTAGGTCATCTTGAAGGTCTCTAATGCATTGCCCCAGTTATTTGTCTTTGTTCTTATGCTATTCAACATCCCAGTGAAGGTGAGGTTGCAGAGGCTAGAATGTTAGAGTGAATAAATATAACTCAATTTGGTAGGAATCAATGTTAGTCTCGATATCAGGGCTAAAAAGATTGTTATTCAGTTGTGTCTGACTCTTTTAACTCCTGGACCATAGCTATCCATTTGGGCTTTCTTAGCAAGGATACTGGAGTGGTTTGTCATTTCCTTCTCCAGTGAATCCTTTTGTCAGGCAATTAGAGGTTAAGTGTCTTGCCCAGGGTCATAGAGCTAAGAAAGTGTCTGAGGCTGGATTTGAATTCAGATCTTCCTGACTCCAACCTTAGAACTCTATCCACTGAGCAATCTAGCTGCCTGATGATCTGAGTAAACAAAGGATGAGACAAGTAGAATGGGAGTGGGTAGAGAGTGATGTGTCTACACAATATCTTGGGGATTTTTAAAAAATTGAAGTTATAAGCTCAGTAGAGGTCATCAGTATGTTGTGACTAGAAAAACCAATACAATCAGACTTAAGTAATAGTACCAAAAAATGAAGGTGGTGATTATATTTAACTATCTTACTAAAGAATTACATTTTTATGTAAAGAAAGGAAAATTGAATGCTTAAGGATATTCCTATCACTTTCTCATTTGATCCTTTTATCTTTATTTTCTTTTGTAATTGAGAAAATTTAGAAACAGAGTTGATTTTCCCAGGGTCAGACAATTAGGACATAGAAATCTAGAACCACAGCAAATGAATGGAAAAGCTTTTAAATCTTTACTATGTTCAAAGCACTTTACTAAGCACTGGGCAATACAAATAGAAAAGCAAAATAATTTTTACTCTCAGAGAATTCACCTTTTAATAGGAGAAAACAACATGTATAGGAAGTTTCAGCTATAAGTTGTTTGATAAGACTCAGAGATCTTTAGTAGGGGCCTAACTGGCCCCTCCACTGTTCTTTTTCTTTCTTTCTTTTTTAATTATGATTGAGGCAGCTAGGAGGCTCAGTGGAAAGAGAACCAGGCCTACAGGAATTCTCTACAGGAATTCCTGGGTTCAAATTCTGCCTCAGATACTTCCTAGCTATGACCCTGGGCAAGACACTTAACCCTGATTGCCTAGTCCTTACTGCTCCTCTGCCTTGGAAATGATACTTAGTATCAATTCTGAGATAGAAGATAAGGATTTTATAAAATTATTATTATAATCAATCACAATAATTATTTGATCACAGGATACAGTTATTGATGGTTCCTCATATGAAAACTTTGGGATGTGACTGAATTCTAGTGTTTTTTCCACTGAATCTTACTATGCTAAATTTATATAGGCAGCCTATTTAGGACCACATAGTCATATAACCCAGACACTCAAACTCCCATTATCTGTTTACCCAAATTATAGAATCAAGAAAATCCAAATCTGTAAAACGATGGCAAATGTTGTAGGACTATTATTGTCATGTTCATATTTTTATTCTTTAGCATAGCAAGGAGGCCATTGGTTTGGAAAATCAAGGAGTCCCTTCCCTCCCTCCCTCCTTTTCTCCCTTCCTCTGTCCCTTCTTTCCTTCCTTCCTT
>NC_058130.1:97266270-97318564 GCF_016433145.1 Gracilinanus agilis
AAATCTGCCAAGTGTTCATACTTCTTAGATGTCAGCAGTTTCGTTTGAGACAATAGAGAAAACAGTCATTTTGGCCTGTACCTAAATTTTAGCAGAATAAACAGCTTCAGAAGTTGAACTCAAATGGTCTCCTTACCTTATTTGCCCCGACCCTTAGTTGCACTGCACCAGCAAAGAATCTAGAACATGTGGCATGGAAGAGCTGTGTTTACAAGTCTTGGGTTTACACATTCTCTGAGTCATGGCCTCTGCACTTGGATGGTAATTGAGGAGGGATGTGGGAAGGAGACACATTGCCAACTTGAGAACCCACTTCTTAGATTCAGTGTTTTAACTGAATTTGAAATTCTGAAACTCTCAGATTTGGGAGTCTGTTTTTGTGCCTTGGCAAAATTCTAACTGTATTCTTTCTTTCCTTTTTTAATATGGAAAAGAAAAACTTAAGAGAAAAAATGACACATTATCTTGGACATGAAATTGCTATTGGAAAACAGTTTTGCTGAGTTAAGCATTAGAAAGTCTTCAATTTATAGATTGTGTTTCCTGAAATGGCACAGGGGTTGGATTATTAATAGTCCACTGTTCAGCTGTGACATGAACACTCCAGGAACTCTGGGTATCTCCCAGCACAGATGGGAGCACAGAGGTTGTGGGGGTGGCTTTCTTATCCTCAACTCTGATATCATGCACCTGCTACGTCTAGGTCCCTGCTCTGTCTAAGGAATGTACTTCATATTTGAGTAATTCTTGGACATGGCCCTTCGTCAAGATTTTCTAGTGTCACTTTTTTTTGAATATCTTTTCCTGGTGGGCACAAGGAGATCTCATTGGGGAAAACATCCCTATCCGATGTAATGCCATTTGAAACTTTACCTACTTTTCAAGGCCCAGTTTATAGGCCAGCTCCCCTGAAAACTATAGAATCATAGATTTGAGAGTTTGATAGGTCCTTAGAGATCACTTAAGCCAACTGGTTCATTTTACAGATAAACAAACCGTGGCTCATAGAAGAGGAAGGACTTGTCTAACATCATATAGGGAGGGAGTGGAAGAGCTGAGATTTGAATCTAGGCCTACTCATTCTAGCTATTTCTTTTTTCTTTCATTTCCTTTCTTCCTTCCTTCCTTCCTTCCTTCCTTCCTTCCTTCCTTCCTTCCTTCCTTCCTTCCTTCCTTCCTTCCTCTCTCAGGCTTTCTCTCTCTCTCTCTTCCTCACGTTTGGAGTAGGATAGTGCTTGATTCCATTCCTGATCAGCCTTGTTCTCCTCTTTTTCTGACAGGGGTCAATTCACTCCCCTAGTGCCAGACTTAGTTCAGGCATATGGTTAACTTTCTTCACTCTAGTTCAAAATGCAACAGCTAAATGGTGTAGTCAAGGCAGGGACTCTTCTGAGCTCTCCCAAATTCCCCTCCAAACAATGTTAAGATAATACCTCAAAACAAATTCTAGAACAGCAGAAACCAAGAAAAGAATGGGGTGAAACAATCTTCCAGTCTCTCACAACTTAGAAAGTTGGCAAGAAATCTCTGTCTCACTGGGATGAAAATTTAGTGCAGTCCAGTGTAGGCCACGTCCCAGGAAGCAAGAAGTAGGCATTGCAAGGGTGGCTTCCAGAGTCCTTGGCCCACAGAAGGTAACAACTTCTGACAAATGGTCAGAAGGATATTATAAGGGATGCTTTATTAGCACTGAGTGCAAGACTCTGTTGCATTGCCTATAATGGTTCCAGATCACAATCCCAGGCCAAAAAGGAGCACTAGCAGGAGCAATGACCCTGGTCACAGTCCCAGGGCAAGAAAGAGTGATTATAGTTGCTCACAAACCAGAGCACAGGCCAGGGGACACACCTCCACTTAGATCACACCATCTTGGAAGAACTGAAAAACAGTAAAATAGATAAACCACTAGTTAATTTGATTAAAACAACAACAACAACTTGGCAGCTCAAGTAATCCATTAGCCTCAGGTTCCCCACTATTAGGTATTATAAGCAAATACCACCCCTTGTCTAATAGCAATGCTATTCTAGAGGGACACATGTCTCTTTTCCCTCTTTTAGTAATCATTTATCATCATTTATCTGCTTCCAATTGCTCAACTATATTTATTTTTCTAGGTTTCTCTTGCTTCCTCTTACGTTTGTGTTTAAGGTCTATTTTCTCCCCCTATAGAATTATACTTACATTTATAGCATGTATTATTCTTATAAGGCTTTATCTTTTGCCTTTTAGACTATCACATTTCAAGATTTTCTTTTTTATGGTAGTTGCAGTATAATCTTATATGATTCTAAATGGAGTTCCTTGGTATTTTAATGCTTGCTTGCTTTCTGGCTGCTTTCATTATTTTTCTTTTACCTAGAAACTCTGGATCTTGGCTTTGACACTTCCAGATATGTTCAATCTGGGCTTCTTTCAAGAGGTAACCAGTGGATTCCTTCCATTTTACTTTATCCTTTGGTTCTAATACATTGAGGATTGTTCTTTTATGGTTTCTTTGAATATGGTATTCAGCTTTTTTGTTTTGTTATGATTTTTAGAAACTTTTGTTATTTTAAAATAATCTCTTCTTACCTGTAGTTTTAGGTCATTTTTTTTAAGAGAAGCATATAAATTATCTACCATTTTCCTCTAGTATCCTGATTTTGTTCTCATATTTCTTGGCTCATAGATTTAATTAATTTTCTTTGCATTATTTTAAGATTTTTTTTCAGAGAGTCTGCTACTTGGGTAAGATTTTCCACATTTTTTTCCTAAGCTATTTATTCTTCTTTTTTTTTTTCTACTTGAGAATACAATTCTATTTTGTGACTTATTAAAAATTTCTTGCAGAGATTCTTGGAGTCCTTGTAGCTGAGCCTTTATTTGCTATGGAGTTGCTTTTTTCTTCTAGGTTACCTTAACATCTATATTTCTTAAACATTTCTTCAATTTGCTCATGTCTAAGTTTGGTTTCCAGATTAAGACTCTGTGTTAGAGTCAGTCTCTGTCTCCTCTCTGTTTCCTCTTCTACTCTTGGATAGAATGAGAGGACCTTGTTTGTCCCTCTCCCCTCTATAGTCTGAATACTGAATCTAGAATTGCTAGAGTTCTGGAAAATAGGGCTAGACGTAGGCCCTAGCCTCTGACATGATCCCAGTCCCTTGCCTCTTCTGGTGGTCCAAGGCAAATGTTGGTGAACTACTGTGTGAAGAGTGTGGAGAAAGTAATGTTTTATAAGGAAGTGATTATAGTGGTAGAATGAATTAAAGGCTTTAAGATGGAATTCCTCGGAAGATATAGCCCCAGAATATATATATATATATATGTATATTTTTTTTATGGAACCAAATCCCTCTGACAGTGGCCATTGTATATGGTCTATTTCAAGGCTACTACAACAAGCCTTCAAACTGTGAAAAGAGTCTTCTCTACAGGACCATGGAGAGACTTCGGAAGGAAGTAGAACTCAGAGATTGTTACAGTGGGACCGTGCTTTTTCACAGTCTAAGTGGTGGCACAGGAGCAGGTATGTAATAGGAAGGTGGGGGAGGGAATCTAGCTATATTATTTATTATTTTGGATTACAAAGCACTCATCTAGCTCCCCCCCCCCCACTTTTTTTTCTACCAAGTTACTGGGTCTGTAATTCAGATAAACTGCCTGATGGCAGCTAGTGGTTAATGATGCCTGAACCTTGTAGCCTGAATGGTTAGAGCTCTCCAACATGTGTTACGTCAAATGAAAGATTATCACATTTTCCCTACTCAGTTATGCTTTGTTTCATGGTTTGCCATGAAAGATGATATTTGTAACTTTTGAAATTTTTATCATTATTAGAACAGTTAAAAGTATACATAGTCCAAAGAGATTAAAAAACAAAAATGAGGACATATATGTACACAAATATTTAAAGCATCTCTTTTTTGGGGGAAAAAGAATTGGAAAGTGAGGGGATACTTATCCTTTGGGGAATGATGAGTAAATTATAGTATAAGATTAAAATGGAATACTATTGTGCTATAAGAAATGACAACTAGGAGGAGCTCAGAAAAAAACCAGAAAGTCTTGCATGAACTGAAGCACAGTGAAATAAGCAGAACCAGGAGATCACTTAACACAGTGACAGGAGTACTATACAATGCACAATTCTGAATAATAGCTATTTTCAGCAATGCAATGATCCCAAAGGACTAATGATAAAAACTATGTCATTTGCTTCCAGGCTAGAATCTAAATCCAGACCAAAATAAACTTTTTTCACTTTCTTAATTTTTTTTTTCATTTGAATTTCCTTCTACAATAGGATTAATATGGGGAAATGTTTTACATGATCATACATGTAAAATCTGTGTAAGATTGCTTACCAAATCAACATGGCTGGGTGGGGAGGAAGGGAGATAAGACAAGAATTCTAGACTCAATATTCTTTGAAACATGTTGGAAATTATTGTTACATGCAATTGGGGAAAAATAAAAATCTTTTTTTTTTCTTAAAAAGGAGTATACAGAGACAGATGTTATGGGAGTAAGTTGATTAGGATGGAATGATATGTGAAAAATCAAGGGATGAAAAAGAGGATTGCACAGGAAGAAAAGGGAAGGGGGAGGTAGAATGGAGTAAATTATCTCACCCATGAGGTAAGAATTACAGTGGAAGTAAGAACTACAGTGGAAGGGGGGATGAAAATGTGATGGGAAATGCTTAAACCTTATTCTCATTGGAATTGGTTCAGAGAAGGAATAACAACCATACTCATTTGGATATAGATTCCTATCTTACCCTTTAGAGAAGTAGGAGGGGAATAAGACAAGGAGGAGTAATCAAAGGGAGGAAAAAGTAGAGGGATGATTAAAAGCAAAACACTTGGGAGAAAGGACAGTCAAAGGAGAGAGAGCAGAATCAAAAGGGGAAAATAAGATGTAGGGGAATACACAATTGGTAATCATAACTGTGAACATGAATGGGATGAACTCACCCATAAAATAGAAATAGATCTCAGAGTGGATCAAAAACCAGAATTCTATAATATAATGTTTACGAGAAACACATTTAAGGCAGAGAGACATACACAGAAGTAGGTAAGGTGCTGGAGCAGAATTTCTTGTGCTTCAGCTGAAGTAAAAAAAAAAAAACAAAAACAGGGAAATTACATCTTGATAAAAGGTACTATAGACAATGAAGCAATATCAATACTAAACATATACACACCAAATGGTATAGTCTCCAAATTTTTAAAGGAGAAATTAAATGAGCTTCAGGAGGAAATAGACAGTAAAACTATACTAGTGGAGGACCCAGATTTTCCCCTCTCAGAACTAGATAAGTCTAACCAAAAAATAAACAAGAAGGAAGTAAAGGAAGTAAATGAAATTTTAGAAAAGTTAGATTAATAGATCCCTGGAGAAAATTGAATGGAAATAGAAAGGAATATACCTTCTTTTCAGCAATACATGGCACATACTTAAAAAATGACCATGTGTTAGGAAATAAAAACTTCATAACCAAATGCTAAAAAGCAGAAATAATAAATTCATCCTTTCTGGATCACAGTGTAATAAAAATTATAATCAATAAGATCCATGGAAAGAAAAACTAAAAATTAATTGGCAACTAAATAATCTAATTCTAAAAAAGGGATGGGTCAAAGAACAAATGATTGAATCAACTAATTTTATTAAAGAGAATGACAATGAAAAGAAGACATATCAAAATTTATGGGATACAGCCAAAGTAATACTTATGGAAAAATTTACATATTCATATGCTTACATCAGTAAAATAGAAAATAAAAATTTAGAAAAAAATGTAAAATCCTAACTAAAGACTAAAGTGAAAATCCTAATGATCAAAGGAAAAATTAATAAAATTGGAAGAAAAAGAATCATTGAACTAATAAATAAGCCTAGGAGTTGTTTTTTGGGGAAAGAACAAATAAAATAGAGCATTGGTTAATTTGACTAAGAAAAAAAGAAAAAAGAAAATCAAATTACCAGAACCAAAAATGAAAAGTATAAATTCACCACCAATGAAGAGGAAATTAAAGCATTCATTAGGAGCTATTTTGCCTAATTATATGCCAATAAATCTGACAATCTAAGTGAAATGGATGAATATTTCATGATTTGCCATGAATTCATTGTCAGATGAAATGCCAGTTATGGCCAAATTCATGACTGAAGAATTTGTTTCCATTTGACTAGCCTACTGGTAATGAATCTTTCCATCCTTAGGCAGACTATTCCTTGCTTTTACCAAGATTGTATTTGAAGCTGTTCCATCTTGGTAGAACCTGTTACAACTTGTTTTCTCATTAACATAGCCTTTAAGAATCCAGGGTCATGGGGGCAGCTGGGTAGCTCAGTGGAGTGAGAGTCAGGCCTAGAGACAGGAGGTCCTAGGTTCAAACCTGGCCTCAGCCACTTCCCAGCTGTGTGACCCTGGGCAAGTCACTTGACCCCCATTGCCCACCCTTACCAATCTTCCACCTATGAGACAATACACCGAAGTACAAGGGTTTAAAAAAAAAATTAAAAAAAAAAAAAAGAATCCAGGGTCACTTCCATGCCACAGTGAGACATCAGAGTACAACTTTGTGGAGGGTAAGCATAGTAGATGGCTGATGAACTGGGCCCAGAATTGGATATAAGTACAGAAAGGACTGGATTGCCTTTGGGAAATGATGCAGTGATTTTAATAGCTTCAAGCTTCTTCATGAAATTAAGGCTCATCTATTTCACATTAGTATTCTTCTAGTGTGTATGACTGTTAGTTATGTTATATCTCGGTCTTTAAAAAACTCAAATTGAGTCAGTCAAAGGGCAATAGAAGGAGCAGCCAAGTGGCTCAGTGGATAGAGAGCCAGGCCTGGAGATGGGAAATCTCAGGTTCAAATTTGACCTCAGACACTTCCCAGCTGTGTGACCCTGGGCTTAACCCCAGTTGCCTAACTCTTACTGTTCTGCCTTAGCCTGGATACTTAGTATTGAGAATAAGACAGAAGGTAAGGAGTTAAAAAAAATAGGGTGGGGAAAGGAAATGAGAGAGTTGCATGATGGCTGTGAATACAAACTACAACATATTATCAATAATCAATCAGGTAAAAGAAGGTACATAGGGGATCATCAGAGAGATGTTAGATAAGAAATGGAGATGGGGTGTCACCAAATAAGATAACTAATTCTTTGTTTACATCTTTTACTGCTATCAATCACTACATCATCTAATACTTGGTAACACTGCTTTCTTTCCTTTTCTCTTCCCTTTCCTTCTTTCTACCCACTCATTTTTTTAATTACCCATTTTTTAATACTTCATCCACCTCCACCCAATAAACCATCTATTGTAACTAAGAATAAAAGGAGGAAGGAGAAAAAAAGGAGTTCAGCAAAAGTAACCCCTAGACATTATATGCAGTATTCCACAGCAATTGTCTCCCACTTCTTCAAATGGAGGGAAATGCATTTTCTCTTGTCTTCAGGGCCAAGCTTAGTCATCGTAACTACACAGATTATAACATGACTTTCCAGCATGTCCTAAACCTTCCTTGGGGCTATGTTCTAGTCCTTTACAACTTTTAGTTGCTTCACCATGTCTCAAGCCTCATAATTCCCACTTTTATTTAAGCTCCAGCTTCACTAACAGAGAATTTTTCTAGAATTGCTTTCTGCTAGTCCCAAGAAAATTCTTAGGTCTGTTTCCATGAACTTTTGCTCTATTTTGAGTGCTGATGTTACTTCTATCTTTAACATTCTACTATCAGTAAAAGAAAGGAAAAAAAATTTACCCACATATATCCCAAATTTGCTAGCATGATACCCCTGTGCCTACCCTCCCATTTTCAATAAAGAAATTTCATTTTCTGTATCCAACTGCCAGTCTTCTTTAGAAAACACATTGTATAGTGAGAAGCAGCATTGCATAGTGGTTCTGGAGTCAAAAGACCCGAGTTCAAGTCCTAATTCTTTTATTTGTGTATTAGGTGACTATGGGGGAGTCCCTTGACATCCCTATGCTAAAATTTTCTTCATACCTAAAATATAGATAATACTTTCATTAGACTTTTCATAAGGTTATTGTGAGGATCAAATAGAATCATGTAAAGCACTTTGCTGTTATAGAAAGGTAATCTATTGTTAGCTTTCACTTTTTGAAGCCACGGGAATCAGACTTACATTTCTTAAAAGTTTTTTTATTCGTTTTTAATCAGAGTAGACATTTGATTTAATCATTGTATAAATATTACATTTCCTGAGTATATACATAGGTGTTCTGGTCTGTAGGATTCTGTAACAAGAACCCTACTTTAAAAATAATTTCTCTAATGTGTGATTAAAAACAAAATGAGAGTCATGGAGGCCAGATTAAACTGCTCAAAGATTGCCATATTTGAATGACTCTCTGTCCCTATAATAATTAATCAACAACTATTTATGAGAAACCATCCCCTGCTCATGCTCTCTTATCCCCATTCCCTTCGACTAGATTCCATCTATGTCCCAGGCCAACTCTGCCTACTCTTTCCATTGAGCCCTCTGGAATTTCTGTTTCACAGCAAGCACATCTTTTGCATTGGACCTCTTTATCACACTCATGTCATCTATTAGTCCTCCCAAAGCCCTGTTTCTACCCTGATGACACTGCATCCTTGATGATCCTCTCTTTATGACTATTCCTTCTCATATGATCTTGGAAAGGAAGACAGAATATCTTCCCACCATCACTTCCAGATACTCCTCCTTTGCCTCCTTCACTAAGTAACCTTTTCTCTTTTGAAGTTCACACAATTAAAATTTTCCACTCAGTCAAGTATACTGACTCCCAAGTCATCTTTCCTTTCTCAAGGAGCTCAGCACCTGTTTTGCCATATTCCTCTCATTCTCAATTCTTGTCCATGGACTAAGGCACTTGAATATTACATTTGTCTGGTCACTCAAACTCCCTAAATTTTCATTCTGGGAGGACTAATAAATGGAAAGAGTGTGTGGTCCAGGTTAATCACCAGTAACAGTATCTCCTTTAGATCATTGATTGACCTAGTAGTTAGAACTTCAATATCATTTAACCAGTGATCATCAATTAGCTTTCACAAAGGGATATTTACTGAGAAGATATATTAAGGACAAAAGTACAAAACATCCCCCCAAACCATCTCCCTTCTACAGTCTCCATTCCTGGAGAGAGTAGCCTCAAACTTCCAAGTTCACTTTCAAATATGGTATAGCCAATGCACAAAGCAGCTCCCTTTTTTGGTAGAGATCATGTTCAGCATGTTGGGTCAAGCAGATCATTTGAGACTTCCCTCTTCATCAGTCTTGGTTGTCTGCAAACTCCAACATAGACTTCAGTTCCTGGACCCTTGGCATCTCTTGACCTTTCAGTGCTCATAAAATTATAGCCTAGTTGGTTCCATCTCTACTCTTTCCCCTCATGCAGGAAATAATGAACACAATAGAGACATAAACAATAAGTTCATGCATTTGTGGCTTCATGTCAAACCAAGTAGAGGACATAGGCCACTGGTGCTCTTTCCATCTGGACAATATGGCAGTTATTGCCATTTTACCCAAACACAGCCAGGCAGGAAAGAGTCTGAGGTTGAGTCATTGTTATCCTCTTTCGCCATGTTGTCCTCACCATTCTTAGTGGAAAGAGGAAACTTTAAAATATAATGACTTTCCATTTCTTTTAAAAGTATTCACATTTTGTTTTAACAACATATTCTCTTATTTTTAAGTTTTCTACCTTTAATGAAACTGTAACTAAAATAAACTTTATAATATAACAAAGAATAAAGGTGTTTTATATAATGGATGGGGGAAAGCTTTTAGTATGTTTGCTTCTGAGTCATAAGCTAGTAAAAAATACTTTTCCTACCTTATGTGATACACAGACCAGAGGATCATAGAATACCAGCAGCCATGAAGTCCACAAGTGGGATTTCATCCAGCTGAGCACACTGCACATGAGCATAAGGTCTGGGCTTTCATTGGCCAATTCCTTATTACATCATTGTTATGGCAGCATCCATATTTCAGTAGAGGTGGATATATAGAGACGAAGGTTTCCAAAATTACCTTTTCTATTTCCTGCAGTAAATATTTACTCTTCTATTAACTTGCTGCTATCTGGATTTTTATTTTTTTCACTTAGGTCTTGGCTCTCATCTCTGTGAGGAAATCAGAGATGAATATCCCTTAGGACAGATTCTGTCTGTAACGGTGGCCCCATACCAGACTGGCGAGTGCCCTCTTCAACATTACAACATTCTGTTGTGCCTTTCTTGGCTTCAGAGGTAACCTCACTAAGTATCTAAAAAAATGAGGCTTTAGGCAAATCTCAAATGGAAGGAAGCAATGGTGCAGTTTTGTTAGATCCAGAGCTTTTTACCCAAGGACAGACTACTAAATTTGGGAGGGAAAGACTATTGAACTCAGTTCTAGTATAAGAATTGATGATGACTATGAGTAAATCATTTCATCCTCTTGTACCTCAATTTTTCGGCTGTAAGATGGAAATAATAATATTGATATTTTGTCACAGAGGTGAGGATTAATGCTAATAATTCATTACAAAGCATTTAAAACATGAAATGCTATTGCAATTGATGATGGTGATTATATTCATTCTGTGATATTTAATATCCTTTGTATCTTCTTAAAGTATGTTATTTTGATTTTTAATTTACAAAGTTGTTTTAAATTAGATTACAGTGTTCATGAGTGCTTATTAAAATAAAAAAATTGAACTTTATAACCTGGTCTATTTTAGACCTTAACTATGGTAGGGAAGCAGTGGGAATGGTTGTGCCACAATGGATGTAGCGAAGTTAGAGGGAGCTGGTTTGGTGGTAAAGATACAGAGTTTTGCTTTGGACATGCTATATTTTAATTGCTAAGAGGACATTTAGTGGGGTGTCCTGCACGGAGTTAGAGATATGAGACTGGAACTGAGGTGTCTGGTTAGGAATAAAGAGAGTGAGAAAGAAAGAGACTGAGGAGTCATTAGCCTAGAGATGGGGACTAAAGCCATTAAAGGTGGGGATTAAGTGTGATGGTCAAGGGAGAGGGCCTAAAGACACATCCTTATTAAGATCCGGGCAAGAGAATGGGGAACCAATGGAAGCTGGAGGAATTGGAGAAGTAGGAGAACCAGCAGAGTGTGGGTGACATCTTCTTTATTAGAAGACTGTGGTTGCTGGTGTCAGAAGTTGCAGAGAAGTCAAGGAAGATGAAGACTAAAAGAAAGGCCATTGAGTTTGGCAATTAAGAGGTGACTGGCAACCTTAGATAGAACAGTTTCAGGAGAGTGAAAGGGTGGGAGGGTAAAGGGGGCAGAGCTCCAGAGGACAAAGAAAATAAATTTCAGGGTTAAGAAACAGTAAGGGTGGGACAGCTAGGTGGCTTAGTGGATAGTGCCAGGCCTGGAGTCAAGAGAATTTGGGTTCAAATGTGGCCTCAGACACTTCCTATATGTGTGACCTTGGGTAAGTCACTTAACTCCCATTTGCCTAGCTCTTGCCCTTCTGTCTTAAAGTTGTTACTAAGACAGAAAATAAGAGTTTAAAGAAAAAAAAAGAAACAATAGAGGCCAAATGGGACGCATGCCCTTCTTCCACAAGCTCTACCTAATCACAGGCATCTACTCAACCTACTAGGAGCCTCCCTCAGTTCCTCCTGACATTGCAGGCATCCCAGTAAAATGTGTGGGCTATCCATCTGTTATCACCCTCTTTCATCATGTTACCAGCCCCCTTTTTTTTTTGTGCATTTGTGTCTTTAACTTCATCCTTTTACTCTTTCTCTGTCAAAATTCCTCATATGGAATATGCTTCAGCCTGCTTACATCTATCTCTGAGAGGCAGCTAGAGCATTGGACCTGGAATCAGGAAGACCTGAGCTCAAATCCTCACAAACTTACTAGTTGTGTAATACTGAGCCAGTCATTTAACCTCTTTCAGGCTCAGTTTCCTCAAATATAAAGTGAGGATAATAATAGCACCTACTACTACTCAGGGTTGTTGTGAGAATCAAATGACATGATATTTTAAAAGTGCTTAGCACAGTGCTTGGCACCTAAAAAGTGCTTAATAAATTCTTGTTAAGTCCTTTACTTCCACTAAAAAATGCCTTTACAGACTCAGTGACCTCTTCTTCTCTCATTCCACAGGAGACCCAGTTGTGGAAGGCTATCAGTCCAAATGCATACTGTCCATATGCTGAGACAAGCCCTTTAATTTCTGGCCTGACTTTTCTCATTTATAAAATAAAGAGGTTGGAGTATGGTCTCTTTATACCCTTCCAACCCTAAATCTATGCTATGAATAGGAGGGAACTGGCCTGCTTAGGGGACTCTTAGTATCAGGAGAGACACTCAGTGAGGATTTCTTAGGCTTTGCTTCATGTTACAGCACTGACCAGACCTGTAGTGCCCCAACTGTTGTGGTCTTTGTCTTTGTAGTTATGCAGATGGCATCTTTCTGTTCCACAATGATGATGTCCTGAAGAGAACAGCAGCCAGCATGGAGAAGAAAAATATCCATGAGCCTAGAAAGCTATCCCAAGTGTCCCTGTCCAACATGAACACCTACATTGCAGACTGTGTGGCAGGACTCTTGTACCCAGTCAACAATTTCCGGCCAACCAGGTAAAAGATTTGAGTTCTTGCCTCCTTCCTCCCTCTTATTCTCTCTCCTCCTTATCTGCCTCCGTTGTTTGTTCCCCAGGTAATTAGTTAGGTAGCACAATGGATAAAATGACAAGCCTGAATTTGAGAGGACCTCGGTTCAAATTTGACCCTTCCTAGCAGTGTGACCTGGGAAAATCACTTAACCCCAATTGCTACTCTTCTGTCTTATAATTAATACTAAACAGAATGCAAGGAGTTTTTTTAAACTTTTTTTTTTCAATTACATGTAGAAACAATTTTTGAGAATTATCTGACATGTTGCAATTCAAATTCTCTCCTGCCTTCCCTCCTCATCTTAAAGATTGGATCTTTGGGGTTTTTCCAACAGTAGGTTACTATGGTCATTAACTACTGTATACTGATTGCCTAACCGATTCCATTGATCTATTTCTTAGCCAGTACCAGATTATTTTGATGGTTACTGTTTTATAATACAGTTTGAGATCTCAGACAGCTAGGCCTCCTTAATTTTTTTTCCCATTGATTCCCTTGATGTCCTTGACTTTTTGTTCTTCCAGGTGAATTTTATTATTTTTTTCTAGATCTATGAAATAATTTTTTGGTAGTTTGGTATGGCACTGAATAGGTAAATTAATTTAGGTAGGATTGTCATTTTTATTATATTGGCTTGACCTATCCATGGGCAATTAACGTTTTTCCAATTATTCAGGTCCAACTTTTGCGTGAAAAGTGTTTTGTAATTGTGTTCATATTAGTTACTGGTTTGGCATTTTATATTGTCTACAATTATTTTAAAATGGAATTTCCTTCTCTATTTCTTGCTGTCGGACTTTGTTGGTGGTAAGTAAAAATGCTGATAATTTATGCGGGTTTATTTTGTATTCTGCAAATTTGCTGAAGTTAATTGTTTCTATTAGCAACTTGGTTGATTCATGGTTCCCTCATCATATCATCTGCAAAAAATGATAATTTGTTTCCTCCTTACCTATTCTAATTCCTCCAATTTCTTTTTCTGCTCTTATTGTAATAGCTAGCATTTCTAGTACAATATTAAATAGTAGTGGTGATAATGGGCATCCTTGTTTCACCCCTGATCTTATTGGGAAGGATTCTAGTTTATCCCCATTACAGATAATGCTTGCTGATGGTTTTAGATAGATGCCATTTATCACTTTAGGGAAAGCTCCTTTTATTTCACTGTTTTTATAGGGAAATGGGTATTGTATTTTTGTCAGAAGCTTTTTCTGCATCTATTGATATAATCATATGTTTTCTGTTGCTTTTGCTATTGGTAATGATCAATTATTCTGATAGTTTTCCTAGAATATTGAATCATCCCTGCCTTCCTGAGGTAAAACACACCTGGTTCTGGTGCATGATCCTTGTGATACAATGCTATAATATCCTTGTTATTATTCTTTTTTTTTTTTTTTAGTTTTAAACCCTTAACTTCTGTGTATTGACTTATAGGTGGAAGATTGGTAAGGGTAGGCAATGGGGGTCAAGTGACTTGCCCAAGGTCACACAACTGGGAAGTGTCTGAGGCCGGATTTGAACCTAGGACCTCCTGTCTCTAGGCCTGGCTCTCAATCCACTGAGCTACCCAGCTGCCCCCTCCTTATTATTATTGTATTTATTTTTTGTATCAAAATTCATCAGAGAGATTAGTCTATGGTTTTCTTTCTCTGTTTCAGTTCTTCCTAGTCTAGTTGGCAGTACCATATTTGTGTCATAAAAGAAATTTGGAAGAATTCCTTCTTCCCCAATTTTCCTAAATAGTTTATGTAGTATTAGAGTTAATTGTTCTCTGAATGTTTGATAGAATTCATTTGTAAATCCACTTGGCTCTCAGGTCTTTTTCTAAGGGAATTCACTGATAGTTTGTTTAATTTCTTTTTCTATCATGGGATTGTTTAAATATTCTATTTCCTCTTTTGTTAATATGGGCAGTTTATAGTTTTTGTAAATATTCATCTATTTAATCTAGATTTTCATATTTATTGGCATATAGTTGAACAAAATAACTTCAATAATTGCTTTAATTTCTTCTTCATTGGTTGTGACTTCACCTTTTTCATTTTTCATACTAGTAATTTGATTTTCTTCTGTCTTTTAAAAATCAATTTAATCAATATGTATCTATTTTATTTTTTCAAAATACCAGCTTCTTGTCTTATTTCTTACGTCAATAGTTTTCTTACTTTTAGTTTTATTAATCTCTCCCTCAAGTTTCAGGATTTCCAATTTGGTATTTAATTGACAATTTTAAATTTCTTCTTTTCCTAGTATTTTTTAGTTGTATGCCTAATTCATTGATCTTCTCTTTGTTTTATTGATGTAATCATTTACGGTAGTCATTGGCAAACTATGGCTTGCGGGCCAGATGCAGCCCTTCTCCTTCATAATCTTTCAGTCAAAATACAAGAATTTTGTAAAATGTATCATTGTTATTTTTTAATAAATTATATTGGTCCACCTAAAGTTTTTTTCCTTTCCTTTGATCCCTCTCTTTAAAAAGTTTGCCCATCACTGATTTAGAGTTATAAATTTCCCCCTAAGTACAGCTTTGGCTTTATCCCATAAATTTTGGTATCTTATCTCCTCATTGTATTCTCTTTAATAAAATTATTGTTTCTAGGATTTGTTCTTTGACCCATTCATTCTCTCTTTTTAAAAACCCTTACTTTTTCTCTTAGAAGCAATATTCTGTATTGGTTCCAAGGCAGAATAGTGGTAAGGGCTAGAAAATGGGGTTTAAATGGCCTACCCAGGGTCACACAGCTCAGAAGTATTTGAGGTGAGATTAGAACTGAAGATTTCTCATCTTTAGGACTAGCTCTCAATCTATAGAGCCAACTAAATGTCCCCTCAACCCATTCATCCTTGAGGATAAGATTATTTTGTCTCCAACTAATTTTTAATTTTTATTTCCACTGTTCTTTGTTGAATATAATTTTAATTGCATTATGATCTGAAAAAGATGCATATAATATTTCTACTTCTCTACATTAGTTGTGAGGTTTTTATGCTCTTTTGTATGATCAGTTTTTGTGAAGGTGCCATGCACTGCTGAGAAAAGATATATTTCTGTTCCTATTCATTTTTCTCCAGAGGTCTATCAAATCTAATAAGTTCTATTTATCTCCTTAACTTCTTTCTTGTTTATTTTTTGGTTGGATTTATCTACTTTTGAGAGAGGAAGGTTGAAGTCTCTTACTAGTAAAATTTTACTTTTTCCTCCTGTAGTTATGTAACTTTTCCGTTAGGAATCTGAATGCTATTCCATTTGATGCTTATATGTTTAGTATTGATAATACTTCATTGTCCATGGTGCCTTTTATCAAGATGTAATTTCCTTCCTTACATTTTTTGACTAGATTAATTTTTAGTTTAGTTTTGTCTGAGATCTTGATTGCTCCCCCTGATTTTTTTACTTTAGTTGGAGCTCAACAGATTCAGCTCTATCCCCTTACTTTCATTCCATGTGTGTTTCCCTGACTTAAATGTGTTCTTGTAGATAGTGTAATGTGGGATTCCTGTTTTTAATCCAGTCTGCTATTTTTTTCTGTTTTATGGGTGAGTTCGTCCCATTCACATTCCCAGTTATGAAGATTAATTGTATGCTCCTCAATCTTATTTTCACTCTATCCTTCTCTCTCTCGTGAAATTTAAATTAACATCAAATAACTCCAAATATTATATTTTATAAAGTTTATTAATAATCATTTGAAGTAGAAAAACAAAAAGAACAAAAGCAAAAACCTGAGTAAAAAACACCTGAGTAAAATTCTCCTGCCTCTTACCTCACCCCACCTCCACCAGCCACATTTCTTGGAGAAGAGAGAGAGGGAAGAGCTACACAAAACTTATATCCTCCCTACATTAGCCATAAATGCCACATTTTTTAAAATGTAATTTCGTGAGAGCCATACAGTGCTCACAGTGTGTGCTCCTGTAATAGTGCGCGCTCCTGTAACAGAGCCTGAAAAAAAATTGACTTTATGGCTCCTGCAGAAAGAGCCATACATTGCCAACCCCTGCTATAGAGTAAGGTAGATTTCCATAGCTGATTGAATATTGGTGTTATTCCCACTTTGAACTAATTCTGACAAGAGTAAGGTTCAAACATTGCCTGTTATCCTCCACTCCCCATCTTCTCCTCCAGTGTATTGACTCTTCTGTGCCTCTTCACATGAGATCTCACCTTTTCTCTTCTCCCTCTATGTTCCTTTTTCTTGTCCCTTGATTTTTTGGAGGGGATATTGTGAAGATGGGATTAACTTCCCCCTGATCATTTTTAGATTTAATCACCAGAAGCATGTATACCCCACTTTAAGTATGGGGAGGTTTATGATCCACATGAGTGATAGTGGGTGACAAATCAGAATCGATGGACTGCCACCCTGGGCAGTATTAAGCAAAACTTTCCTGTGCCTTCCTTCTATTTTACGTGGACCAATTACTAATCACCAATTCTGGTGATTAAATATAAAAATTGGCAGGAGAGAGTTAATCCCATCTTCACAATCCCCCTGTGATCGTTTGGGAGACTAATCTCCCCAATTGATCATTTGACATAATCATCTTGTACCCCTAAAAATCTTCTAACTACAAGTGTATACAATATTGCACCTTCTAAGAGGTAACTGCAATAATTTGAGATAAGAGGAAAATAGAAGAGAGAGAGAGAGCAAAACCAATGTTTTGCTAGGTGCATTGACAAAAAGCCAATTAGAGGACAGTCCCTTTTGGCATAAAAGTTAACATTCAAAATAAATGCATTCAACCCCCTTGAGTTCAATCAATTGTACTCCAAAGTTCATTTTGTATCTTCTTGATACATTGTAGGTTTCTGTAGGCATCTTTCTCCAAACAGTTCATTTTCTGGATTCAAGGAATTAAGTTTCTTTTACAGAAATATTTCTGGAACAAAATTTTAAATTGTAGATTTTATGAAAATATATACAATCCCCCCTGAGGAGGGTATTGACCAATATCCAGATCAGCTCAGGATACATGGTTGAGTTATGGAGTATAAGAGTCAAAAATCAAAAGAAAAACCCAAAATATGAAAAGAAAAACAAATAGAAGAAAAAAATTCAAAATCAGGATGAAAATATCAAAAATCTATGTATAAAAATTTTCTGAGTAAACAAGAATAAATTCATAATAGGCCCTTGTTTTAGGGTCAAATTAAATAAATTTCTGTCCCACAAGTCTGTAGGACAAAATGCAGTAATATTGCAGTTACCCATTGGCAGCCAGAATTATAGTAAGTTGTCATACTATAAAAGAAAAAAAAAGACTAGATTTTCATGTGAGAGGGAAGTGTCATTCCCTGGTCTGGTTTTATCTTCACTCTCAGGGATAGGGGAGCCAGCATGATAGCGAAACTTTGGTACTTGTTGAAATGTGGGACAGGGAAGGTCTACATCAAACAACCACAACCTCAAACCTCAAACAAATCCTCTGTCTTGGCATAGATTCTCATCAATCCCACCAGGATTGGTTTGGTCTTTTTGACCTTATGCTCTAGGCACTATGCAGATTGCTCTTTGTGCTCTCCTTGGCACTGTGGTGGTTCTTTTGTTCCCCTCACTGTGTGTTTGGAATTCAGGGAGGTGCCATTTAAAAGTATCTTACAAACTTCCTGTGGACAGGTGGAGGACTTTGAGACTACATTTCCCGTGATTCCAATGGGTTTCCGGTTTCTGATGTGATTATGTCAGAGAACGGGAACCAACGTATAGGGCGGGCTGGAGACGGCCTCTTTGATACCTGAGCGGGCTCTCTGGTGTGCGAGAGGAGGAAGATGGGTAGAGATACAGACGGGCCTCATTTTTAAATATAGTCAGGCGTGGTCATATATATTTTACCAACATGGCCATGGCAATTAAAATATTAATTTCTCTTATAATATCAGCCTTTATCATTTTTAATCGTTACATCACCTGGAATCAGGTACAAACATTAATCACAGTCCCATAACATTTATCAATAAATTGCAGGTTTCCATAGTCTAAAGCTTTTGGGTATGCATTTATATTAGAGTAAATATACATTTTAAACTTATATTACTGCAGAATCAAAAAAAGAGATTAATATTGATTATATGTACTTTAGGTATAAGAAATGAGAAAAGGGGAAATAAAATATTTTATTAAAATGTTTTAAAAAGCAATAATAAAATAAACACCTTCTACAAAGGCATAGGAAGTGATGAAAGGAAAGATCTTTAAAAGTAGCAAGAACTTCCTGTGACCAACACTTTTGCCTTCCTGTGCCTTTCTTCCACTTTATGTGGACCAATTACAGCTAAAGTTTTGCTTAGGACTGTCCAGGAGGCAGTCAGTCAATTCTGATTCATCACCCACTGTAACACATGTGTGTCACAGACCTCCTCATACTTGAAGATAAAAAGGGTGTATATGCTTCTGGTGATTAAATCTAAAAATGGAGAGGGGAGAATTAATCCCATCTTCACAATATTAACCCATACTATTTAGCTTACTCCCTTCTTTCTATGTATACTTCTTCTCATTGCCCTATTAGTGATAACATTTTAAGTACCTTAGATATCTTGAATACTTTAAGTACCTTAAGTATCTCAAGCATCATAGATATCTTACACATCTCAATTATTACCTTCCCATATATGAATGTAATCAATTTAACCTCAAATCTTCAATTTTCTGCTTACCTTGTCATGCTTCTCTTGAGTATCTATTTTGCTTAATGAATTTTCTTTTTACCTCTGTTTTTTGGGGGTTTTTTGTTGGTTTTTTTGGTCAGGAATGTCTGGAAATCTTCTATTTCATTAAATATCACTTTTTTTCCCTCTTGGAGGATTATGCTTAATTTTTCTGGGTAGGTGATTCTTGGTTGTAGGCCTCGATCCTTTGCCTTTTGGAGTATCATATTCCATGCCTTCTAGACCTTTAATGTAGAAGCTGTTAAGTCTTGTGTAATGTTATCTGAGATTCCATGATATTTGAATTGTTTCCTTCTAAATGTTTGGAGTACCTAGTCTTGGGATGTTTTATTTTAGAGTCTTTTTTAGGAAGTGATCAATGGATTCTTTTAATTTCTATTTCTCCATCTTGTCTGAATATATCAGGGCAGTTTCCCCTAATGATTTCTTATAATAAGGCATCCAGGAACTTTTTTTGATCATAGCTTTAAGGTATTCTGATAATTCTTAGATTATCTCTCATGAATTCAGGTCAGTTTTTCTAGTGATATATTTGAGATTTTCTTCTATTTTATTTTCATTCTTTTGATTTTGTCTTATCATTTCCTGATGTTTTATGGAGTCATTAACTTCTACTTGTTCAACTCTAATTTTTAGGAATTTTTTTTCCTTGAGTTTTTGTCTTTCCTTTTTCATTTGGCCAATTCTACTCTTTAAGGTAGAATCTTCAGTGTTTCTTTTTGGCCTCCATTTTTATTTGTCCCATTCTAATCTTTAGGGAGTAGTTTTCTTCAGTGAATTTTCCCAAAGTTGTTGAATCTTTTTATCATTTCTTTTATTGGTAAATTTTTAAACTTCTTTTCAGGTTCTTCCAAGAGCTTTTTGTAGTCTGACAGCCATTCTCACTTTCCTTTGGGGCTTCACATGTTTCCTTTTTGCCACTGTTGTCTGATTCTGAGTTTTTATTTTAATTTTTCCAATAACTAAATAACTTTTTAAGTTAAATTTTTTCTTGTATTTTGCTCATTTTCCTATTATTTTTTCCCTCTCATTACCTTGTCTATTTGTTGACATTTTGCTCTGTTCCTGGAGCATAGGGAGCACTGTTTCGTGCTTCTAGTGTTAGCCTTCTCTGATGACAGCTGACGGTAGGCTCAGCTGTCTTTGGAGTCCCACAGTATGCACTTTGAGGGTATTGCTTGGCTGTCTTCCTGTGAAGAGGCATGCACTTATTTTGTCCAGCTGGATAATTCTCACCCTCCTTTCAGTTCCCCTATTGTCTTATGGACTCAACTGTTCCCTACTCAGTTAGTTGCCTCAGGCCACTTGGTAGCAAGTTGGGCTGCCCTCATACTTTGTCATTTCTTTGTCTGAGTGCTTTGGGCTGGTCCACATTCTTTTGGTTCCCCAATGCTGCACTTGATGTGCTACTTCCCCTTCTCACCCCAGTGAGATGTGTCCCTCCTGTTTTTCTTTGTTTTGAGGTGATTTGTTTTCTATTTTTGTGTGTTTGGTGGGTTTGGGCAAGCTTGTCCCTTACTCTGCCATATTAGTTCCCAGCATGTAACTGTCCAAAGGTAAGTGTTAAAAAAAATTTCCTCTTCCATTTTATTGGATGGATGATGGGAAGGAAAAGAGCCTCATTACTGGATGAAAGTAGAGGCACTTATACAGACAGTTTGGGTATTGACCCAAAATAGTCATTATCAGAGGCGACACACCTATTTATCTGAAACTTTCTACATATATTGTCTCCCCTGTTAGAATGTGAATTCTTTGAGAACAGAGACTCTTACTTTTCTGTTGGTATCCCTAGTACTTAGAACTGTGTTTTTCATAGATAGTAAACGCTTAATAATTTGTTCTTGGCTCCAAGGCTCTATCCACTGTGCCCCAATGCCTCTCATAGCACATACTGGGTATTTAGTAGGAAAATAATAGGTGCATAATAAATACTTATTGCTTCATTGATGATCAGTATGATATCATCTTAGCAAGTTACCTGGAACAATGAAAGGTTAAAGAATTTGAACATGGCCAACCAAGTAATAGAAATCAAGTTTTCTTGACTTCAAGAGTGGTCCTCTATCTACTATTGTATGGCATCATATGACTATGTTTGAATGTCTAAGTACTGATGTCTTTACAAAAAATTAGTCCCATGACTTCATGCATTGTATCCAATGGGTACCCTCCATTGAGCTCTATGAAGGAAGCATTGTCCCAAGTAGGCAATTTCTTGAACCAATGTCCAAAAGGCACATGATAAAACAGAAAAATTAAAGGATATAGAATGACCTTGTCATGTTGTTGGAAGAAACAAGAAGTCTTGGGAAGCTTTGGTAGCTATACTGACCAAATCTCTGTCATCCTATAGTGGGCTGAACATGGGAGTGGAACCCTGGGAGTTACTGCGGTCTGTCTGTCCTGTGCCAACCTTGAAATTCCTTCATGTTGCTCAGACCAGTACCAGGTAAGCAAGGAAGGTTTCCTCCTGGAAAAAGGAATAGAATATTTTGATAAAGATTATACTGCCTAGAAAAATAGCAGATGGAACTATCTGGTGGTTTGAAAGCTTCCTATTTAAGGTCTCTCTTCACAGGAGCAGTTATGACCTATCCTTGCTCAGAAATCTTTCATGACTTTCTTTTGCCCCCAGGATAAACTACAAAGTCCTTAACTTGGCATTTAGAACTCTATTTTACCTGAATTATTCTTTGTATACTCTATGCTTCAGTCAACCTAAAATACTCACTGCTCCCTAGCTCATTCCATTTTTGTCTCTATATATTTACACAGACCCTTCCTGGCACATATTTCCTTTCCCATCTCTGCTGTAATCCTTCTCTTGTTTCAAGGCCTAGGACAGATGTCATCTCCAGTTGAAAATCTTCTCTCATTTATTACATTTTCTCATTGAATTCAATTTGAGTTAACATTTTGCTTTGTACAAGACATGATGCTGGGCACTTCGGATATAAAATAAAGAATAAAACTTTCCCTGTCCTCAAGGAACTTATATTCTTCAACTGGTGGGGATGAAAAAGGAAGAAAGATAATTTTTAACATATATGTGTGTTTGTGTGTAATATAGCTAGTGATATTTGTAATATATAATATATTCAACATATGCATATATTATGTTTATGTGTAATATATTGTACACATAAGCACATATATGAAATAAAACTATAAACTCGTAATTTTAAGAGGTGGGGAATATATGTAATATATGTGACATACAATTAACATATATGTATATGTGTATATATTTAGTACAAAGTGTGCATGTGCATACATATATGTAAATATATGCATGTAATAAAAAGTTTAACAACTAACTGAGTGTGTCAGAAAGAAGCTGATAGGTAGGAGGTGCTACATTGATTGTGCTTTGAAACAAGTAAGGGAATCTGAAGGAGAGAGAGTCTATTACAGACATAGTCATGAAAGGCTTAGAAAGGGTAGGTTTAATATACTGTGTAGTGTAAGGGTTAAAATAGGGGTTTTGACAAAATAAGAGAGCAGCTTTTAATAATTTAAGTTTTAATGAGAATATAGTAGAGTTGTAAATTAATATTATCCTTTTAAGCAAGAGAAAAGAAAACTTCTAGCAGCTTTTAACAATGAACAATTTAATTAAGATAGAAATAGTAAACGAATATAGTATAAGACTAGAAGCTGGTACTTTGAAAAAACAGATAAAATAGACAAAGTACTGGTCAATCTAATAAAAAAAAGGAAAGAAGAAAACCAAATTGATAGTATCAAAGATGAAAAGGGAGACCTCACCTCTAATGAAGGGGAAATTAAGGCAATCATTAAAAAATATTTTGCCCAATTATATGGCAATAAATATAACAATTTAGGAGATATGGATGAATATTTACAAAAATATAAACTGCCTAGACTAACAGCAGAAGAAATAGAATACTTAAATAATCCCGTATCAGAAAAAGAAATTGAACAAGCCATCAAAGAACTCCCTAAGAAAAAATCGCCAGGGCCTGATGGATTCCCAAGTGAATTCTATCAGACATTCAAAGAGCAACTAATCCCAATACTATACAAATTATTTGACATGATAAGCAAAGAAGGAGTCCTACCAAATTCCTTTTATGACACAAATATGGTACTGATTCCAAAGCCAGGGAGATCAAAAACAGAGAAAGAAAACTACAGACCAATCTCCCTAATGAACATAGATGCAAAAATCTTAAATAGAATACTAGCAAAGAGACTCCAGCAAGTAATTAAGAAGATCATCCACCATGATCAGGTAGGATTTATACCAGGAATGCAAGGTTGGTTCTCAACATTAGGAAAACCATCCACATAATTGACCATATCAACAGTCTAACAAAAATCACATGATTATCTCAATAGATGCAGAAAAAGCCTTTGACAAAATACAGCATCCATTCCTATTGAAAACACTGAAAAGTATAGGAATAGAAGGACCTTTCCTAAAAATAATAGACAGCATATACCTAAAACCATCAACAAACATCATATGCAATGGGGATAAATTAGAAGCCTTCCCAATAAGATCAGGAGTAAAACAAGGATGCCCATTATCACCTCTATTATTCAACATAGTACTAGAAACACTAGCAGTTGCAATTAGAGAAGAAAAAGAAATTGAAGGTATCAAAATAGGCAAGGAGGAGACTAAGCTATCACTCTTTGCAGATGATATGATGGTCTACTTAAAAAATCCTAGAGAATCAACTAAGAAGCTTGTAGAAATAATCAACAACTTTAGCAAAGTTGCAGGATACAAAATAAATGCACATAAATCATGAGCATTTCTATACATTTCCAACACACTAGAGCAGCAAGAAGTAGAAAGAGAAACACCATTTAAAATCACCCTAGACAATATAAAATACTTGGGAATCTATC
The DNA here is from genome assembly GCF_016433145.1 of Gracilinanus agilis. Taxonomy (NCBI): domain Eukaryota; kingdom Metazoa; phylum Chordata; class Mammalia; order Didelphimorphia; family Didelphidae; genus Gracilinanus; species Gracilinanus agilis. Next base: position 97,290,495 of record NC_058130.1, read on the forward strand.
TACCAAAACAAACACAGCAATTATATGAAAACAACTACAAAACACTTTCCAAACAAATAAAACTGGATCTAAACAATTGGAAAGCCATTGATTGCTCATGGGTAGGACGAGCTAACAATAAAAATGACAATTCTACCCAAATTAATTTACCTATTTAGCACCGTACCTATCAAGCTACCAAAAAACTTCTTTACTGAATTAGAAAAAACTATAACAAATTTCATTTGGAATAACAAAAGATCAAGAATTTCAAGGGAAATAATGAAAAAATATGAAGGAAGGGGGCCTAGCAGTACCAGATATTAAACTATACTATAAAGCAGCAGTCATCAAAACAATATGATACTGGCTAAGAGATAGAGAGGAGGATCAATGGAATAGACTTGGGGTAAATGACATCAGCAAGACAGTGTATGATAAACCCAAAGAGCCCAACTTTTGGGACATGAATCCACTATTTGACAAAAACTGCTGGGAAATTTGGAAAACAATATGGAAGAGATTAGGTCTAGATCAACATCTCACACCCTACACCAAGATAAATTCAGAATGGGTGAATGACTTGAATATAAAGAGGGAAACTATAAATAAGTTAAGTGAACACAGAATAGTATACTTGTCAGATCTCTAGGAAAGGAAAGACTTTAAAACCAAGCAAGAGTTAGAGAAAATTACAAAATGTAAATTAAATCGTTTTGATTATATTAAACTAAAAAGTTTTTGTACAAACAAAAACAATGTAGTCAAAATCAGAAGGGAAACAACAAATTGGGAAAAAATCTTTATAACAAAAAACTCGGACGGGGGTCTAATTACTCAAATATACAAGGAGTTAAAGCAATTGTATAAAAAATCAAGCCATTCCCCAATTGATAAATGGGCAAGAGACATGAATAGGCAATTTTCAGGTAAAGAAATCAAAAGTATCAATAAGCACATGAGAAAGTGTTCCAAATCTCTAATAATTAGAGAAATGCAAATCAAAACAAGTCTGAGGTATCACCTCACACCTAGCAGATTGGCTAAAATGAAAGAAGGGGAGAGTAATGAATGCTGGAGGGGATGTGGCAAAATTGGGACATTAATGCATTGCTGGTGGAGCTGTGAACTGATCCAGCCATTCTGGCTGGCAATTTGGAATCATGCTCAAAGGGCTATAAAAGAATGCCTGCCCTTTGATCCAGCCATACCATTGCTGGGTTTGTACCCCAAAGAGATCATAGATAAACAGACTTGTATGAAAATATTTATAGCTACGCTTTTTGTGGTGGCAACAAATTGGAAAAGGAGGGAATGCCCTTCAATTGGGGAATGGCTGAACAAACTGTGGTATATGCGGGTGATGGAATACTATTGTGCTAAAAGGAATAATAAACTGGAGGAGTTCCAGGAACAGATGCAGAGTGAAAGGAGCAGAGCCAGAAGAACTCTATACACAGAGACTGACATTCTGTGGTAAAATCGAATGTAATGGACCTCTGTACCAGCAGCAATACAATGACCCAGGACAATTCTGAGGGATTTATGGTAAAGATGCTGCCCACATTCAGAGGAAGGACTGCAGGAGAGGAAACATATAAGAAAAACAACTGCTTGAACGCATGGGTCGGGGTGGACATGATTGAGGGTGTGGACTCGAAACTACCACACCAATGCAACCACCAACAATTTGGAAATGGGTCTTGATCAAGGACACATGACAAAACTAGTGGAAATGTGCATCGGCCATGGGTGGGGGGAGTGCGGGGGGGGCGAAGGGGAAAGGAGGAGCATGAAACATGTAACCATGTTAAAAATGAATATTAATAAATGTTTTTAAAAAAAGAATATAGTAAAGGAGGGAAAGATAGAAAAGAGGAAAGAGATTATTAATCTTATACCCTATAAATATACGTAAAATTCCCAATAACTACCTCTAACTGTCTTCTGAGGACAGTTTCTTCTTGCCTGGCAAACACCAGGCCTATCTAACCCAATTACCTAATTCCCTAAAATAATAGACAGCCACCACTCACTCACTCCTTCAGTCAGTTTTCTATAGCAGCCCAAACTGTCAGGAACCAACTGACAGCAGATCTTTGCCTATGAGACAGATTTCCTGCCAGCCTGCAACTGACGCTGGCTCTCCGGTTCCTACTTCCTGTCACTGTGAGCTGGTTAATCCCTACACAGCACTATGGCAAGAGAACCTCCAGGTCCCCCGTTAAATTAAAGAAATTAAAGAATTCCTTTTTACAGTAGGGAATAATCAGTAGGCTAATTTGACTGAAGGGAAAGTGCCTGAAGGGAAATAATATGAAATAGGATTGGAAAGATTGTGAAGGGCTTTAAATGCGAGACAATGACTTTATATTTTATCTCAGAGGCAATAAGGGACCTTCTAAATTTTTTTTTAAGAAAGGGAATGCCATATGAGGTGGTTAAGAAATATTAATTTAGTGGCTCCATGGAAGATGGATTAGAAAGGGGGAAGTTGGGAAGCAGAGAAACTGGTTACAAGGCTATTGCAATAGAGACTGAACTTGTCCCTGGTATTTTTAGCTGGACTTAATCATAACAAAAATAGGAGTGATAAAAGTAACAACTTGTATCTATATATAGTTTAGATCTAAGTCTTTATTTCTCTCCATCCTTACTTGATATTTTATCTGTGTCCAACTCTTTGTGATCCCATTTGGGGTTTTCTTGGCAGAGATGCTAGAGTGGTTTGTCATTTCCTTCTCCAGCTTATTTCATAGATGAGGAAACTGAGACAAAGTTAAGTAACTTGCCCTGGGCCACCCAGCTAATACATGTCTGAGGTCAGCCTTGAACTCCCATCCACTATGCCACCTAACTTTCCTGAGTACTTTTTTTTTTTAAACCCTTATCTTTTGTCTTGGAGTCAACACTGTGTATTGGCTCCAAGGCAGAAGGGTGGTAAGGGTAAGCAATGGGGGTTAAGTGATTTGCCCAGGGTCACACAGCTGGGAAGTGTCTGAGGCCAGATTTGAACCCAGGACCTCCCATCTTTAGGCCTGGCTCTCAATCCACTGAGCCACCCAGCTGTCCCCTCCTGAGTACTTTATAATAAATGCATGAAATCAATATGCCCCTATGCTACAGGAGTCCATATTTTAAAACAGATGGTAAAAGTAACAAACAGATGGTAAAAGTAATAATTTTTAAAATAACAAGCCCCTAAAATAATAAAAGACAATGAAAAAAGGACAAAATTCTAAAATTATTAATTTCTAGTTCTTTATGACTTCAAGTTTTCCTAAAAACAACCCATTGTGGATAATGTATAAGCATTATTCTTCCACTATAAAAATGAGGAAACTGAGGCTCAGGGAAGGGGAGTAGCCTACCTGATAAAATTGGGATTTGAAACCACATCTTCTAAAGCCAAGTCCAGCATCCATTCTTGCTTGAACACACTGCCTCTCAAACAAGGGGTTCATGCAACCATGGGAGTCTTCACTGGATGATCAAATGAGGAAGATAAACTACCAGGGCTTGAGGCCCATTTACCTCACTTGCAGGGTTGGCCCAACAGTCTAAAAAGCTGGCTAAAAGCCAAAGGCACCATATATTTTGGGGCATCCCAGTTAGCACAGCTCTGAGAAACTAAAGATCTTAAAGGCACGGGGATTCGTTTTGCCTACTACACTGGTAACCTATAGGTTGGTCCACGTCTCCTTCTGGAATGAACAAAAACTCAGCAACTACTTCTAATGCCATAAGTTGTGAGGAAGCGGAGATCACTTGTATCTGCATGATATCATGGGAAGCCCACTGCCTGGCACCTGGCACTTAATCAATATCTAACTGAATTGAATCTTGTCTCACACAGAACTTAGTCCATTGAACCTTCCCTGGAACCCTGCTTGAGTTGGGTTTCCAGGTGATAATGAAGTCAGTATTTTGTGTCTCTGGGAAAGGAGGGAATAAGTAAAGAGAAGTCACCATTGTGGTTAAACTGTTTAGAAAAATACCAAATAGAATCTGTGGCTTTTCTACTGCCAATCAAATGAGCTGTAACAACAACAACATTGATGGCTATTATTTTACATGGTGCCTATACATGCCAGGTTTTAAAGTTTTAGTTACTGGATATGGCTGTGACCACAATTTGTGTTTTCTTTTTCAACAGAGGTCAGGTGTTTTGGGACAGCATGGTTTCATCACTGACTCACTTCTTGGCTCCTGAGTCAAGTACTGGGGACCCTGTATCCTTCTTGCTGTCAAGTGCTGATGAAGCCACATTAAGGCTAAGAGTGTAATGGAGAGAGCTTGAACTTGCTTTTGCTTCCTCCTAGGAAACGATGTACCTGTCAGACAGGAACCAAGCAGACATTGTCACTCCTTCCATCAGCCGGAACCAAATCATGGATGCCTACTTGGCTAGCTCATATTTATTTGTTCTTCATTTGTGTCCAACTTGTCATGACCCAATTTGGGGTTTTCTTGGCAAAGATGCTGAAGTGGTATGCCATTTCCTTTTCCAGCTCATTTTGCAGAGGAGAAGACTGAGGCAAATAGGGTTAAATGACTTGCCCATAATCACATAGCTAGTAACTATCTGAGATCAGATTTGAACTCAGAAAGATGAGGCCCAGTACTCTTCCACTGTGCCACCTAGCTCCCCCAAGTCACATTTATACATTACTTTATAGTTATCAAATACCATACATCCATTCTCTTCTGATCTCCACATTAATCCAGTGACGTAGTTCATGCAAATATTTTCCCTTCCTCTATTTTTTCTTTTCTTTTCCTTTCTTTATTTCTTCCTTTTTTGGAAACAAAAAACAAACAAAAAAAAACCTTTCCCCTTTATCAATGAATTAATACTAAGTATGGATTCTGAGGAAGAGCCACAAAGGCTAGACAACTGGGAATAAGTGACTTACCCTGGGTCACTCAGCTAGGAAGTACCTGAGGCTAAATTTGAACCCAGGACCTCCTATTTCTAGGCCTGGCTCTCATCCACTAAGCCACTTAGCTGCCCTTCCTCTCCTCTTTTTTTACAGATGATAGAAACTGAGACCCAGGCACATTAAATGTGAATTAATTTGTCCAAGATCCCACAGCTAAAAATGACATAGCTGAGGATTAAACTTTCCAAAATCGACCTAGTTACTACACAGTGCCACCTCCCTGTGGCAGGATAAAAAAAAAAAAAAAAAAAAAAAAAAAAAAGCCTTTGCCTTCAAGAAGCTTACTTGATTGAGTATAAGAGAGCTATTATATGGCAATTTAAGCTAAATGACAATGGAGTGGTAGAGATGAGTGTGGCAGGAGTTGAGAGAAGGGATAGAGCTCTATGGGCTAGGTTGGCCATGGGTAGTCTTATGGTTGAGGTAACACGTGACTTATACCTTGGAGTCTAGTTCCTATCCCAGCTCTATTCTCATCACCCTGTGCAAGCCCTGTTTCTGGGCCATTTCCTTACCTGTAAAATGGAGGCACTATGGGGCGAGGGATAATTTAAAGTCCCTTCTATTCCCCTTGCCCCCATTCAGTTAACTCCAATGGCTCCCTAATACATCCAGGATCAAATAAAAACTCCTGTTTGTCATTTAATGCATTGCTCAGTCTGACCCAATCTATTATTCACTTCTACACTCAACATGGTCTAGCCATACTGACCACTCCATGTCCACCTCCTGCCTCTGTGCTCTTGCCTTACCCATACTTTATCTCTACTTCTTAGAATCCCCAATTTCCTTCAAGATTCTACTCATGCACCCCATTCTTTATGAGGCCTTTCCTAGTTTATATAGCTGCTTGAGTTTTGCCTCACTCTCTCCCACCCCAGGTTACCTTGTCTCTGCTTTGTATGAATTGTGTATATGCCTATACTCTATATCTAGGTCGTCTCCCCAAGTAGAATCTGAACTCTTAAGGGCAGAGACCACTTCTGCCTCTCTTTGTAACCCAAACTCCTAGCACAGTGCCCAGTGCTTAATAAATAAATGCCTATTGAAGTCAGTGGTCATTGAAACACGACAGTGCAGGGACTGGATTAGGTTTCTTTCATAAAGGGAGAGCAAGAACTAAGTTTAGAGGAAGATCCTAAAATAGACCATGATATCTGGAGTGAAGGTAAGGAATTAGGGAATGGACCTGGTTTCGTTGGGGGTTGATCCCTGACCCCAAGAAACTTACAGTCCAACAAGGAATAGACAAGAAAGGATAACCTAAAAGGCAGCTTGTGCTGAATGCCAAAGGAGGGCTGAGCGATAAGATGAAGGAGATCTGCAGAAGGAGAGATTACTGTGGGACAGGGTTGTCCAGGGCAACTTCTCAGAGAAGGTAAGGCTTAAGTGGTGCCTGGAAGTATGGGGAGGATTTAGACAGACACACAGAAGGCTGTTGTGGTTCTCTGCCTTTCTCCCTTCTCACCCAGAAAGACCAGTGTAATTTCCCTGAGCTCTGTACATCCTTTGGTCCTTAATTCATCCTGTTTCCAGTTTTATAGTACTTCTTTGCTGTTGGTGGCCCGAAGTAACCACTGCTCTTTGATCCGACCCCAGAGTTCTGCAATGAAGAGGCTGCAACGGGCCTATGGCTGTGTATCCTGGAACCCTTTCCCCCTCTCTCTTTGGACAGGTAAGCTGAAACTGTTCCATCACTAACAACCTGAAGACTTCATTCATTCCATAATCATTCTTTAGGCACTTACTATGTGAAAAATCCAGTGCTAGACATTCTTGGGCCTTCAGTAAGATATGATCTTTACTTTCAAGATTAGTAGGCTAGTATTCCCAGGTATTTCCAGGGCCCTGCTAATTTCTTAGGATAGAAGGGGTAGATTTTTGGATGGAACATTATTACGCTTACAATTCCAAAACCTGATGTTAATATAGGACCCCAGATGGAAGAGTTCAGAGTCAGTCAATGTAGATATTGCATCAACTAGAAGCTTATTACCAAAATACCCAATACCCCAGGGTCCATGGCATCCTCAGGTTAGGGTAGTAATGGCAGGGAAATAATCTCTGATTATGAAGAGTTTGTATTATATCACTCTTGCTCCAGATTGTCTAGGTACTGCATATGATTTTTGACCTGGATGGACTTGTGATTTCATCAGTGTATAAGCAAGACCCAGTAAGGAAACTCTTACTACACATGGAGCTGGCCACTTGTTCTGTGCCAACTTTTTTAGAGGGCTACCTGAGCCACTGAGATTCTTGAGTGCTTTTCCCAAGATCAGACAGCTGGTATATCGTAGAGATAGATTCTGAAGCCAGAATCTCCCAGTCTCTGAGGTCAGTTCTTGGATTTTCCACTATTCCACTGAGACAATAGCAATGGCTCCCTTATCGCTATGGCTTTCAAATAAATGCAATTAGGTTTTTATTTAGTGCTTTAAAGTTGACAAAGCACTCTACTCATGTTATTATTCAACATTTCTTCAGATTAATGTGGCTTCAAAACTCTAGAGCTCTTGGAGTATCTGAAGGTCATTTGTAAAGTGATTGGTAGCCACAACCTACTTTTCATCTATATGAAATAGTTCAAGAATCTGTGGTTTCATCAGTGGGGGTGTTCCTTTCACTAACAGACTAGAATCACTTTACCATAGCTGGCAGAAAAAAAACACTACTTGGAGCCTTTTGATTATGAGCTTCCCTCAAAGGATGGGCAATTAATTCAATATGGCAAATGTATGCAAGGCATAATGAGAATTTCAGGATTAAAAAACAAATAGGAAAGAGTCAGAGGATCAGAGATTCCAACTTAGAGGGAACCTTCATTTTACAGATGCAGAAATGAGGTATAGAAAGGTGTAACAATTAAATTTAGGTTTTACTCAATATGAGCGCTATAAAAGTGGTTGCTATTTATAAAATATTAGCCCCTAAGTCAAAATGACTGTTAGCAGCTTTTATTTACAACAAGGTAGAGATAGTGAAAGTGGGAAATATAGAAAGGAGACAAAGCCTGGTCTAGCCTACCAGCCCTAAGTGCTATTCTAGTGAAGTCTGGCTCAGTCCCCAGTAAGGGCTTCCCCAAGTCCTGATCTCCACATGGATTTCCTGGTAGTCCTGGAAGTCCCAGTGGTGCCTTCAGTCAGAGTTCCACCAGTGCAGAATGACTCCAAGGAAAAGTGTGTCTCTTCAGCTCTACTTGCCAATGTGGAATCCAAGGGAAGAGTCTCTCCAAAAGCCAAGGAAGGAAAGAGTCTCAAGGAACCAGTCTCCCCAAAAACCAAGGAAGGAAAGAGACCAGACCATGTTGGTCCCTTCTTTTATACCTCTTTTTCCGTGTCACTTCCTGTCTCTCCCCATCTTTACAGGAACCAATTGCAGTCTTTCAATTTGCCTAGCATTGCCTAAGGGAGAGCAGTGCTTGTGGCCTTTGGGGGTGTGAACTAGTAAGTGACTTGTGAGCTCTCTTACCTAATGGTTAGCTAGCTATTAAGTAGGGTACTTTAAATTCTTGATTTGATTAACTAAAAATAGACAAAGGGAGAGTTAATTCTGTCTTCACAAAGGTTAAGTGATTTATCCAAGGCCAAACAGCTAGCACGGATCTAAGATGGAATTTGACCCCAGGTCTTCCTGACTCCAAGTTCTTTCCCCTTTTCTATTCTCTGCCCTCAAGGAGGTCACATTCTACTCTAAGGAGGAGGGGAGGCAAAAAAAGTAAACCGAGTATGAGGAAAAAGGAGGAGGAGTCAGGCAAGATCCTATAAAAAGAAGGAGAATCTAAGCAGAGCCTTGAAGGAAGATAACCATTCTGGGAGGTAGAGATAAGGAGATGGTAAATTCAAGGCTTGAAAGATTGCATATGCAAATGTATGGAGGTAGATGATGGAAGGGACATTTTGTTTGGTTGAAATGTAGTATTCCTGAAGGAGAGTGGCATGAAATAAGGCTGGAAAAATGAATGAGATCCAGACTGGTCCCCAGAGCACAGAGACATCCCATCATAAACTTATACTTGAGCTCTCTTCAGTTTTGTAGGACTTGCCAGCATAGCCTTTGAGGGCTTAAGAATTACCTCCATGTGACAACAAAGCACCCAAATAGGGCAAATGCTGTGACTTCAAATCTCATTGCAGCAAAATGCTTCTATGTAATAGAAAATTATATAGAGCTTTAGGGTTACATCCATTATCTCTTGGTTTTTCCAGCAATTCTATCAGGTAGATGATCCAAAAAAACTATTATCCCCATTTGACAAATGAAGAGAACAAAGCAAGATTAGATTATTTGTTCAACACTATAGTGAGTGGCAGATCAGGGACTAGAACTGATATCTCCTGATTCAGTCAGTTTCTCTTAGCTATGGGATTATCCTTTATGTTCTATTTGAGTGTGAACCCCTAGAAAAGAATATTCAAGGTGGGAATTATGTAGGAAATCTGCTGAAGACAAATAGAAATGATCCAAAAAGAGCAAGATAGTTGTATGGTAAGAGTGAGGTACTCTTAAGAGTGGATAGCTCATGTGTTCCACAGGATAGTGGTGTTGATGAGATTACAGGTCCCATATAGATCATAGGAGTACCCTCAACCCCTCAAACCTCCCCCCCCCCAACCAAACACTGTTTATCACCCTTTACATTCTCCCTTCCTACATTTTCCCTAAATGTGAAATATGGTCAGGACTACCATTTTGTTGAATCTGTCCTCCTGAAATTTTTCTTTCTGCTACTCTTTGGTAACAGATGACCTCATAACCATTATAAAAGGAGAATTTGGATGGTCTGTAATGGGATTTAACCTGTATTTACCTTTGTTTTTATTTTACTGGTATTTGTGCCAAGTCCTGATCTTGTCATGGAAACTAGATAACTTCCTGCTTGGCACTTTTTTCATAGGTTCTTTTTGATTTAACAAGTCAAAATCCAGTTGAGATGAAGGGATTTCAACACTTCCTCCATTTCTTCAGTGAAAATTCCAGTGTGTCTGCTATTAGACACCTATAAGTCACAGTGTCCGAGTTTGTTTTTAATAAACTAGAGCAAGGCCTCTTAATGTAGTGTCCCAGGCAGCTGGTGCTGTTCAATATTACTTTTTAATCAATGACTTCTATAATGTGCTTATCATATTTCCAAATGTTGCAAGGTAGAGAAGCATAGTTACATTTTGACAGTCAATTGGTCTCAGCAAGCTAAAAGAATGGACTGAATCTAATGAGGTAAAATTTAATGGGGACAAAGATAACATCTCTTAATTTGGTTGGGATGAATCTAATATAAAATCTGTGCTTTTGGCTAGGTGAGAATTCTTGGGAAAAGGAGGGTTTTCATGCTCTAAAAGGTCAGTATGAATCAAAAGTGAATTTCTACCCAAGAATCTTATACAGCTGACTGGCTGAGTATATAGCCTACACCTTTCCAGAGAGGACTTCTGGAGGACTAAACCAAGAGCAGACTTTGATACTCCAGATATGACCTACTGGAAAAGGATGATTAGTAAGTCAGCCATTCTTAAAACCAGTTGGTACAAATCCCAACTGTGTGGTGCTTTGGTGAAGCAGACTCAGAGATTTCACAGCAATTCTCAGAATTATGAGTATGAAATATACAAATAATAATCTTGTCCTTATTTCATAGCTGGAGAAAGGCAAAGGTATATGTGAAAACAAGAGGGAGAACTCTGAGAGTTTTGACAATTTACACTGAATCTTAAGGATAATGTTATAGTAGTTATTAACCTTTGTGGTGTCATGGACTCTTTTGGCAATTTGGTGAAGTTTAAGGACCATTGCTCAAGATAATGCTTTTAAATGCATTAGATAAAATACATGCAATTACAAAGTAAGTCAATTATTTTGAAATAATTATCAAAATATTTTTAAAAGCTTTAGTGGGAACCATCCATGGGAGTAGTAAAAGGAGGTAAGTAAAATCAGAAGATCTTAACAATGAGAGACCTAAAGACCTTTAATAGCTTGATAGCTTATTTGGAAACTTGATTTTTTTGTCTCCCAAAGCAATCTGTTCCCACATAGGACAGCTCTTAATGTTAGAGGATACTACTTGTATCTCATTCTCCATTTCTTTTGTCTTTATTCCAACTTCATGTTGAGGCAAAATTTGACTCAGTAACTTCTGCCCATTGCCCTAGTTGTTTCTGAAGCTACAAGGAATAATTCTGTTTCACATCCCACTTTGAAGGAGTCTATGATGTTTGCCCTTAATTTTGTCTTCTCTAGGCTAAATGTCCTAGTTTTTTTACCTACTTACTTACCTATTGTATGTCAATTTTCTGTCTCTTCACCATCCCGATTCCCTTTTTCTGGATAGGTTAAACTTTGTAACAGAACATCTTTAAATGTGGCACCCAAAACTGAACCTTGTACTCTGGGCTTGGATTGCCTGGGGCAGAGTAAAGTGGAATGCATATTTCCTCTTATCTGGGCAATATGTGTCTGTTAACACAATCTAACCTTGTGTAACCCCAAAACTTATTTCTTATCTTGCAGCCTCCTATGATATGAAGGACCCCGCTGGTCAGAGGCACTCACTCACTGTCTGTGCCAACCACAGCAGCATCATAGATCTGCTGAAACATACTCTGGAGAAAGCACAAAAAATGTACTCAGCCAATGCATATACTCACTGGTATAGGCAATATGGCTGTGAGGGGAGCGATTTTGAGCAGGCTTTTGATACCTTCTACACAGTGGAGGCTGAGTATCGAAGTGCAGGAGAATGGTGACAATTCTCAGATAAGCACTGTGCAAAACCTCATTGAATGGACTGAACTATTAAAAGCCAGAGGACCTAATCACAGGTTAAATTATTCCCCAGATCTCAGAGAAATCTCCCGATTCCTACTCATCTTGGAAAAAGCAGCCTCTGCTTTTAATAGTTCAGAAATACTCCTAAAAAGATACACCAACACTCAGCAACCTAGATAAAAGGCTAACTGATCAATATATCACCAGATTAAAAATGATCTTTTTATTCAGGCTTTGTTTCAGCGTATTAGACCTATTCTAATGTAATTCCATGGGGTGGGGGTGGTGGGAGTGGAATGAACCTATCAGTATTTCCACAAGAAAATTAAAGTACATCTGAAAGTAAGCAACTGGTCCAGCTGAAAAAATGAAATAGCAGGGAGAAGCTTAAGGCAGGAAACCAATGAACAAAAAAGTGTTCGCTTCTCCAGAGTAAGTATGCCAAGTTGCTGGAGTTGGCCCTCTTGCTTCACATGTAATTAGTTCACAAGAGAAGGCCATTGTGTTCCTGGGCCTATTGCTAATACAGTTCTCCTGTTTCCAAATAGTGGGATGTTATCTAGTTGACATTAAGTAAAAGAGTCTGAAACCAACACTAAGTTGGGGCAGGGTTTGTCAGGGCCAGTACAGGTGAGCCTTCTACTGGGATTAGTTTAACAAAGTTGGGTTATCTCCAAAATCTGGCAGTGGAGCAGAGAGGTCACAGTTCTCCTTCTGGAGAGGCCCAGAAATCCAAGAATGTGGAATGTCAAGTGTGCATTTCTTAGCTATAAGGAGACTAGTCAGTAAGACTGACTGGCAAGAAGTCTTTAGCACCAAGGATAAGACTGGCTTTTAGGCTCTGTGTGTTATTATCACTTTTTATTCTGTCTACTCACTCCAAACAAAGCTCTTACATGATTGATATGAGAAGAAACAAAGCATGTTGAAGATGACTGAAACCCCAAACATTTTTTATTTTTGTCCCTGCATAGAAAATAGAAAAAGTATTATAACAAAAAAGTTTAACCTAAAACAGTGTAAACATTTTCCTCCGTGGGCTAGACTTGGCAGGGTAACAATTCAACAATGATCCATCCTCTGCCAGCTGCGAAGACCGATGGGCTACAAATCCTGCCCTTCCAGCTATGGAAGGTTGTAGTCGCTGGGAGATTTCTCCTTCAGGACGGTGGGTGCAGACTTCTTAACCTGGAAGCTAGCCATTGTTTTAGAGTAGTTTTGCTGAAAAAAGGAGGAAAAAAGAAATATCCCTGGTCAGAAAGACAGCTGACAAAGACCTGGCCCTGGGTGTTACCTTTGATAGTACTTGCTGACATTTTACACTTGTATGAGAATTCAGATCAACTGTATTTTGAGAACATTGTATTTTTGTCTTTTTCATTCTTTAACACTGTGGAAACCACTTGTGACTAAAAAGGATTGTTAATCTTAAAATCTATATTGAATATTTGGAGGCATGACCCCTTTAAGTCTTTTTTTTTTTTTTTAAGTTAAAACCCTTACCTTCCATCTTAGAATCAATACTGTGTATTGGCTCCAAGGCAGAAGAGTGGAAGAGTGGGCAATGGGGGTCAAATGACTTGCCCAGGCTCACACAGCTGGGAAGTATCTGAGGCCAGATTTGAATCTAGGACCTCCCATCTCTAGGCCTGGCTCTCAATCCACTGAGCTACCCACCTGCCCCCAAGAAGTCTTAAAGGGAAAAAAAACCTTGTGGGAAGGAGGGGTTGTAAAAGTAAGAATAATGCTATTAGTAAAGGGGATGGAATACAGTCAAGAAGGACTCTCTTCAGATTGTGCCTCTGACAATTAACTTCATGAGCAGGGCAAATTACTTAACCATTTTTGAGTCTGTTTCCTCATGAGGAATACAGCAATGAAAGCAGCTAGCATTTTAAGATTCTCAAAGTCTTTCACATATTTTATTCTAACAACCCTGGAAGGCAGGTGCTATTAAGATCCCCACTTTAAAACTGAGGAGACTGAGATTGAGATTAAGTGACTGTCCAGGGGTCCCATAGCTAGTTAAGTATTTGTGAAAAGATTTGAACTCATGTCTTCTGACTTGGGGTCCAGCATTCTATCCACTCTGCTACCTAGATGCCTCTCTAGGCTCTGCCATCCTAGGAGAAGAGTAGTTAACTCAGCAAGGTTAATCCATGGCTAACTCTCTCTCTCTCAGCTACCTGCATTTGAACCCAGAACACACTACAGGGAAAGTATCTAGCATGTGGCATCCCCAAATGCAAGTGTTTTCTTATATTCTTAGCATTTATTAGATGACTTATACTATTTAGGTGATATAGGTGATACAGTTCTGCTACAGTAGTATGCTGTATATCTGGACAGTAGGATACATTATACTTTCTTAAAGAACTTTTCCTTTTATCATAATTAAATCAAAGCAAGTATTACCTGAAAAGAAAGATCATTGAAATGCCCTGAGCTCTTTGAAAGAAAGTGGTAGGAACAATATCCTATTCTTAATTTACCTTCTGGTCCAATTTCATTTTGGCATTGTAGTAAGAGACTGAATCAGGACAGTCAGTTAGATTAGAAAGTTGGGTTTGGCCAAATTTATCTTCATCATCCTCAGCCTATGGAGAAGGCCAAGAGAACAGCCCATTAGTCTATTAAGTGGTTGAACAGCTTCCCAGAACTATGAGAGAGTCCCTTGACTCTTGCGGGCCATGGAAATTAATTAGTTCATTCATTCATCTATTATTGTACAAGCATTTATCAAGTGTCTATTATGTACAAAGCACTGTGCCAGGGGCTTGGTGAGGGAGAATATAACTATAAATAGTGGTATTCTCTGCCCTTAAAGAGCTTACAGTCTGGTAGGGATAGGATAAAACATGGACACAAATGATTCTAATTCTAATTTGTATCTAGTATCTAGTGTGCTACAGGCATAGGTTGAGTAAAATGTACATTTAGATCACATGTAGTCTGGTGGATCAGGGATAACTTTGCCCTGTCATCAAAGCTTTGGCCCCATGCATCTACAGTTGCTCTCTTTCCTTTCCCTTCTGGAGCACCTTAAGGAGGAAGAAATCTGCAACTCCCAGTCATGTGAACAAGAACCATAAGCCAAAATCCCATTTAGATTTTACCACACCAAAGGGAAGGACCCTGAAGGCTAGGCGAAGGCTCCAATCTGGACCAACTTGGAACAAAGGCCTCATTCCTCTGACAGGTTGAAGGCATTCCTTGTTAGGAGGCTCATAAAGCTTTAAGGGGGATTGGAGGGGGAACCTGTTATAAATCCACAAATGTGTATCAGCTGCTTCTTAAAGGCAAGGCAAAGTGCTAGGCACTGTAGGCGATGGTATAAGGAGTTTACAATCTAGGTAGGGAGACAAAACAAAAATATATAAAAAAAAGCAATAATCAAAGACAGAATCTTGGGGAGCACTTGCAAGTAGGAGCCAGTAGGGGAATGAGTATTCTCAAAAAGGAAAGAAGTTGTAGCCAGGGAGGTAGGAGCAGAATCTAGGAGAGTAGAGTGTTATAGAAGGTAAGAGACTACATGTTGGAAAGGAAAATGGAAAGGATGAAGATACTGAAACAAGAGGGGGTAATTCAAAGATCAGGGTCCTAGGAAAGAGATCAAGAGTACAGGGAGACTTCCTTGAAAAGGAGAAAGGATACCACTTCCTTGAGAGGAAGGGAAGGAAGAAAGGACAGGTGGAGAAATACTTGGAGGTACAAGGAGAGATTATTTCATTCATCTGTCTTCAGTTTTTTCCCCAATAAGTAGGTGAATGAAGTGAGATAATCCTCTGAGAGAAGGGGAAAGGGTAGCATCTGGAGTCTGAGAGTGGAGAAGCTTGGGGAATGCTAGGGAATCAGCAACAGGACTGCTGAGTAGTAATGAGGAACCATTTTAAGTTAGCCTGAAATGGAATGGGTGTCATATGCAGGCTTCCATATCTTCCTCTGGTTGGCAGTGCTCTCCTGGCAGGTAAGATCAGGAAAGTAGATGGAAGAGGTGGCCCCAAGTTGGGGTCTCACCTGGCAGAAGGTGCAGGAGGCTCCTGTCTCCTATGGTCCTTTTAATCTGTACCTTTCACATGACACATATACATATAGCCTTGCGTTATCTATCCCCTTTGGGTCTTTGTTCCCATCTAGTTCCCTGGGGGCAATGACTGTATCTAAATTTTCATTTCGATTCAATTCAATCCATAAATATTTATGAAGGACCAACTAAAAGGAATTGTGGTAGCTGTTAGAGGTACATGGTGTAAAAGGACATGGCCTTGTCTTCAAAGAGCTTAGAATCTAATAGGGAGAAGAGGAAAAAAAAATAACTAGAACACAAGGTAGGACATTATTAAATTTGTGGGAGGAGTCAATGTGACCTGAGGGATTCAAGGAGGCAAGGGGCCCTTGTAGTGATGGGGGCGAGAGGACATCCTGGAGGAAACAGCACCTGAGCAAGTCTCTGAAAGGGTGAATGGAGAGAGATCATTTCAAATTTGAGGTATGATGTAGAAAGAGCAGGGAAGCCTTGCATCCCCCAAAGCCTAGCACAGGGACTTGTGGCTGTTTCAGTCCTCAGTAACTGTTTAATTGAATGATTTCTCCTTTCATAAAGAATTTTCTTTGTGGAGGCCATGTCCTGATCTTAATTTGAAAGCCCCTGTATTTCCCTCACATCACAATTTAAGTGCCTCCTTGTTAACTCTCATTCCCTAGTTCTTAGGAGTTACTTTAAAAATCAATATTGGCTAAATGAATGAATTAAAGAGTCAAGGATGTTGGTGAGAACACCATTGAAGTGGCTGATGGTGGAATCCAGGCTGGCCCAGGAGTTGTATCACTAGAAAGGAAGTAATGAATCTGATGAATTGGGAGAAATGAGGTGAGAGAGGTTGCAGTGAGCAGAAGGCCTGCTCTAGTTTGCCTGGGGGTTGGGGAGCAGGTAAAAGGACCTTCATCTCCCCTCCATAACTGAGCTACATAGTCAAGCAGGAAGCTTATACCCTTTCTGAAGGTGGCCCATTCTGCACAAGATGGCAGTGAGGGTGGAGGGTGAACTGGGAGGTGGGGAGGGTAACACCGTCTCCAGCATAGAATTAGCCTGAATGGTTGGGACGGACAGAAATCCATCAGTGAAGACAGCAAAGCAATCACTACTACTATCTCCAACGCCACTGGTGTGGGACTTCCCATCTTCTAGCTAGTCTGAACCAGTCCCAAACTTGAAACTACAGTGAGCTAGAAGAACTGTGAAACGTCAGCCAAAATGACCTTTACTACCAGTCTTTCCCTCTGTCATATTCGTCTAAAGTAGTCAGGGCCTGAATGCTGTAGAAAGCCACTGTCTCGTCTTTGGCTAGGCATTGCCCTGACTGAGCTCGGTTCTGCAGGGAGAGACTGGGAATTAAGGCTGGGGTCTACCCTTGAGGCTGCCTGGGATCCCACTCCATGCCAGCTTCACAGGCTGACCCCCATTTACCTTACCAGTGATGTGAGTTTGCCCAGGGGAATCGTGCCTAGTCTCATGCTACCCTTTTGCTTCGGAGGGCTTTGAGCCTCCTCAGTGACAAGGAAGGATTCGTTGTACCAGATATCAAACTCTGAAAGGAGGAAGATGGTGACATGAGAGAGGGAGGTTTGTCAATCTGCTCCCCATAACAATAAATCATGAGAACAATCATAACATTTATATAAGGCATTAAAAACATGCTTTAAACACATTAATTCAGGGGAGGCCCACTTAAAGGTTTACAGAGTGATTCCCTCAAAACAACTCTCTGAGTGAGGCAGTGCAAGGGGTATTATCCCTCTTTTACAAATGGGAAAATTGAGGCTCAAGTAGATGAATGCAACTAAAGACAGGCCCAGTGAAAGGTCTAATGACCGGTTCTTTCTATTGAACCACTCTGGCAATTCCTGATCAACTCCTTTCACTAACATGGTTGGCTCACAGCTAAATTCTATGCCATGGGTGGCGGGGAGGAAGTACAAGAACCTCCTTCCCCTATCTTGCAGAATTCTGTTAGAAGTGTGCCTAAGAGCTGGCTTTTACACTGCTGATGACTCCCCAGAGAGAATCCTGCTTTTTAAAGGCCTCAGAGCTCTCTATCCTTTAGCCAGCAGATGGTAACCCATTATTATTCCATTAGGTCTGACTGAAGAGCTTCTTCATACCTTCACACTTGGAGAATGTTTTCCCAACTTCCAAAGGAGTAGTGGATCAAGTATGGATACTTGCCTAAACATCCGAAGCAAAGTAGGTCTGATACCTCTAGAGCAGTGATTCCCAAAGTGGGCGCCACCACCCCCTGGTGGGTGCTGCAGCGATCCAGGAAGGTGGTGATGGCCACAGGTGCATTTATCTTTCCTATTAATTACTATTAACATTTTTTAAAAATTAATTTCCAGGGGGCTAAGTAATATTTTTTCTGGAAAGGGGGTGGTAGGCCAAAAAAGTTTGGGAACCACTTCTCTAGAGCCAAGTCCAGGGAAGGGGCATAGGCTTGACCTTCCAACCTTTGACCACTCCACAAATCTTGGCTAGGAGAATCATTTTCAAAGTAAAAAAACATTCTATGCTCTGTGGTATGAATGTGACCTTTTAAGGATACAAATTACCCACAATGCGGAATTTGGGATCAACTTTAGGTCCCTTAATCGGGTTTTTCTGCTGGAAGTATTCCTAAGAGCAAATTGGCTGTCTTGATGGACTCCTGAGAAAGTGTCTGGCTTTTTAAGCCTTCTAAGGGCATGGCTGATCCTTTTGCCCATTACTGGCTAGTTGCACTACTACGGTATCCAATGACTGAAGGGCTTCACACCTGAAAAACTTCTTTCCTACATTCTAAAGGAATAGGAACAGTTCTACATATTGACTTTAAGACCTTGACATTGGCTCCTCCCTGCTCCCTCCCCCATCCTAAAGTCTGGCTGTCATCAGGCTCAATTATTTTTTTTAGGCTTGTGCAGAGAGGCTGCCTTGCAAACAGAAGGCCACTTACCTGAGAGCAGTCTTTGGCGACACTGGTCTACTAGATGTTGGCAGTACTGAATTTCTGCCTTGAGATCTCGGAGGTCTTGGTATTCTCCCCTGTATTGCTTCTTCAATTCTTTCAGCTTTAGAATCAGTAAGAATTCTTCTTCATCAATGATCATTAGCCCTTTATTTTCATATTCCCCTGTAGGTTGAAGATTGGAGGATGAGGACATAGAGAGAAGTTAGATTCATATCCTCTCACTGGCAGAACTCTTGATCTATCTTGTTTTTTTCCCCTTTTCTATTATGCCATTTAATTGTATAATTGAAAATGCTGAGGTGATTCTGCAAACATTATTATTATTATAAACCCTTATCTTTTGTCTTAGAATTAATACTAAGTATCAGTTCTGAAGCAGAAGAGCAGTAAGAGCGAGGCAAACAGGGTTAAGTGACTTGCTGAGTCACACAAGTGAGCTGTTTCTGAGGTCAAATTTGAACCCAGGTCCCCTTGTCTCCAGGCTTGGCTTTCTATCCATTGAGCCCTCTAGCTGCCCCTCTACACATATTATTAATATATATTAATATAAAAATATTTATTAACCTTGACCTAGGTTGTTGCTCAGGAAGACCTACTGTCGATTATTCCATGATCCTAAGGACCTGAAAGGGATCATAGACATGAGGAGGATCCCCTAATTTTACAAAGTGGGAAAATGGGACCCATGGAAAATCCAGGTGAACAAGTAGTAACTGAGCCTGGATTTGAATTCAGGACTGTGACTCCAAATCCAGTGTCCTTGTCATTACATCATGGCTGCCCCTCAGGTACTAAGTGTGTAGGACAGTTCTTGTACTCAACCAGAGCTTACTAATTGGCTTAGGAGTGCCTTATCTCAAACTAGATTGCAGAGACAGGACAGCAACTTTTCATCTAGTCTTGAGCTTAGCTTTTTTGGAATGAACTGAAAATCTTACCAAACAAATATCAAGTAATCCCAGTGGTCCCTATAATCAGAGTTTCTAAGCTGTACTGATGAAAAAACACCAAGAAAGGGGAAAATGTCTGAGAAACTTGCTGCCAAACAGCTGCCCCAAGGTGAGGAGAAGATGGAGGTCGTTGAGACAAAGGAAGGGACCACTGGTCCCAGTCACTAAATCCTGCTCCTGTGACTAGAGAAGACAGGAGACTGCCAGACAGGCTCTCTTACTACCCTTTACAGAAGAGGTGAGGAGCAGTGGGGTTTGGGTGACTCTAGACAGGGGCTAATTCCCCACTAACAGAAAGCCCTGATCTTGCGGCTTCACAGGTTCTTATAGGATAAAGCAGACTCTGAAGGTCACTTGTGAAACATCATCATTTCTGGGGCTTGACTGCCATTGTGGAATCAGTCATAGAGAGATCACAAGATGAGAAATAGAGGATGAGGGACGACAGGCTACAAAGCATTTAAGAACTAACTGAGAACCTGGGTAAAAATATTAACAGGGGAAAGAATCTACCAGCACAGGATCTAACATATTTTTCCTATGGTAAGCCTTAATTTTTCTTTTGAGAATCTTGGACTCCTCTTGGGTTAGCCTTGCTTGCTGCTTGGAAATAAGAGCCAAGAGCACCTCCCCCCACCCACTCTGTCTCCCTTGATCTGCAACCTCAGAACCGTGAGGTCTCCTTTTGAGGGGATGCAAAGGCCTTCACTATTCATACTTGATTCCCACTGGCCCAGGCCTTTTTTTTTTTTTTTTTTTTTTTTTGGAGCTCTTGGGAAACATTCCCTTTAGTACCTTGCTCTTCCCGGAAAGTTTTCTGTACGTTCAGTGCCTCCTTGGTGCTGTCAATTTCTCGCTTGATAGTATTGATCCGTTGGGCAGCCTCACTGGCTTTCTTCCTCCGGTCATTCAGTATGGTTTTATTCTGCTTGAAGATCCGGTTGATCTCACTGCCACGCTCACTTTTAAATTCCTCAAAAGCTGATGGTTTAGGTGGCGGTGTGCTGGGTCTGGGAACCCAAGGAGAGAATATTAAAAGATCTTGATACAGTAGATACATTTTTAACTCCTGGATTAACTGTGGTCATGGCCCCATGGCTCCTTGCTAAGAACAGGAAGATAAAATATTCCACTTCTTTGTTCATGAAACCTGAAATTCCTTTATGATAAAGATTTATAATATTTTATCATCCCATCGTTCCCTGTGCCTTTTAATTCCTAACTCTCTTCTCTGTCCTCACCATGACCTTTAATTCCTCTTCTTCTTAGTTCTATTCCAGGCTCTGCACTGAGTACTTTCTCCTCTCTTTCTTATCTTGAGGCCTTGAGGAATCAGTTGAATGTTAAACCATCCTCTACACTCAGATCCCTTTCTCTCACATCTTATTGTCAATCACATGTAGATAAGCCCCAGCTTTGGATTTGGATTACTTCCACCATCCTTCACCTTTGCTTTTATTCACATACATACTGTTGAAGAGAGTTGTAGAAAAATCACACACACACACACACACACACACACACACACACACACACACACACACACACACACTAAAAAGAAACCACAAAATCAAAACCAACTGGGTCTAAAACAAATTTATGTTAGATAATCTTAGTGAAGCAAGGTAATTATTTTATACTTTCCTAATTTATTTGCCTTCCCACTCACAATAGTGGTTATTCTAAACTTCATTCCTTCTCATGCCTCCTTCTTCCTACAAACTCAGAGGACCTTATCTCATACTTTACTGATAAAAATTGAACCTATTTACTTAGACTTCCCTCTTTTCCTCTCCTCTTCTTTTATCTTAGGCATTCCCCCTCCTCCCATTATGTTCTCATTCACTCTTGAATGAAGAGCTGGTCTTTCTCCATACCAAGGCAAACCCCTCTACATTCAACCTTGATCTCATTTTCTGTTCTCTCTAGTAGACTGCCCACTGCTATTATCCCCATTCTTTGCCCTCATTGTTCAATCACTTGTCTGACTACTGGCTCCTTATACTTGCTACAACAAATAGACCCATGTCTCCCCTCTATCCTTATTAAAAATCCTCACTGGCTCAGGCCACCATTGTTGGCATCCTACATCCCTCCTCTCCTTCTTGGCTAAATTCCTTGATAAAGCTGTTCTCATCATCTCCGTTTCTTTTCCTCTCACTTGCTTCTTTGCAATTTTGCTTCCAGCCTTATCATTCAAATAAAACTACCCTCTCCAAAGTAATCAATGATCTCTTTAATTGTCAAGTCTAATGGCTCTTAAAAATCCTCATCCTTTTTGACTTCTCTTTGATATTGCTGACAACTCTCTGCTTGTAGATATATGCTAGGTATCTTTGATGCTTTTCTCTCCTGGTTCTTCTACCTAACTGACCATTCCTTCTTAGCCTACTTTGCTGGATCTTCACCCAGGTTGTGCCTATTAACCATGGGTGTCCCCCTTCCCCCAAGGCTGTGTCTTGTGCCCTCTTCTCTCTTTCCTCAGAACTATCTCATTTGTGATCTCCATAGCTACTATCATCATCTCTATGTAGATGATCCTTGGATCCTTGTAGCCAGCCCTGATCTCCTAAGCTCCAATCTTGCATTGCCAGAAGTATTTTTGGACATCTTAAACTGGATATCTCATAGGTATCTCAAACTCAATATGTCCAAAATAGAATTTTTTTTCCCCCTCAAACTCTTCACTCTTCTTCTTTATTGCTGCCAAGGACACCAAGTCCACTCACTCAGGCTTGCAACTTTGGTATTCTCAAGTCCTCTCTCACTCCTCTGAAATATCTCGTGTGTTGTAAAATCTTGGCACTTCTAACTTCACAACATTTCTTGAATATGCCCCCTTCCCTTTATCCTCAGGAAAGGAACTCTTTACCTCATTTCTCATGCCAATGAATATAATAGCTTTATAATTAGTCTGGCTGCCTCAAGTCTCCTTCATGCCATCCACTTCTACTTAGCTGCCAAAGTGACTTTTATAAAGTGGAGGTCTGACCATGTACTCTACCTTAATAAACTCCAAAGCCTCTCTCTTACTTCTAGGATCAAATTTTGTTTGGCATTTAAAACCCTTTTCAGCCTGATGCCTTCCTTCCTTTCCAGTCTTCTTACCTTTTCCTCCCTTCTACACATTCCCTCATCCAGCTAAACTGACTTACCTGCTGATCTTTACACATAAGACCCCGTCAGAGAACACGACTGTTCAGTTCCTTGGGTCTGGAATGTTCTATATCCCTCTCCTCCTTCCACCTCTTAGTTTCTCTGACTTCTTTTAGTATCTAGCCAAAGTCCACCTTTCTTCAGGAAGCATTTCTCAGTCCTCTTCCCTCCCTCTTCCCTAGTCTCTGCATTCTGATATTACCTTCAATTTATACTATTAGATCTGGTATGTCCACCATGTGGTCTCTCCCATCAGATCAGGAGCTCCTTTAGAGCAGGGAGTGTTTTTTGTCTTTTTCTATCTCCCATACTTAGCACAGTGTTTGGCACATAGTAGGTACTTAATAAATGCTTGTTGGCTTTGGCCCAGATCTCTTGCTTCTGGAAGGAGATATATTTTAAAGGAGTTCACCTAGTGGGACGGGTTTCTTCCTTTGGGGATTCGGACTGAATTGGCTCACTGCTGGAAGCTTCCCGATCACGTGAGGGCACATCCTTGACATCTGCTTCCTTGGAGGATAACAGCTGAGTCTTTGAGGTGGAAACACTTTCCTGGTCCTTTCCACTTCCAGGACTGCCAGGAGTTTCCTTCTTGAGAAGAGCTCTGAAAAAGGAAGGATAGAGACTGAAAATCCTGGATGTCCTGGGCCTGGTAGAGCCCCACTGACATCATATATGCTATGACAGAGCAGAAATTATTAGCTTTTACCACCTTTGCCTATAATAAAAAAAAAAAAAAAAAAAGGAAGATTGTTCTTTAACCTTTATCTCACTCATTTTCAAAGGAGCTGGTAGCTTTGAAAAAAATCTTAAAGTTGTTTTTTTTAGACCCTTACCTTCTGTCTTAGAACCAATATTGTGTATTGGTTCTAAGGCAGAAGAGTGGTAAGGCCTAGGCAATGGGGGTTAAGTGACTTGCCCAGGATCACACAGGTAAGGAGTGTCTGAGGCCAAATTAGAACCCAGGACCTCCCTTCTCTGGGCCTGGCTCTCAATCCACTGAGCCACCTAGCTGCCCCCAAATCTTTTTTTTTTTTTTTTAATTTATTTTTTTAAACCCTTAACTTCTGTGTATTGGCTCCTAGGTGGAAGAGTGGTAAAGATGGGCAATGGGGGTCAAGTGACTTGCCCAGGGTCACACAGGTGAGAAGTGTCTGAGGCCGGATTTGAACCTAGGACCTCCCATCTCTAGGCCTGACTCTCAATCCACTGAGCTACCCAGCTGCCCCCTGCCCCCAAATCTTAAAGTTTTTAAAGTCTTGTAAATTGTTGGTTTGTTTCTTTGGGGAGAGGGCAGGATTATCCCCTCTTTCCTAATCCTTATCCCCATGACAGGTGGCCCTTCTATTCACACCCAGGGCAAAGTGCATTAAGTGAGGACTTGGGTTTTGGCTTTGGATAATGGAACAAAACCTCTCTCTACTCCATAGTTTAGGAATAAGATTAACCCTGCCACACCTCCCCTTTCTTAATTCTTAACTTTTCTCCTTTTTTTCCCCTTTCTTATTTCTCCTCTATAAATATGTATTTAGAAATAAAAATAACATGGGCATACCGAATTCTGGCCAACATTTTGCCAGATAGAAAGAAAAATTCTGTGTTGATTCAAGAGTTAGATGTAGAGGTACTTGTCTTTTATTATCATTGTGGTTTCCAGCTTAACCCATCTAGAAGCCTCCTCTACCCCAGCATTGTCCCTAAGCTTGTCTCCCAGGTGAGAATTAGAATTATGAGAATGTTTTCATTTGGAGTAAAGACAACAGAACACAGAATCATACTCACAAGATTCTGATCTCATGATTTTCAACTGGGTGATAAGGTAGGAAGAAATCTAGTGTATATTATTCATCATATAAGACAAGGCTCTCCACTCCAGTTCTTGAATCAGCTTGGATACTGGGTTTTATTTGTTTATTGTTGATTGTTTTTTTTATCTAACAAAGAGCTTTCCCCACATTGATATATTAATATTTCTTTTTTCATCTCTTTTGGAATGGAAGTTTGTTGAGGATAAAGACAGGGTCTTTAACAAAACCTAAGAAATTACTCTCTGAATATAAATTATTCCCTTTAAGTCAAATGGATGGAAGTAGATTTCAGCTTATTTTAAGGAGGAACAAAAGTTGTTCAATAATGAAATTGATTGCTTCATGAAATGAGTTATTTGTTACTAGAATTTTTTGAGTAGAAATTGGATGATAACCTCTCATCTAGATATTATTTGAAGAGATTCATTCATCAGATATGGGAATGATTGAACTAGATGGTTTCTCAGAGCATATTCTTAAGATTCTGTTAAAGGTGATGTATAAGTGGAGATTTTGAACCTTGGACTTCATTCCCCATAAGTCCTTAGTTTTCCCAAAATTTCCTTTAATCTCTCCTGCACTTCCATGTTTGCGTGGTTATGTTATTGTTTTATAGTTGGCTGTAACTCCTCCCTCTTTCTCTTTTTGGTTCCTGGGACCGAGCTGGTTAGTACTTTTTAGTTAATCTCTTTTGTTAGTTTATTATTAATAAAACAATATAATATTTAGTATTTTGCATATTAATTTTAATCTTTACATTATGGCTAACCACAATGGGATAGAATTCTCAAATATTTTTTAAAAATAGATTTTCAATATAGTTAGTAAGTTTGCTGGAGAGCTGAGAGCTGGGGTTTTCCTTTCTCACTCTATGCTCCTATGGGCTTTTCGTTGCTGGCCACTCAGCCTGCCAGCCACGTGCTTTTGATGCTGCTGCCTTTTTCATACCTATATGCTCCAGCCAGCATTCCTCATTGCTCTCTGCCCAGCCTGCAGCCTACCAATCTGAACTGCTTTTTTCCAAAGGAAGGGTGAGACCCCAATCCCTCCCCACAGCCCACGTGGCTTTTCCAGCCTGCGCTACCATTTTTTAAGCTGAAGTCTTAAGCTGATCCTACTCCTGGCTGAGAGAGAATTGCAACTCGGGATATTTTTTTTTTCCACAAGAAGGGGACTTCTCTGCTTTTTCTTTTGAGGGCAGAGAGACCAAATCAGTGGATTTGAAGTAGAAGTTTTTGGGATTATGTCTTTTGGCCTTCTCCTGATCAAGAGAAGCCAGTTCTCCCATATGCAAATACATTATTGTTCTCCCTCTAGAAAAATGCTTCTTTTTGTTTACTCTATAAAAAAAAATCCCATTCAGCCTCTTCAAGAATAATGCTGTTTCAAAGCAAGCTTGAAACTCTGAAACAATAGTTTGAGTTGGTAAAGTTACAAAGTGAAGTTGGATCTGCTAAATTCTTTTACCCAGGGTTTATGTGTTGATTGGATACCTTACAGTTGAGAGCTTGACTATTAAGATTCAGGGGAGGAATTCATCTCCTCACACCCGTTTAGCTTTTTGGTTTACCCATACCCATTTATGAAGGTCGAGCATACTATGCTCTGTGCAGAATTTGCCCTCACTATGACAAAATTCAGAGCTCTGACAAACGAAATCTGAATGGTTGATTTATATGGAGGAGGGGAAATAACCTTAAAAAGAGATCTGAAAGTTTATTGCTTGCTAATTATTTTCAGCTTTTCCCTTCAAGATAGTAAACAAGCCTATTGGGATTGGTAAAAACGATTTTTGACTTCACTGCTTGTAACTGGTCATTTGCTTATATTATTGTATTTGCTGATTTCTTTAAGGTTTAAGTTTTTTAAGCTTACCTGTATTAATCTAATTAATTCTGTTATATGATTCTTTATCTGTACCATTTTCCTATGATTTTACTGAACAACATATCATTGTAAAAAGCCCATAAGTCTTATGCATCCTGGATTTGTCATCTTAACTATCGAGGTCACATGCTGCTTATACAACTGTGGAGAATATAATGACTTAAGAATTTAAATTGTAATTTTATAAAGGGTCTTTAGAAATGACTTCTGGATGGATGATAGATTTTCATATAAATATATATTCATATTCATACACATGTATATATATATATATATATATATATGGAAGCTTCATCCCTGATGAAGAGCTCCTGCATGCATATTTTAACTTTTTAGTTTAATTTACTTTCCCACCAGAAGGATCTAAAATTCTTGATGTTTTAGACCCAAATAGGTTTTCATCAGCAATTGCCAAGGTTGAAAGATTTGCTATACCTGTAGAATTTGTGACAAGTATAGATTTTTTAAACATCACACAGCAAGTGGCTATCTATAAACTCATGTGAATCCTATACAATAATGGGTTTGCTTGCTATTGTCAATAACTGGTCTATTGTGAATTTTGGGAATTTGGTACTTTATTTGAATGTATGTTATCTACTATATTATTATTTTTATAAATCTGTTATTCTGTAAAAATAATTTGTATTCACAGTAGTTCATAACCAAGTTTAAAAATGAAATTGGATCTCATTTTTTGGGTGAGAAACCTTTCACTGATTCTAAGCTATATATTTTTGATTTTTAAAACATTCTTTTATTTTTTCCCCCTTATATGTGCAATACAATTTTGAGTTTCTTTTTTCTCTCATTTTTTGTACCTAAACACATTATCAATATTAATCTTTTTTAAATTTGCAGTAATATAAGTTTAAAATACATTTGTTCTAATATTAATGCAAACCCAAAAGGCTTTAAACTATAGAATAATGCCATTGTTCGTTTAAATAATTATGGAACTTTGCTTAATGATTCTGTCTGATTCCAGAAGAGTATTTAAAAAGAGCCACTGCAGAGTGCCAAAGAAGCACAAGGCCAACCTGCATAGTGCAAATCGAGCACAAGGTCAAAGAGACCAACCAATCCCAGTGGGATTGATGTAATTTTGAGTCAAGACAAGAGGACTTGTGTGGGAAGCCAATAAGAGAATAGATAAAAATATGAGACTCCTCTTTTGACCCCTTTTGTGAGCCTTGTGATTTCTTGTTGAAAAGTATTGTGACCTTATTGAAAAGCTTTAAGTTCCTATCAAACCTGAATCTAAAGGGTTAACACTGTTAACACAGCAAGAAATGCTGCTGCCTATTATAGCTAAGGCCAAGATACTCCCCAACTTGGCTTTCTGATAAGAACCTAGTCCAAATTCAGCCTTGGCCTTGGTCTATTCTGAAGCCAATATTTTGTGTTTTGATGTGACATAATTTGTAACTTCTGCGCATCTGCAAAGTTTCAGGGGGGTTTCTTTTGTGTGAAATGAGTCTTGAAATATACACACACACACACACACACACACACACACACACACACACATATATATATATATATATATATATATACTTATATATATATATATATATA
>NC_058130.1:97323254-97423343 GCF_016433145.1 Gracilinanus agilis
ATATATATATATATATATATATATATAAAACTCCATGCTCCTGGAGCCAGAGCTGGAAGCATGAAGTAAAAGACATTTCCCTTGTCCTGTCCTTATTTCCTTATCAACTAAACTGTCATCAGATTATCAGAGATGATAAAGAGATCTCCACAGACTTGAACTTGTTTGGGGTTTGAGGTTGCGATGTTTAACATATGTTAAGATGCAGGACTTCCTCTGAACCACATTCTATCCAAGCACCTCATCCTGGCTACCATTCTGGCTCCTATATTCTAGTCCCTTTTCTGTCTTTTATAAGTGTGGCAAACTTTCTGTAGTCCTGGCTACTGATTGGGTAAGTACATAATTACTTAAATCACTTTATTTGGGCCCTGATTCAAGGACCTGTTATAGTTTTATTTTTCCTTTACTTAGATTTTTTTAGACTTTGACATTTTATATTTCATTCACAAGTTATTTTTTCTCTTTTATGTGGATTTTTTCTTATGTTTTTGATTTCTTTCGCAATTGATTCATATACCTTATAACTCAGCCATGTATCCCTGCGTGATCCTTGGGTTATTATCCACCTGGGGGAGGGGTTCTTTATTATTGTTGTGAACTTTGATTTGAATTTGAGTAATTTTAGGATAAGGAACTTGCTACCTCCAAGAATCCAAGACAATGAACCTGTTTGGAGAAGGTGCCATGAAGATGCCTGCAGAGACCACACACTGCAGATCGAGAAGAAGATCCAGAATTGAACTTTGGGATGTGAATTTGAACTATGAGGGGCTGAAAGCATTTGTTTTGAATGTATACTTTCATGCCAAAGGGGACTGCCTCCAAATTGGCCTTTTGTTAATCTAGCAATCATTTATTTTGTTCCTTTCCCCCCCTTTTATCCACAAATTATTGCAATATATCTGTTGATTGTTTTTATGATCCATTGGGGAGGCTGGTCTCCCAAAGGATCACAGGGGGGGTATGT
Organism: Gracilinanus agilis; assembly: GCF_016433145.1. NCBI lineage: Eukaryota > Metazoa > Chordata > Mammalia > Didelphimorphia > Didelphidae > Gracilinanus > Gracilinanus agilis. Next base: position 97,324,225 of record NC_058130.1, read on the forward strand.
ATAAATAGAGATTGTGAACCTTGGACTTCATCCCCCATAAATCCTTAGTTTTCCCAAAATTCCCTTTAATCTCTCTTGTGCCTCCACATTTGCGTGGTCAAGTTATTGTTATATAGTTGGCTGTAACTCCTCCCTCTTTCTCTTTTTGGTTTCTGGAAGTGAGCTGGCTAGTACCTTTTAGTTAGTCTCTCTTGTTAGTTTATTATTAATAAAATATTTATAGATATAATATTTAGTATTTTGCACATTAATTTTAATTTCCACAGTGAATTAGCTCTACTTTCAGAGAGTCACAAGAAACCTTAGTTAATGGAAGAAACCAGGGAATTTTTTCCTTATGAGAGCAAGTCAATCAAGAGTTTGAGCAACAGGGAAAAGTGAAAATCCAACATGGATAGGCAACATTAAAAGTAGCCTTATAAGGTAACTCACCCAAAATCTTTGAAGGGCTTCTTGACCTTGGCCTTCTTCATAACCTTAGAAGTAAAAGGTGCAAGACCAAGCCCAAACCCCTGTCCGTCTGTGTCTCCTACCATGTTGCCTTCCACATCAACCAGTCCAGCCTGAATAGGGCAATCCCAAAGACAAGAAAAGATTAGAATCTTGTCCCATGTTTGATTGGTTTCCTCTTCCCAAAGATTAGGGGATGGTAAATTGAGTTCATAGCCATAATTCCTAAAATCCTCAGCGTCTGGGTAGGCCTGCAGAAGTTAATCACTGATGTATGTTTTCAGATGAATTCTTTAATAGGGTGTGGCTCCTGTTGGGAGTCCAAAGTGGATCTTAACTCTTACCTATTTTATCACTAGTTCTGCCCCAATGCAAGCCATTTTTTTCTGGAAAAGCTCTGGTGATGGAGAATCTCAAGCACGAGTTCCAGCCTAGAGAAGCCCTGCAAACCCCTACCTTCTGGGCTGCAGAAATGGTCGCAAAGTCATTCTTGTCTATCATGGTGTACTTTCTACGTAAGTTGGATTCCACTTCTTGTTCTTGTTGGCTTTGGAGAAATAACAACAAAAGTTACTGAGTGAAAGAGCCCCTTTTCTTTGGAGGTCAAGTTGAAAACGTGAAAACTTATCAAATCAGAAGTTTGAAGTAAAAAACCCACTGGATACCTTATTATTGATGCTATATTTCTATTATGCAACCAAATGATATAGCATTCAATTCAAAGAACATTTAATAAGAACCTATTATGTCAGGCATTATAACAAAAACAAAATGTTTCCTGTCCTCAAGGGTTTATATTTTACTGAGCATGATGGAGGAATTCCAAGATGGACTCCAACAAGTATGGCATAAAGAAAACTGAAGCAGAGAACACTAACATTGTAGGGGCAGGGATGGCTTGACAAAAGAGGTTCTTGAACTGAACCTTGAAGGAAGACAAAAATTTATACGGGCAGAGCCGGTTGGCAAATTCTGAATTTTCAAAGTCTTGAATTTAGGAGAGCTCTAATAGCTCAGTTTTGTTGGAACATACAATTTCATGAAGGGAATTAAAATGAAATAAATCTGGAAAGGTGAGAGTTAGATTGTAGAAGGCATTAAGTTCTAGGCTATGGAATCTATATTTTATTTTTTAGGCAACTTGGAGCCACTGAGGGGTTTTGAGTAGGAAAGTGAAATCTTTGGACAGAGGGTAAAAAAGGCAAACTCAAAGGTTGAGCTCAAGTGTGCATTTCTAAATTCATTGCTCTATTTGGTTTCAGTTTGGATTAGAGCAAAGACATGGGGTTTGAGGATTTAAAGAAAATTGATACTCAAAAAGCTAGTGCAAGCATGAGTTTTATTGCTATGCAGTGCAGCAGGCAGTCAAAAATGAAAGCTAATTTCTCTCTCTCTCTGTCTCTTTGTCTCTCTCTGTCTGTCTCTCTCTCTCCCTCTCTCTTCACAGATAGAGACTTGGCCACACAAAGCCAATCAAGGTCACTCAAATAAAGGAGATATGTACAGTAGGGAGACCTTGGTGGGAGTATATGCTCAGAAGGAGGTCTGAATAGGAAATCACCTTAAAGGTGGGTTTAGTTGAAACAATCAGAACCACATGTGGGAGGCAGCATTCTTAATCAGAGTCAGGATTGTTATTGATGCCAGACTCAGGTGGAGTAGTTTTTCTACTTGGGACCAGAAACTGGGTGAAGGGTGGAATTAGTTGTCCAACACTCAGCCACTGCAGTCACCAGGAACCTCCTCCAATCAGGGGTCAATGTAATAACCTGTGAATACACAGGCTGAGAATGAGTCAGGGCAGTGGAAAAGTACAGGCTCTCTGTAGTTGTTGACATGTTTATGGTCATTAGGACCACTTAGTCTTAAGGGACTCCACACTGGAGTCCTATTATTTACTTATTAACTACAACATTTATGGATATGTTTTTTATAATCACAACGATTACATTCTATTTGTTAAATGGTTTCTAGTTCAGATCACAGAAGAAATAGCTTACATGCTCGATTATCAAAATGAGTATGGAAATGACTTTTTAAAAATATTAAAGCAAAATCACACTATGATAGCTTATTAGGATATATAAATACTTTTTGGGATGTAATCATTTGGAATAGGTATGAAAGTGTAATAAGTTGGAGGTCTTTCCATTGCCACTATAAGTCCAGAACTGGAGCTTTGTATAAAAAAACCTCAGCCTTTCTCATTCTGAGTCTTTTCATTCTGACTGTACATATTAAGTTACAGAAAAGTCTATCTTGTTTCTTAACTTCATGCAGATTCTAAAAAGTGAACTCCAGTCCTTTTAGTTCTACCACTATATGAAGCAGTGAATTTTAAAGGCAAGAATGGGGAGGGAGAGTTAATATGCACATACCATTGACAAAAGAGTAGAATGACAATTAATAATCTGGAATTGAGGGAGGGGACAGGCACTAAAAAGCAGAGTGAGAACCCAAAAGACCAGCAATTCAGGGCCAGTTAGGATAGGGAGCAAGCCACCCTATAGATCTCATTAGACATCCCTGCATTGCAGAACCAGACAACAAAACTGATGCTCACAGTAATGATCCGATGATCCTGAGTCTTTAAAAGATATTCTGTTACACTCAAGATCCTTGATAAAAAGGTAGGGCAGCATGAATTATACTTTATTTTTTTTAAAACAAGTTTTACTGATGCCTTTTGTTCTTATAGCATAGTCATTTCCAAATATCCCATCCTTTTCCCCACAATAATGCCTTCTTTGCATTTGTAATAGACTTTAGGAAGTTTTTTTTAAATAAAAAAATGTTAAGATAAAAACATTTCAGTGCTTAAAGGGAAAGATTCCACCATATGAAAATTATTTTCTATCATGTTTTTTTGAATGAATGAATAATATTAAAGAAATGATCAGTTAGAATACTGTCTTTGTAAACTCTATGATGCCAAGGACAATCTCTCATTCATCTTTGTATTGCCTATAGCAACCAGTACAGTATCTTCCTTCTAATAGGTGCTTAACACATGTTCTTTGAATGAATGCAATTGTTCAATGAGCTCAAAGCATTACTCAGAATATAATTCAGGACTCATTATTGTTCTCACTCTGTTGCAAAGTGGAAAACTGATACAGAGTCTAACAACTTGGTAACCAAGCCCAAAAGAGCAATCACATACCCTCCCTCCACAGTGCTCTATTATTGGGGAGAAGGCCATTATTACCTTAAAATGATTTTGAACTGATTAAACACCTCCTGGATCTGTCGGAGGTTAATGATCTGAGAAACAGAAAATGTTAACAGAGGTTAGATTGCACTTACTGGGGTATATCTGGAGCCCACTTGCAGTTGATATTCAGGCTGAATCTTTATGAAAAAAATTTGGTTCCATGAGCTAATTAATTAGTACATTATTTGGAGTTATATATTTCATAGATACAGATGTCTTAGCACAAAGATTCATTTGTTTTTAAAACTACAGATAGGCACAAAAGAATCTTTTTAAAAGCAGATTTGCATTTAAGTTTGAAAAATGCAATCTGATAGGTACAAAGTCAAAATAGAACTGACCCTTAGAATCTGCATGAAATTTCAGTGAAGCCACTGCTTTAAGGCAATACAGTTTATCTTATGAAGCCAAATGTCACCCTAAAAAGGGTATGTGTTAAAGCAAACCCATTTACTTCTCATGTCATTTGTAAAAAGAACATATATATATATACATATATGTATATATATAGCCTTTCTTCCAGTTGGTGGATATGGCCTTGCCTAGGTGTAGAGGAAAACCTAATATTTATGTCTTAAAAACAATAGTTAAAATTCTTTCCATGAGTTAAAAACAACAAAAAAATAAAAATGTCTTTTAGTTTTATATATATATAACTATATATATATATATAGTTATATAGTTATATAGTTAAATAATAAAGCACAATGAAATTAATGTTTAAAATTCCATTGTTTAATGTTAGTTATTTTTGGATATTACTACTCTTAATCTAAAGATGGAATTTAAACTTAACATTGTTCTTTAAAGCCCTGATTTAAGTTTTTTCTTGCCTTTGATTGGGTCATCTTTGGCAATTTAATGTGAGTGTATTATAATACATGTACTGACCTAGCTTTTGAAGATTAGCCTTAAAACTAAGAACCATTATTCCCCTTGGTAAGGTAAAGGCATTGTCACCCAGCCCCACACAACCTCCAATCTCCAGGAAACTTAAATATGCAGCAAGGGATTTTGGAGGAGCCTTTTAGGTATTGGCATGGGCCTACTCAGGAGAGGAGCTGACTGGAAAACTCACCATTTCTAGTGCAATTAAACCCCTCCATGGAAGCAGCTGCGTTACGGCAATAACGAGATCTAATTTCTCGTGGAATATTTAGAGAAGGCCCCCAATCCATCTATTAGCTAAGCAGCTTGTGAGTCAAGAGCTCTGGCCTCCAAGCAGCTCTGTGAAAATGCTACTCACGTCGATTTCCTCCAGAGTTCCATCCAGATACCTGCGAACTTGAGAGTTAATCTCTGCTATTTGGACTTCATCCATGGGGTCATAGGTGACCATAGAACGATTGGCCTTAAAATGGAAAAATATTTCATTAACAATGATGAACTCAAGACAAAAAAACTACTTTACTCTATTTGCCTTGGGACAGGGAAGGAGGAGATGCCAGTTCATGAGGCCTGAAAACTTCAGTTCCTGCCTGTATCAAGACACAGCCGTTCACTGTTAAAACTGAGTTTTGAACTTAATTCTTTTAACTCTAAAATCCAGTGGATTCGGCATTAGATGTTTTCTCTGTATTTAGTTACAGAGCCAAAAGAGGAAATCGGATTTTTCTGGCATCCTATCCAATGCTTTTCCCAGGCTACAAATAGGAAATAGGGTCTTTGATTTGGGACTCTACAGCATGAGGACCAGCATGAGAAGTGCCAGTGCTAGGCCAGGGATTCTGTGGCAGATGTCCCTCATTAAGAGGGAGGAGGGCACTCTGGATGCTCAAAATGATGGGCAGACAAAACACGCTAGACACCATGAAAAGAGAACAGAAATGACAAAAGCTTGATGAGTAGAGGTTTCCCCTGTCTTGCAGTTCCCCATCAGCTACTTATGTAGGCCACAGGTGGGCAGGCAGGCAGATCCAGGAGGAACAGAGGCAAAGAATTCTTTACCAGACTGTCATGTATGGCTAGTTCCTGTTTTAGCAGAACCAACTGCTTCTCCAGATTCTTCACCATCCTCTATAGAAGGGAAACAAAAAGAAAAAAGACCATATAGATATGCCTCTGAAAACACAGAAAATGCTCAATAATGACTATTAATTGAATTTATTTATACTGCCATGGACCAAGTGAATTTATCTAAATGGATGCTTTTTCCTTTTTTTCCTTTTATAACCAAGATTTTATTAATTCTTGTTTGGTCATCAACACATAGATTCTATGGGCAATTTATATATTTTTAATGAAAAACCTAAAAACCCATGTAGTTACATTCTTTTTCTAAACTACCATTCTGGTGACTTTCTAGCTTCAAGTTTGGAGATATTTAATTCTAAAAAGAGAACATAACAATACAGTGCCTTTAATGTGGATCAAGTATGTGTTAGAAAATTCCATGAATTCTCTCTTTAATAAAAACCCCTCTCACTACATATGTTTAATCTTTTCCAACCTTTTCCAACCTTTTCCAGCACATTAACAAAGTTATTGGGGGAAAAAATGTGCTACCACTTCCAAAGACAACAATGCCATAGAGAGTATGCAATTTAAAAAGGGAGATCCAACACCAGCAAACAGCCTAACTTAGGAAAAAATTCTACTGAACAGTAAGATGGATATAGAAAACAGATCATGAAAATGTGAAGCTCTTTAAAATTCATGGCCATGATTCCCAATTGTGACCTGATAGGCTTCATTTAATATTAAAAACAAACAAACAAACAAGGATTTGCCTTTGGAATATTGTCTCTAAATAAGACATTCAATGCCTTTGTTAATCAATATCACATTAATGTCTTGTCATATGGACCAGGACATGATTTTACCTTTTTAAAAAGGCACTTATTTTTATCTAAATGTGTTTAAACATGAGATCCAATGGAATTCTCTTTAATTATTTTATTATATTTTAGAAGCAGAGTTAAGTGATTTTCCCAGGATCACACAGTAAGTTGTCTGAGGTTAAATTTGAACTCAGGATCTTTCTGACTGCAGGCCCAGTGCCTTATCTGCTGTACCACTTAGCTGCCTTGAATTCTTCCTTCTTAAAAAAAAATATATTTCTAGTGCTACTAACCAACTAGTATTTATGAAACAGTTGTTAAAAAAAAATGGTCCCCAGAGGGGCAGCTGCGTGGCCCAGTGGATTGAAAGCCAGGCTTAGAAATGGGAGGTCCTATGTTTAAATCTGGCCTCAGCCACTTCCCAGCTGTGTGACCCTGGGCAAGTCACTTGACTCCCATTGCTTATTCCTTACCACTAAGGCAGAAGTGCCTTAGAACCAATACATAGTATTGATTCCATGGCAGAATTTAAGGGTTTAAAAAAAATGGTCCCCAGACCTATCTGAACAAAAATATTTATAGTTGCTTTTTGTGATAGCAAAGAATTGGAAACTGAAGGCATGTCCATCAATTAGGGAATGGCTGAACATGTTGGGGTTATGATTATAAGGGAATACTACTATGTCATAAGAAATGACAAGCAGGATGCTTTCAGAAAAACCTGGATGGGCTTATATGAACTGATGCAAAATGAAGTGAGCAGAACCAGAACTAGTATATACAGGAACAGCAAAATTATTTGATGAACAAATGTGAATAACCTAGCTTCAAGACAATCTCATGGATCTGGAGCAAAATTGATTTTCCTCTTTAGCATTTTGGCAGTAAGGGAGAAAAGATCTAATTTTACCTTCAATCAATCAGCCAGTATTTATTAAGCACCTCTTCTGACATTCTAGGAACTAATATTTGTAGGAGTTGAGTATAAAGCTTCAGATCTCTAATTGTTTCCCCTTAACACTTCCTTCTATAGTATGGGTTTTCTGCCCGTCTTGCTAAGCATCTCATACTGACCCAGTTTCCCCTAAGTCCTCATCTTCTAGTTATCACAGAGATGAAACATATTGTAGCTACCCTCTGCTAGTTGACCTTTAGCTACTTTCAGTTTTTAGGAGAGAAATCTTTATTTGAATACATCTGTGTTTGCTCTGTCCAGTGGTAAATGTGTTAACAACCAGTTCTCTGAAAACATAGGACACACTTTTAAATTTAATTTGCATTATTAAAATTTACTCCATCACATTCTTAAGTCAAGAAATCAACAAATCAATCAGTCAAATCCTGGTTTTTAATTAGCCAGTTTCTGAGGTGTAAATGCTCACCTTGAAAATTTAACAACTGGTTCTCTCCAGTAGGAGCTGGCTCCAGCACACCCCCGATCCATATACATCACAATTTTACAAATGGTCAGAGAGAATAGAGAGAAGGTGGCAATGGGAAATTCGGCTCTCTCTCTCTCTCTCCGTCTGCCTGATGTCCTCTTCATGATGAAATGAAAGGCCCTTTCTTCGTGAAGCCTTCCTTCCTTGACATCACCGGTGGAAGTGATCTTTCCCTTGTCTGGAATGCCCTGTTTGCATGGGGACTTAGGACATGCTACTTTGCAATATATATATTTGTGCACTGGTATGCCCCACTACTAGACTGTAGGTTTTGCTAGTCAATAAATATTTAGGAAGCACTTTCTATGTTAGGCACTGTGCTAAGTGTTGGGAATACAAAGAAAGGGAAAAGATAATACCTACCCTCAAGGAGCTCACCATCAAATGGGAGAGACAAATGCAAACAACCATTTATAAACAAGCTCTATGCAGGATACATTGGAAATAATCAACAGAGGAAAAGCACTAGAATTAAAAAGGATCTAGAAAGGTTTCCTGTAGAAGGTAGGATTTTGGCTGGAATCTGAAAGATTCAGAGGCAGAGATGAGCATTCCAGGCATAACGGACAGTCAGTGAAAATACTCAGAGTCAGAAGATGGGAGTGGTCTTGTTTAAGAAAGCAAGCCAGTGTCATTGGATTGGAGGAATGTAAGGTATAAGAAAACTGGAAAGATGAGGGTCAAGGCAGACAGTGGAGGGCTTTGAATGCCAAACACAGGATTTCATATTTGATCCTGGTGGTGAAAAAGAGCCATTGGAGTTTATTGGGTGGGAGAACGATGTCATTGTCAGACCTGTACTTTAGAAAGATCACTTTGACAGCTGAATGGAGGAAGGACTGGAGTGAAGAGAGACCTGGGGCCAGGAGACCCACCAACAGGCTATTGGAATAAAATTTGTGTGAAGTGATGAGGATCTGTGCCAGGGTGGTGATAGTGTCGGAGAAGAGAAGGGGGCATGTGAGAGATGTTACAAAGGTACAATCAATAGGACTTGGCAAGAGTTTGACTATAAGGGGTGAGAGTGAGGAGTTGAGGATGACTCCTAGGTGATGAGCCTGAGGGGCTGGGAGGATGATGTTACCTTTGACAGTAATAGGGAAATTTGGTAGATAGATTCCCAAATACTTCATATTGTCTAGAGCAGTGATTCCCAAAGTGGGTGCCACCGCCCCCTGGTGGGTGCTGCAGCAATCCAGGGGAGCGGTGATGGCCACAGGTGCATTTGCAAACAGAGATCCCTACGGCTTATCCTGAAATATGGGCTGTAATTGAAAAGTTCTTAATTGCATTTCCTTCATCATATTTAGTGGAATGTGGATTCAGTATGATAACCAATTTATTAATAAAAAAAACCAATTGCAAATAGTCAATCGCGGTGATTTAAGATTACTGCTGATGAAAATAGAGCCGAGGATTACTAAATTGGTAGCAGCACACCAGGTTCATCCTTCTAATTAAGATGATTTCAAATGTTTTAACTTTTTTTGTATTATATTCTATTCTGAGTTCAATAGTTTCATAATTTCAAAGTTCAATGTTTCTAATTTACACCTTTCTTTACTATATTTTACAAAAAAAGTAGAAACATTAATACATATATCTTTCCTATTAATTGCTATTAAAATAAAAAAAATTAATTTCCAGGGGGTGCTAAGTAATATTTTTTTCTGGAAAGGGGGCGTAGGCCAAAAAAGTTTGGGAACCACTGGTCTAGAGTGATTTTAAATGGAGTTTCTCTAACTCTTGCTGCTGAATTTTGTTGGAAATGTATAGAAATGCTGATGATTTGTGGGTTTGTTTTGTATCCTGCAACTTTGCTAAAGTTATTTCCATCAGCTTTTTAGTTGATTTTCTAGGATACTTTAAGAGTAGACCATCCTATCATCTGCAAAGATAGTTTAGTCTCCTCATTGTTTACTTTAATCTCTTCAATTTCTTTTTCTTCTCTAATTGTAACCTCTGGAGTTTCTAGTACAATATTAAATACAAGTGTTGATAATGGGCATCCTTGCTTCACTCCTGATCTTACTGGGAAAGCTTCTAACTTGTCCCCATTGCAAATGATTCTTGATGATGTCTTTAAATATATGTGGTTTATTATTTTGAGGAAGATTGCTTCTATTCCTCTACTTTCTAGTGTTTTCAACAGGAATGGGTGTTGTATTTTGTCAAAGGCTTTTTCTGCATCTATTGAGATAATCATTTGATTTCTGTTGGTGAAAGGAAGGTTTTCTTTTGGGGATGTGTGTGAGTAATTAATTCAACATTAGGGCAGAGAACATGTCATTAATTTTTGTACTCTTCAGGGTGCAGAGCACTAAGTCCTACATACAATAAGTACTCAGAAAAGATTTGTTGAATAGGCCATGAACATTCATTGTACTTTAAATTTGTAACATTATAGCATCTTGTCTTCAAGGGCTTATTTAACTATCACCTTCCCAGAGAGATCTTTCCTGGTCATTTCAGTCCATAGTTGCCTCTTCCAAATTGTTATATTATCTCGCTTATTTGAAACATTACTTTAATGCCTAGTAATGTTAACTTTTTATGTGTCTTTCTCAACTAGATAGTAAGCTCCCTGAAGGCAGAAATGGGAATAGCCCACAGAGTACCTTTAACATAGGAAGTCTTCAGGTATATAATTTAGGACTTGCCAAAGACTTTCCCAGTTCAAATCTTCTCTAATTCTTTGATTTAGAAATCTCATTTTATGCAAATATTATAATCTTTATTTTACAGACAAGGAAACTGAATCTCAGGATTGTGAAGTGATTTACCAGTGTTAAATAATGAAAAATTATCAAAGTCAGGATTCAGTCCAGTTGTTCTAACTCTAAGCCCAGTGCTCTTTCTACTACGAGGGAGGAAAAAGGGACAGGCTTTCATGCTCTTTCCTTAGCACTCCATTAGCCTCCCACTTCATAATCTGGATATGAGAATTCTTTTATCCTTTGCATTAGGGCAAATATTATTGCAAAATAGCTCAGCTGTGTCCTCTTGCTGGCAATTTTTTTTCTTTTTTTTATTGGAGGAATTTTTTTTTAAAGGAAAATATGTTGGGAGCAGCAAAAACAAAACAAAACAAGAAAACAATCATAATTGACATAGTATTCTACGATTACACCCCTGTTTTGTTTTTGTTTTTGTTTTTGTTTTTCAATTTTAAGGAAATGAATCAAGGCTGTATTTAAAATCTAGCCTCTGAGTTTGGGGATCATTTCTTATAAGTCAGTATGACCTGTTTTTCTCATTGAATTTGAGAGTCCAGAACTTACCTACCTCCACAGCATCTCTCATGCCCAATCTTTTCTACTCACATAGCCACCACCTTAGTTCAGGACTTCATGAGCACATCCCTGAACCATTGCAATTGGTCTCCCCTGCCTCAAATCTTTACTCCTATCCAATCCACCTTCCATAGCAAAGGTGTCTAACCCTGCAGGCACATTGACTTAGAAAAACACACATTAATATTCTTTGGGTTTCATTGTAATGTTATCAATTTAGTTAAAAATTTCTCCATTACATTTAATCTGGTTTGGGCTAAACTTGGGAGTGTTGGGATAGTGTTGGGGAGGGGGGTTAGGAATGCTACCTCCAAGGTATTTGACCCCTCCTCAACCTCAGAAGGGATTTGCCTTAAGCATAAATCTATCTTTTTTGTTCCATACAACCTCAGAAGGGATTTGCCTTAAGCATAAATCTATCTTTTTCTTCCATTATTCAATAAATACCATGGCTCTCTATTACCTCTAGAATAAAATATAAGCCCCTCTGTTTAGTTTTTAAAGCCTTTCACAATAGGCACCTACCTATCTCTACAGCCTTGGTATAATGTATTTTACTCTTCTTCCCATACTCTATGGTCTAGTCAAAATAGTCTTTTCTTCCTTACCAATAAGAACTCCATGTCTCAAATCCGTGCCTTCGCACTAGCCATTCACTGTGCCTGGAACACACTTCTCATCTCAGAATCCCTCATTTTCTTCAAGATGCAACAAAAACATCATCTTTTATAGGAAATCTTTCTTGATTCCCTCCCCTGCTAATGCTTTCCTTCACTATTTATCTTGTTGCCCTTGTATTTATTCTGTATATACTTTTATATGTAAATAGGTTAAATGGAATTTAAATTCCTTGAAAGCAGGGATTGGTTCATTTTCTTCTTTGTATATGCTAACACTGTCTAAAGTAAGCCCTTATTGCTTATTGATTGATTGATACCAGGTAAGAGAATAACTCAATGTAGCAGAGACTAGTCACTGCATCAGGGATTGACCTAACTTCACGTTGTATAATTTTTAATGATATTGATTACAGTTCTGCCTCTATAGTGCTTTATAGTTTACAAAGTGTTTTCTTTTCTTTTAAAAAAATTTGTGTTTGTTACATTAAAGTTCCCAGGTATCTCGCTCACTCCCTCCTCTCCTCAAACTAGAGAAGGCATCATTTGACAAAAAGATATGTGTGTCTGTATATATATATATATATATATATATATATATATATATATAATGTGTATACACACACATACATATATATAAACTATGCTTGTTTTTATTTATTCGTTCTTTTTTTGGAGGTTGACATAAACAAATTCTTCAAACAATATTCTGTTGCTGTATATAATACAAAGTGTTTTCCTCAAAACTCTGTGAGGTAGATAGTACAAGTATAATTATCCTCATTTTACAGAGGAAGAAACTCAGACTCACAGATGAAGTGACTTACTCTTGGAGACATGACAGTAGCAAATGGCAGAGTTAGGACCTTCCAAGCTAGATCTTCCAAAGCTAATTCAGGGCTTTCCCCATTATTATTATTATTATTCCCATGATTCCATTATTATTATATACAATACCTTTCTTAAAAGTGAGAATTTCGGGGCAGCTGGGTAGCTCAGTGGATTGAGAGCCAGGCCTAGAGACGGGAGGTCCTAGGTTCAAATCCGGCCTCAGACACTTCCCAGCTGTGTGACCCTGGGCAAGTCACTTGACCCCCATTGCCTACCCTTACCACTCTTCCACCTATAAGTCAATACACAGAAGTTAAAGGTTTAAAAAAATATTAAAAAAAAAAAAGTGAGAATTTCTAATTTCAGTCTTGCAAGATTGTTACATGGCATCTTAAGCAGTGCCACAAGCAACTAGACATTAATTGGCAAAATATAAGTATTTTTGAGGACTGGGCCTGCCTTATTTGTCTAGTACCTAGCACAGTTCCTTGCAACGCCATAGGATTTAGATGTGAAAAGGCACATTTTAGGTGTTTTAACAATTATTGTTAACATTAACAATAACATTAACAATTGTTGAATTAAATTGAACACTGTTTTGTTAAAATCCTCTCGTGTACGTATCATTTGTATTACTGTTATTTATAAGTATTTATCCTATTGGATGGTAAGCTTCATGAAGGACGAACCACATTTTTCTATACAGTATCATGCTCTGCCTACAGTACTTAATTGATAAACCTTTCTTGTTGAATGAGGACTCTGATGTAAAGGAACTGAGTGACTGATTATCAAGAATTATTAAAATGCAAGTAGAATAATGAAATGTAATGGAACCACTTAATTCCTTATCCTTTTCCTGCTGCTTCCATGCCTGTGGTAGCACAGTTACTACTTCTCCAGGTGGAAACTTTTCTCTCCAGTTATCTGAATCTTGCCCAGTTGAAGCAACTCCTTTGGGAAGCCTTCCTTAACCACCCAAAGGCTCCAGAGATCTCTTCCTTCCACTAAGCTCCTATACTACTTCCTTCCTACATCCCTCATTTAATTTTGAATAGACACTGCCTCATGTTATTAATTTCTATTTGGTGGGTATGTTTGTCTCTCCAACTAGAATGACCTCCTCAATGGCCTTAAGTTCTTAGATCTCCAGTACTTATGACAATAGGTTACATACAGTAAATTTAATTTGTTTTCATTAAAAGAGGAGGAGAGAGAATGTGACTGTAGAGCATATCTCCCAAGAGATAAAGGGACAGGTTTAATCTCTCAGGGCTAGAGAGGGGCAGAATTGCCCCAAGGTTTAGTTCTCTGGATTCCCTGTCCACAAGCTCCATATCAGCCTACAGCTGGAAAAATTATTTCCCTTTCACCTTTGATTTCCTCCAAAGTAATGTAAATAAATACCTCTGCATCATATTTTTCATTGATGGAAGGCTCGGTTGTGATCAGTTTCATTCTGCAGGCAAAACGAAGTGAAGAAAGCTGAAAAACAAATGGTCATAACCATGAGGTGGCTTTTCCTGGTCTCTGGGGGAGCAGAGAGTAGTCTTGTTCAGCCTGGATTCTGAGGGAGCATAGCCTACTTCATGATCATCTGCCAAACTGGCCCTCCACGAGAATGTTCACTCTCATCTGTGTGGCAGAGCTCCGGCAGAATTGGATCCTGCCCAAGTGTGCTATCAAAGTCTTCATTCATGCATTCTTTGCTGTGGAGCACAGTCTCTCCTACTTTCCCAATAATGTCAAAAAGAAAGAAAATATTGATTTTTAACTTTCCTTGCTATTTGTCTCTTTTGAAAGGGAGAGAGTTGTTTAATGAATGCAAGGAGGAGGGAAGAATATTAGTGGCAGTGGGGCTAGAAGCAATTCCTTTTCTTCTAAATCTGTGGTATTTAGTTACACAGTGTGAAATAAGAGTTCCTGTATACATTTTTTTTATTGGTTTGCTTATATCTGGTTGAGTACCTCTTAGTAGAGAGACATTTGCCAAGCATGTAATTAGTGTCTAATAAATGATGGAGGGCTAATACTCAGGAGGGGTAGCTTTCCAGAAGCACTGGGTCCCTAAGGTTTAAGCTGAGGGCTACTGGACCCACACAGTGACGTTGTTCATTCCCTCCCTGAATAACTTCTGGGAAAATATTTCTTTTCAGCAGAAGTGCTTCAATAATTAGGCAAGTAATAGTTGGGGATGGGGTAAGTAATAGTTAAGAGATAAAAAAGTCAGAATTTTCAATAGAATTTATAGGGGGGGAAAATCTATCTTTCATGACCTCTCACTGATGTGCCTCAAACTTGCTAAAAAACTTGACACTTAAGCCTATGTTAATCAGCTTGACATTTATCAATCCTGCTTATGTTTAGAAAATGGATGGATCAGTATATTCTTGCTATAAATCTGTCCATGGAATTCTTATAAAGAGAATAGTAAAATCTTCTCTTTAAATGAATGAGGGAAGGAAAACCCCATAGAGTTGGAGTCATCTTTAAATCATTTAATGTTAGAGTTGGAAAGGACCTTTGAGGTCACCTAAAGTTATTTGCAAAATGAGTCCAAGGTTATAAATGGAGAAAATGAGGCTGAGAGAAGGAAAGTTATTTGTCCAAGGTCTTGGAACTAATTAGAAGAAGAGTTGAGTTTAGAGTCAGTCTTCTGAATTTCTGTTCAGTACTCTTTTCAGCCTAGTCAGAGCATCTCTTTTCTTTCAAGGACTTATCAATGATACTGAGTAGCTTGTTATGTTTCTAAAAATGAGTGAGGAGAGGTAAGCCCTGAAATTTCTGTTTGGCTTTGGGAAGAAACTTGCTTGAGGTCTCACAGATAATCAGGGACAAATTTACAGTCAGAACCAAGAACTTAAGAGTTTTTAAGTAGATCTTTAGTTTACTGAGAAAGGAAATATTTTGTTTGATTCTCTGTAAATTGATGTATAGTATCTTTTATTTTATAGAAACTTGCCTCTGACTAAAACAGTACTGTCTTTGGTATAAATATTAAGACGTTTAAGAAATATTTATGAGCTCTTCATTCAGCCCATATATTTTTGTCCTTCTTCTTTCTCCTTTTGTCTTCCTCTCCTGAAAGACTCTTCAGGATTAGTATAACTTTTTCTCCAGCCAATAAGGCTTGGATACAGTGTAGGTAGGTCCTGTAGATTCTAGGGACATATTAGGGAATAGCAGGATGAACATCTGGATTGGGTGGATAAAGATATATATATTTCTTTTAAATCCTTACCCTCCATCTTCCATCAGAAGAGTGGTAAGGGCTAGGCAATGGGAGTTAAATGACTTGCCCAGGGTCCCACAGCTGGGAAGTGTCTGAGGCCAGTTTTGAATCTAGGACCTCCTATCTCTAGGCATGGGTCTCAATCCACTGAGCCACCCAGCTGCCCCCTGGATACAGATGTATCTTGGTCCTGTGCACAGTACCTGGTTGGGGCTTTTAGTCCTTCCTATTTGAAAAGTAAGCTGGAAGGTTGGCTAATACAAAGGACTAGGGATGAGAATGGAGAACTTTTGCTTAAGTGCAATTTAATTCAAATCAAATGTATCTTTGTTGATTTCTATGGATGGTATAAATAAGGATTTTGTTACACTTTATTCTTACATTTTGAACCAAGCTTGTTATTTAACAGCCCTCTGGTTTTCCCTGCAGATGGAGAGGCCAGAAAAATCTTTGCAATACCAAGCTTTGCTTTGGCATGATGATCAGCATTTGCTATCTAACCTAAAATCACAGACACGAGTCACCTTGTTTGAGGTTTAATATAAGATGACAAGTTTTGGGCTTTAATCATTATGCCAGGTGCTCTCCTTCCTGAAGCTAATATAGTTCCACCTTGGGAGAGTTCTGGATCATTAGAAAAATTGTTGAGCTTTAGTGATAGGACATTAGATCACCCAATCCATAGCCCAGACAGCTAGAGTGGTCTGAGGGGCCTAGAAAGTCAACTTATGTCAACTCCAGTCAGGCCAATGAATGCTCTAGAATTTAAATACCCCACATGGTCTACAAGTTTATACATAATGCCTTTTAAAAGGCAATATCCTTGGGGAAGATGCTTTTAAGCATAACTTCCCAGAGAAGTGAAGTTCACCTCTTTCAACCTTTTAAAATGCTTTTAAACATACGGGATTAGAAATCTTTCTAAACGTATCCTCTCCTTTCATAAGCCAAGGAGACTGAACCATCTAACTGGGCCACTACTGTGCTGTTAGGATGCAGGGATGCTCATGATGCCTCTCTGGGCACGGAGGCCTGCCTGCTTCATCTTTACTGCATGGGCTCAGATGGTTAGACTTTTATACTTTTCCTGACTCCCCCTTCCTTATCAGGTAGGCAGCTGTCTATTCTTCTTGTTTTCACTCGAGACTATCTTGCACAAGTTTGCAATTTTCTAACCTGCTGCTTTTAACCTTCTGGAGGCTGAGAAACTGGATCACCAGCCTGGTCAGAATTGTACATTAGGGGGCAAGTAGGTGCTCAGTAGGAGCCAGGCCTGGAGACAGGTGATCCTGGGTTCAAATTTGGCCTTGGACACTTCCTTACTGTGTGACCCTGGGCAAGAAACTTAACCCCTGTTACCTAGCCCTTACTGCTTTTCTGCCTTGGAACCAATATGCAGTATTGATTCTAAGACATAAGATAAGGTGTTTTTTTGTTTTTTTTTTATTGTACATTAAAGCAAAATCAATCAATAGCTGTACTTTTAGGAAGCACCCCAGTGTGGGCTGTAGTACACAGACTTAGTTTCAGCTCTTTCAGCAACTCGGAAAATCTTTCCAATACCTTTGGTTTCATCAGTGCTAGAAATCTGACCTCCAAATAACTGCCGAATGCTTAGCATAGCACTAGACATATAGACATTTCAAAAGGCTCATTGGTCTACATTAGAATGTACATCTGTTGATCTTTAAACGGTAGGGGAAAAAAATCTGGTTTATCAAGCCCTATTTTATGTAATCTTTTGGATTAGAGGTTGCAGGAGTATCATCTCCTAGAAAGATATGCATATTATGTTTCCATAGAGTATCAGCGAACAAAAGCGACCTTCAGGAATTTCTTACAGAGCAGTGGGTACTTTCTAGGTTAGCTACATGTCCTCACTCTTTATTACAGCTATTCTCTTTTCTGATTTAGGTCAGGATTTGCAATATAGTTGATAGGGCAGTGGGGGAGTCTCCTTTAGAACAAGGGTACTTAAATCTGAGGTCTGTCAACTTGTTTTTAGAAAATATTTTGATAACTGTGTTTCAATGTAATTGATTGTGTTTTTGAGCTCTTAAAGACAATCCAGAAGGCTAAGAACCCCTGCCCTAAAACCTGACTTCATTCCATAGGTTGGAAATGGATCCAAATTGACTTTAGACTTTTCACATCATAGTACAGAGTTATTCCATAGCAGTGAGGCAAGTGGTAACTATTATTTTCAAATAGAAAATCTCCCATAGAGAAACTGATTGGACCAGGGCAAATCCACCAGGCCTCTCCAAAGCTTACAATTGTTCCAGAGGTGTTAAAAGCTCTGACATCTGTGGAAAAGATGAGTAATGGCAAAGAGATTTCACTCACAATTGTTTTGGACAACTCCACACAGATAAAGATGGCAGCTAAGTGGCTCAACAGGGAAGCTAATTGGCACAGAGTTTTGAGTGCCAGGCCTAAAGTCAGAAAAACCTGAATTTAAATCTGGTCTCAGGCACTTACTAGCTGAGTAACTGTGGACAAGTCACCTAACCCTGTTTGCCTCAGTTTTCTTATCTATAAAATAAGCTGGAGAAGGAAATGACAAGCCACTCATCTTTGCCAAGAAAACCCCATATGGGGTCATGAAGAGTCAGACATGACTGAAATGACTGAAAAGCAACAATGGGTAGCTCAGTAGCTAGGGCTCTGGCATGGAGTCAGAAAGAACTGAATTCAAATCCAGCCTCAGACACTCACTAGCTGTGTAATACTGGCAAACCACTTAACCTGTATTCACCTTAATCCACTGGAGAAGGAAATGACAAACTATTTGTGTCTTTGTCAAGAAAAACCAATACAGAGTCACAGAGTCAGATAGGACTGAATAAATATCATACAGAAAAGAGACTGAGATGTGATCTTTACGTAGGAAAGGGAAAGTCTGAGAGAATTTATTACTAACTTCTCTGAGGTATCCTGGGAGATAATCAAGGTCATCCAACATGAACTCTCTCTTTCAAAGCTCCTCTTCTCTCTGCCTCATTACTCATCTATATCTTCACCGATTTTCTCTTTTATCCCATATCAGAGAAACATATGTCCTGACTTATTCTGAGTCCAGTCTTTCCATCTCTGCTATTAATCTTTCTCAACTTCCTTTGGGAATTTACTCCATTATTTATATTTTCTCTCTGTCTGTCTCTTTTTATATATGTATATATCTTCTTCACTTTCTTGACCCTGGTTTTTTCCACCTATGGCTACAAACATACTCAAGTGGCCTGCATTATAAATAAAACAAAACAAAACAAAGCCCTTCCCTAATCCTGCTTTTCTTCCTTATACCACCAAAATCCTCAAAAAAGTAAATACATGTACTCTCTTAATAGTCTTACCATTCATTCTTTCTTCAAACCTTTCCCATCAAGATTCCACATCTATTACCATGTTAAAACTTTCTTCAAGTTTCCTTATCATCACTAGACCCAAGGACCCTTCCTAGTATTTATCCTCCTTGACTTGTCTGCATCATTTGATACTATTGAGAATAACTTTGAGATTCTCTCTTTTTTACTTGTGTTGCTGATATTTCTTTTTTATTCTACCTTTAACACAACTGTTGCTTTCTCTTACTTCCTTATGCCTAAATACAGGCATTCATCAAGGCTTAGTCCTCAATCCTCTTCTCTTCCTTCTATATCCTTTCTCTTTTGGTGATCTCATCCTCTCTTCATTGTCATCTCTGTGGCTATAGCTTCTGAATCTCCATCTGTAGACTTGATGTCTCTTCTGAACCACAGAATATCATCTGCAATTTTCTGTTAGACATCTATCCTTGAATTTCCACTGGCAAAACATATACCTATCCCAAACCAACTTCATTATCTTCTCCAAACTAGCTTTTGCTCCTTCCTTCAATTATTTCTAATTATTAGAGGTAGGGCTTGGACCTATGATTTCATCAGTAAAGGAAATTCCAAAGTATGAGGAAACGCCTTCAGTTAATGTAGCTTACTTCTTTTCTGTCATTTATAGTCTTAAAGAGTTGCTTAGAGGACTAAGAGGTTAAGTGATTTGATAAAGTCAAAGGTGGGACTTGAAACTAAGCCTTCTTGGCTCTGAGGCCCACTCTCTACTCCCTATGCTACACTGCTCTCTAAAACATTATTATTGAAGTCACCAGGGCTTGAATGCCCAGGAATATTTGATTTTCCCTGACCTTTGACATTGAATGTTACCTTTAAAAAAAAAAACAACAAAAAACTCTTATCTTCTTAGAATTAATATTGTGTAATTGGCTCAAAGGCAGAGAAGAGTGATAAGGGGTAGGCAATGGGGGTTAAGTGACTTGCCCAGGGTCATACAGCTAGGAAGTGTCTCTCAATACACTGAGCCACCCAGGTGCCCTGAACATCACCATTTTTAATAATGTCTCTTGAATCCTCTTCTTTGCTCATCTCATTGCTATCACTCTAATTCTTCTAAGCTCCCATTACATTTGCTTGGGCTACTATAATAATCTCTAACTGGTCTCCCCATTCCCATTCTCTACTTCCTCTATCTTCATCTATGGTGCTATGAGATCAGACTTCCTGAAGAACAACCCTGATCATGTCATGCTCCTATTTAAAACCCTTCAGTGATTCTGCATTGTCTAATGAATGAAGATTTAAGGACTGCAAATCAAGGCTCTCCATAATCTCCCCTTTTAAGCTAATCTCTAATTCTCTTCTATGTACCTTGTGCTCCAGGCAGATTGGAAGTTTTATTATTCTCTAAACACAGTCTCTGTTTCCCCATCTCAATGCTTCTGCTTACCAGTAGTCCTATCACCTAGATTGTCTTCCTCCCACACATCTTTAACTCTGAAATCCTAACCTATCTTCTTCTTTAGCTTTCCCTGACCCTTTCAACCAGAAATGACTTTTCCCCTGAATTCTCACAGCTCAATGTTCCTCTTTACTTTGTTTTGTGTGTGTGTGTGTGTGTGTGTGTGTGTGTGTGTGTGTGTGTGTGTGTGTGCTTGTCTTAGATCTTCTATGGGACAAATTCTTAGAGATGAAGACTGGGTTTTATATTCAAATTCCCTATAGTACTGAAGCATAGTCACTTGTACACAGTGATTTTTCAATAAATATTTACCAAAATGAATTACTAAACTATAGCAGGGCCTAGTGACCTTATCGTTGAAAAGCAGTGATTTTGGAAAAGTGATTTATTGATATAATCCACACAGAATACTTCTTTATTCTTTCTTTCGTCCATTCTGAGGCAAAGGGCAATTCATATTCTTTGGGAAGACTTTTTTTCCTAGAAAATCTATACCGGAATATTAACTGTCCCCTCTACTTCTCTACTTACCGTTTCTTCCAACTGATTAGCTTCACCATAGATATTTGCCACAATGACCATGTTGCAGTTTCCTCCTGCAAAGGAAGAAGCCAGAGAAGCCATGAACCACAAGGATTTCATGCCAAGACAACTACTTTAGTGCTATAGTAATTCATTATTGTTGCCATTTAGATGTGTTTGACTCTTTGTGACCCCATGTGATTTTCTTGGCAAGGATACTGGAGTGGCTTGCCATTTCCTTTTCCAATGGAGTCAGTGGATCCTTTTGTCAGGCAATCAAAAGTTAAGTGACTTGCCCAAGGTCACACATCTAGGAAGTATCTGAGGCTAGATTTGAACTTGGGTCTTCTTGACTCAAGGCTCAGTGGTCTAATCACTGTGCCAAAGCTGCCTCTGCTATAGTAATTAGAGGATAAAAATAGCAATTAGATGTGATTTTACTCCTTCAATGCAAGATGGAGCTTTCTATGCAATTGATAGATTTAGAGGGTTTCCTGGATTAAAGAGTATCTTTCCCAGGGTCATAAAACCAGGTGGTGTCTTCCCTTTCAGCTCTGAGGTCAAAAATATCTACTATGCCACAATACCTCCAATAATTAGTGAGAGAAGGGGGAAAGTGTGTGGAATGCAGGAGAGACACCCAGCAAAGAAAAAAAATGAGATGAACCCAGAGGTGGAGATAATCACACACTGGGAAATGAGAGATAGAAGAGAAGAGAGCTGGCAGGGAGGGAAGAAAAAGAGAAGAAATGGGAGAAGAGAGAGATGATAGGAGAAAATATAACACAAAAATGAAGAGTACCAAAGAAAAGAAAAGAAAGAAAATATATCATGCTTTTGACTCATTCCATTATGTTTGATTGTCACTGGGAAAGGTATATGTGAGAGAGGAGAAAAGGAGACAGTGGTCTTGAAGGGATTTAAATGCTTTGTATCACTTGAATGACTTAAATCAAAATCAGTGGTGAGTGTCTACTGTTGGCACATTCCATAAGACTTGAAGGACAATGACTCCAGACTCCCTTCTAACTTAAAAGCCATAAAGCTTGTCTTTCACAACTTCACAGCAACTTAAACAAATTCCAATTTCTTTACCTAATGAGTCCTTCAGAGCATGAGTGAGCTTGCATTGCCGGAAGGGGACATGTTCTCTCTTCCGATCCCCTAGAGCAATAATAGCCTGCTCCAGGAAGGACAGGGATTTGTTGATATATGTGGCTTCCTTCAGGATCTGTCCTTCTGACTACAATCCAAAAAAAAAATAGGTTGAATGGTCCAGACATTTCACTTTAGATGGAGAGAGGTCCATTTGTCAAAAACCCAGCTCTCTTCATTCACTATTACTATCAGTGGTATTATTATTTTCCCAGGCACTCAGGTTCAGAACCTCAGAACTGTTACCTATATTCAGTCAGGCCCCAATTCTGTTCATTCTTCTTTCACAACAAGAACACTTATAAAATGTCTACTGTTTGCTGAAACCAGTACTGGAGATAATTTTAAGTTTGATAAGACAGAATTCCTGCCCTCATGGTGTTTGCCCAACAGAGGAAATAAACTAAAAATACAGAAAACTTCAATACACAATATTAACAAAATAATATAGATTCTTCCAAAACCAAGTGCCATCTGAGATCCCTCTTGCCACTGGGATTAGGGAAGGCTTTGTGAAAGAGGAAGCATTTGGTTAACTTCCAAACAATGCATAGGAATTCAACAAGCATAGAGAATAGAACAAATGACAGGATAGAAGTGGAGTAGAAGCAATGGAAGGTAGCAGTATAAGACAAGGCTGGCAGAGTAATGCGGTGGGCTTTGAATGCCAGGTAAATAAGTTTTAATCATTGTGCAATGAGAAAGTGAAGATTTTTGAGCATAGAAGTGACATGATCACTTCTTTGCCTATGACAGACCTATGCCTAGAAAGGCTTTTTTTTCTGGTAGTAATATGAAAAATGGACTCAATTGCAGGGAGAAGCAAATAGGGAAAGATTTGTGACCAAGCTATTGGTCTGGGAAAGCAGAAATGAAGGTCTATATGAGGGTAGTGACAATGGGAATACGAGGGAGGTGATGGATATAATTTGTTGTAGTGTCCAACTCTTTGTGACCTGATCTGGGTTTTTCTTGGTAAAGATTTGGTTTGAATTTGGTAAGAATGGTTTGCTATTTCTTTCTCAAACTCATTTTACAGATGAGAAAATTGAGGCAAACTGGGCTAAGTGACTTGTCCAGGTCACACAACTAGTAAGTATCTGAAGTCAGATTTGAACTCAGGAAGATGAGTCTTCCTGACACCAGGCCCAACACTCAACCCACTGTGCCATCCAGATACCAAAATATTATAGATAATAGATTCAATTTATTAAGTGCAAATATTTATCAAGTGCCTAGGACATATAGTACTAAGAATATAAAACAGAAAATGAAACAGGTCTCTGATCTCAAGCAGTTTATAGTCTACTAGAAGTGGGGTGCAACTTATACACAAAGTATATATTAGTAAGGAGAAAGATAGCAACTAGAAAAGCAAAGAAGCCTTCTGCTGGAGACAGCATGAAAATTGGGGGGTCTAAAAGACAGTTGTGGAGAGGAAGAACATCCAGGCACTGAGACTGGAGATGGCATGTTGCCTTGGGCCAACACTTGACTTGGAACGAAGGGAAGCAATGTGAATAAGTATGGAAAGACGATCAGGAGCTAGATTGGGGATCTAAATAGCAGACTGAACACTTTTTGTTGTAGCAAAGAACTGGGAGGAGGTGAGAGCCAGTCAATTGGGGAATGGTTGAACCATAGTTTATGAATGTAATGGTACATTATTATTCTGTATGAAATGATGAAAGGTAGAGAAAACTGGGAAGGCTTCTATGAACTGCTTCAGAATAAAAATAATAGGACTGGGAAGCAATTCATATGAGTACATGTATAGAAGAAAACAACTATGAAAGACTTAAGAACTGTGATCAATGTAGTGACTGAAGACTGAAGATGCCGTTCATGTGACACAATCATGAGGGCCCTATTTTTGATAATTTTTCAGATATCTATGGCTTTTCTCTTCAATACACTATCAACTCCACAAGGACAAAGACTATATCTCATATATACTTTATGTCTCAGTATCTAGCATACTTGGCCACATAGGGGGCTACCCATTAAAATCTTGCTGAAAGAATTAAATTAAAGCTTAAGTTTACCTCACTATATCAGTCTTTTTAAAAGGCTGAAATGCAAACTTTGAGAATGTCTTATTTCAACCTTAACCTTCTGAAATAGAAACCCTTAAGATTCTTCAGTTCCTTTTCCTGGGGCTTAGGGAATTACTACTCCAAACAAGAGAATTTTTCATGAAGAGTTTTTATTCACAACTTTAAAGATGATCCTAGAAATCTAAGAAAATTCATTCAGAGGTGGTAGTGTTATTTATTTAATCAAAGAATCTCAGAGACAGAAGGGATGTCCAATATTTTGTAACCAAATTCCCATCTTAAGCATAAAGGGCCACTAAAACATCCCTGATAAGTGGTCCTTTCCATCTTTAAACAGATTACAGGCATGGGGAACTCTCTACCTATTGAGCAGTTTATTCCATTTTCAAATCAATAAACAAAAATCAACGTTACTTGTTAAGAAATCTTTTATTTTGATGAAACTTGTCTTTATCTTCTACCCATTTGTTCTAGTTCTGCTTGCTGGGACCAAGAAGCCTAACCCTTTTTCCATATAGCATCCCTAAATCTTTTCTTTTCTATGCTAGACATTCTCAGTTCCTTCTACTGCTCTTCATATGGCATGATATCAAAATATCCTCATGGTTAAGATTGTCCTCAAGAGGCTTGTTGACTCTTAATAGATCTGAACCCAGTGGTTAAAATTTTGAGAAAAATTTAAGCAAAGGACTAGATATGCTCAATTCCTAAGTGGAGAAATTAGGATTAGAAATAATGGGACATTCTGCCTGTGTCCAATTATAATCATTTGCCTTGGTCCTCTTCTTTCCAATTTGTAAATCAGACACCCAGGTTATGGGTTTGTCATTATAACACCTGCAATCACAGGGCTCTCATTACTCATTCAGCTGCTGTCATTTATAGGATAAAAAAATTTTAAAGTATCATAAATATAACAACCATAAACAAAATAATCAAGCAAACAGAAAAAATAAAGGGGAAAATTAAATACAAACTCTGTATCCTTTAACAAGGCAGTACCAAAAGAATCAGCAAAAAGCACCTTTTTGTTCTGTCTCCTTTGCTATTGCAGACTTGTATTTTTTCCTTTCTTTTCTCCCACTTAATTCTGACCATTGTTTGTATATACCACTTGAACTCTGCTAATTTTACTCTTAATCACTTCATATCAATATTTCTATATTTCCTTGTATGTTTTATGTTATTGTGTTTTTATGGCACCATATCATTACAGTTATTCAGCCATTTTCCAATTGTTGGACATTTAGGTTATTTCCTCTTAAAAACAAGTGGATTGAGACCCAGGTCCACACTTTCTAGCTGTGTGACCCTGGGCAAGTCACTTAACCCCCATTGCCTAGCTCTTACAACTCTTCTGCCTTGGAGCCAACACACAGTATTGACTCCAAGACGGAAGGTAAGGGTTTAAAAAAAAAACACACACAAGGAATATTTTTATACATGTGGCAGGTTCTTTCTTTTAGATGATGCTTTTATTTATTTGTTTTTTGTAATTATAAGGTGCTATTTGACTATTTTTTTTGAAAATTTTTATTTAACTAATTGATTTAAAATATTTTTCCATGGTTACATGATTCATGTTCTTTCCCTCCACTCCTTCCCCCAACCCCTCCTCACCTGTAGCCAATGAGCAATTCCACTGGATTTTAATATGTCATTGATCAAGACCTATTTCCATATTATTATTATTTGCATTAGGGTGAGTCTACATTCCCAATCATGTCCCCATCGACCTATGTGATAGATGATGCTTTTAGAAGAGATTTCTAGCAACGGATTTTCTGGGCCAAAAGGTATGACTAATTTGTGATTATAAGATGAAATGTAAAAGGGTTAATGTGAAGTACTATGTATTAAAAATCAATGGCATAAATATGGGATGGGGGAGGTTTGGCTAGACAACAGTTTGTGTGAAAAATATCTAGGGCTTCAAGTGTATTACAACCTGAATATGAGCCAATGGAGGTAAAAAAAAACCAACCAAAGAAAAACAAACCTACAATAGAAAAACCCCGACTCTAATGGAATATTAAGCCAAATCAATAGAGGCACAGTGCCCAGAATAAGTACTCTAGTTTATTATTTCCTAATCAGACCACATCTGTAGAATATTTTGTTATGGTGGCTGCATTTTGAAATGATATTGACAAATTGGAGCAAATCCAGAAAAGAATGAGACCATGCCATATTTGGAGAAGTCAAAGGAACTAGGGATGTCCCACTTAGAGAAAACTGGTGAGAAAAGTGGGTAGGGGACATGACAGTAGACTTCAAGTGTTTTAAAGGGCTGTTAAAGGGAAGGATTAGACTTGTTTTGTTTGTCCTGGAGGGTAGAACGAGGAAGAATAGTCAGAAGTTTTAGAATTAGATTTTTTCTTTATATGAGAAAAAAGTCTTAAATCTATTCAATAAATTCAATGCTCAAGAACTAGTGGGTTTCCCATTAATGGAGATCCTCAGGTACAGTCTTATACTGGGAGTGTTACAGTGTTCCTGCTCTGTGACTGGTTGGACTAGATAATCTTGAGGATGCCTTTTGAATAGGCTTTTTTTTTTTTTGTCTTCACTATTTATTTGCAATTGAGGGCCAGGCTGAAAGCAGTAAGTTCTCTATCCAAAAATATATTCGAATATAAATACACAAAAGCTTAAAAAGACTTTACTTTAACGCTGGTTTCACATCCTCATGTCAGATTTATATTTTAGACTCCTAATTTCTTTCTTGCTCGTGGCCATTGAAACTTGCCCAAACCATCTCTGCTAGAAACAACCTCATTGACCCCATTTGGTGACCTGGAGATCAGACAATTATTGGACTGCATGTCTTTGCAAATACTATTCTCCATGCTTGGAAAGTTCTTCTTCCTACCATAGTTCAATATGTTGAACTCTTTCAACTTCTTTTGAGTGCCAGTGTAGAAGACTTAGAAGTGGGTGTGACAAATTTAGCAGTCCACTGCCTACAGCCACACAAGTGGCATAGAAGAATGCCACCAAGGAGTTGTGAATTGATCCAACCATTCTGGAGGGCAATTTAGAACTATGCCCAAAGGGCTTTAAAAGACTGCCTACCCTTTGATCCAACCATACCACTTCTGGGTTTGTACCCCAAAGAGATAATAGGGGAAAAGAATTGTACAAAAATATTTATAATCATGCTCTCTGTGGTGGCAAAAAGAAGGGATGCCCTTTCATTGGGGGATGGCTAAACAAACTGTGGTATCTGTTGGTGATGGAATACTATTGTGCTGAAAGGAATAATGAACTGGAGGAATTCCATGTGAACTGGAAAGACCTCCAGGAATTGATGCAGAGAGAAAGGAGCAGAACCAGGAGAACATTGTACACAAAGACTGATACATGTGATACAATCGAATGTAATGGACTTCTCTATTAGTAGCAATGCAATGATCCAGGACAATTCTGAGGGACTCATGAGAAAGAATGCTATCCACATTCAGAGCAAGAACTGTGGGAGCAGAAACACAGAAGAAAAACAACTTGATCACATGAGTGGATGGGTATATGATTAGGAATGTAGACTCTAAACGATCATCCTAGTGCAAATATCAAGCACATGGAAATAGGTCTTGATCAATAACACATGTAAAACCCAGCGGAATTATTCATTGGCTACGGGAGGGAAGAGGGAAGAGGGAAGGGAAAGAATATGAATCATGTAACCACGGAAAATTTTTCATAATCAATAAAATTAAAAAAAAATACCACCAAGGGCAAAGAAGTTATGTCATAAAAGCTAACATTTCCCTGACATCCACCACTCCTCTCCAGAGCCTATTTTGGCTTACTTTTTGCTAAGTTTCTCAGCTCTAGACTATTAATGTTTGTTTTTCTGCCTCCTACCTTTCCTATTAGTTTTGGCATTTTTAAGGAAATCTGGTCCTTACTGTCTATCATACTTTGGACCATGCCTTTTTTTCCCCATCAAGGCTCTTTTTCAGGTCTTAGTGGTTGTCTTTAATAATTTTTATGGCAAATCCTACCTTCCTCTGAGTGGTGAGAGTATAACACACCTCCTAAACTTACAGGCTTTACTGTACAATTCAGCATCTGATCATCTACTGTCTGATACTGCTTGGCACTATCTCACCTCTCCGTGGTCTTGTCTCATTAGCTATTATCTCTTTCTTTGGTAGCTACTTATACCATTAGTTAGGGCCTCAGAACCACATTGTTAGGTGATAGTGAATAGGGACAATTTTGATTCTTTTATCAGCTACCATCACTGAAAAACTGACCCTTCCTAGACCCTCTGAACCTTTCCTGGTCCTCTGTAGGATCCCATCAGGGATCCAGGCTCTCTTAGCTATGCAAAAGAGAAAACACTTCTCTATACCAAGTACTAAAGCCACTGTTTGAAATAAAATATACACTCCAACATAGGGATAAACACACTGGCCACTGCAAGAGGAGAGCTTCTCAAAAAAGGCTTGATCTAATGCCCAATACTAGCCCAGTCAGAGGCATTGCTTTACAAATAATGCCATGGCAAATCAAGAAAACATATTTAAGAATAATTTGTGTGGAGGAGACTTCTGTGAGCAGTTTTGTCTCCATGATAGCATAGTCATTTTTCATATGAAAAGTTCCCTGCAGGTGAAGAGGGTGGGAGCTTGGTCTGCAATTGATTCTGGAACAGGTGATGCTCTGAGATGTCCAATGACAACAGCTGCAAATTTCCATTAACCAAACCATAGGCTCTGTGAAGGCAGACAGGGCCCTGGTCTATTTCTCTGGATGTCCCACACTACATAATATGATGAAAATATGTTGTTGATACTCAACACTTTTTTAAAAAACCTTTCCCCTCCATCTTAGAACCAATACATAGTATTGGTTCCAAGGCAGAAGAGTAGTAAGGAATAGGCAATGGGGGTTAAGTGACTTGCCCAGGGTCACACAGCTAGGAAATGCCTGAGGTCAAATTTGAACCCAGGACCTCCCATCTCTAGGCCTGGCTCTCTATCCATTGAGCCACCTAGCTGCCCCTCTCAATAAATCTTTATTAATGGAATCTTCACAACTTCAGATAGCCCTCCAAGACTATAAGATGGCATATCAAGAGCCATGATGCTCTCTTCTTTGACTCCCTTTTTGACATCAGGAAGTCCTACCATTTATTCAAGAGCCCTCTCAAAGGCTAAGCCCTTTATTAGGCCAAGCCCATTACTAAGTTTTTCCTTATCTCCTCAGCCAGAACTGAATTCCTGTCTAAACCTTCATAGTACTTCATGTGGATCTTCTTATGCTTGCATCATATTAATAATTTATGAATGCCATTTTTCATTCCTGCATTTATTATTTATCCTCTTTGAGGAGGACCATGCCTTATTTATCTTTTAATCTCTACCAGCATTTCATATAATCCCTGCACACAGCAGGAACTAAATAAATGTTTGCTAAATGAACTGATATTTTCTTTTTTTTATTATTTATTTAATTAATTTAGAATATTTTTCTATGGTTACATGATTCATTGTTCTTCCCTTCCCTTCCTCCCTCCTCCCCCTTCTCAGAACCAATAGCAATTTCACTGGGTTTTACATGTACTAATATTTTCTCCTAGCTACTTACCCCAGTCTTTCCCAGTCTCTCAGAACCTGCCAAATCCACCAAATTAATTTTTGATGTTATGTATTTCTCATCAGATAAGCTTCTTGAATGGGCCTGGGAATAATCAAACAGAGGTTAGACATCTAAGAACACTGCAGTAGACTGATTAATTGTGGGAAATGGTCAATTTTCCCATGGAGAGGTGAAGTATTGTTGCATACCTCAATATATATTGTAAAAATGCAGTGAGATCTGGATGAGTTTTTGTTCATTGTGTGAGAGGCTATTATCCTGTTAGTCTCTCCCTGAAAATAAAGCAAGAAAACATCTTAATAAATGGTAATGGTACCCAGTCCATATTTCAATTATTAATATCACAGAACTACATCATTATGCAGATAGTTTCACAACCCTCTATTTGAGTCTTTAGGACTATTTTTCACATGTACTCCCTTCTCCCCTTTCTTGTCATCAGAACTAGTTGATAAGTATGAGATGGTACAGTTTTGATTTCTTCCTTTGAAAACTACTCATATCTTTTGACCATTTACCAAATGGAGAATGGCTCTTATTCTTGAAATTTTTACTCAGTTCGCTACAAATTTTAGAAATTATACCTTTAGCAAAGAAACTTGCTGCAATGATTTTTTGCCACTTTCTAATTTTAGCTGAATTAGTTCTGTTGGTGCAAAATTTTTTAAAATTTATCTGATAAAAATCATGTATTTTACTTCTAAGAACCAATCTCTTCTTTGGTAATGAACTTTTCCTCTCTCCATTGGTCCAAGAGGTAATTTCTTTTTTTTTAAATATAATTAAAAATATTTTTTTCCATGGTTACATAATTCATGTTCTCTCCCTTCCTTCTTCCTTCTACCCTCCCAGAGCTGACAAGCAATCCCACTGGGTTATACATCTGTTACCTCTTGATACACATTTCCCTATTATTCATTATTGTAACAGAGTAATCTTTTAAAATCCAAAACCCAAATCATATATCCACATATACAAATGATAAATCATATGTTTTCTTCTGCATTTCTTCTCCAACAGTTCTTTCTCTCAATGTGGATAGCGTTCTTTCTCATAAGTCTCCTGGAATTGTCCTGGATCATTGCATTGCTTTAGTAGCAAAATCTTTCATATTTGATTGTCCCACAATGTTTAAGAGGCAATTTCTTCAATGGTCCACTAATATGTTTATATCAACTTTTGGGTCTAACTCATGTACTCTCTGAGTTTATATTGGTATATGGTGTGAGATATTGGCCTAAACTTAGTTTCTGTCAGATTACTTCTCAGGTTTTCCAACAGTTTTTGTCAAGTAGTCAGTTCTCACTACAAAACTGTATCTTTGGATTTAATAAACACTAGGTTACTGTTCTCATTTGCTTCTGTGTATTGTGTATCTGTTTCACTAATCAACCTATTTCTTACCTAGTACCAAATTGTTTTGATGATTATAGCTTCATAGTATAGTTTGAGAACCTTTACTGCTAATCTCTCTTCCTTCCCCTTTTCCATCAATTCCTCTGATATTTTTGCCCTTTTGTTCCTGTAGACCAATTTTTTTCCCCTAGCTCTATAAAATAATTCTTTGGTAACTTAATTGGTAATGAACTAAATAAGTAAATCAATCTAGGTAGTATTATAACTTAGGATAGTAATGGCCTATCCAAGAGCAATTAATATTTCTCCAGTTATTTATATGCCTTTATGTGGAGTAATTATACTCACATACTTGCCATATGTGTCTTGATTGGTAGGTTTCCAAGTATTTTATATTATAAATTTAAATGGAATTTCTCTATTCCTTCCTTCTGCATTTTATTGGTAATATATGGAAATGCAGATGATTTGTGGGAGTTCCTTTTATATACTGCAACTTTGCTGAAGCTTTACATTGTTGTAAAATCTATATTAGACTGTTTACCATACCAGGAGTGGGGAGGAGTGGGAATAAGTCAGGGAAAGAAGGAGGGAGAGAATTTGGAACTCAAAATTTTGTTCAGTTTTTCTTTAAACCGTTACCTTCCATCTTAGAATCAATACTGTGTATTGTTTCTAAGGCAGAAGAGTGGTAAGGGTAGGCAATGGGGACTAAGTGACTTGTCAACAGTCACATAGCTAGGAAGGGTCTGAGGCCAGATTTGAACCCAGGACCTCCCATTTCCAAGCTTGGTTCTCAATCTACTAAGCTACCTAGCTGCACCCATGGAAATAAAAATTTTAAAGAAAATTAATGTTAAAAAAAATAAGTGAAGCCATGCATTGTTGTTAGTTTTTTAGTTGACTCTATACCCTCATATCATCTAAAAAAGTGATATTTTGTTTGCTAATTGCATTTTCTTTTTTTTTCTTATTTCTCTAGCTAGCATTTTCAGTACATTATTGAGTAGAAATGGTGAAAATAGACATTCTTGCTTCACCTCTGATATTACTGGGAAAGTTTCCAATTTATCCCTATTACAGATAATGCTTGCTCTTAGTTTTAGATAGATACTACTCATTATATTAAGGAAAGCTCCACATATTCCATGTTTTCTGGTATTTTAAAAATAGAATTAGGGTATTGTATATTGTCAAAAAACTCTTTTTGTATCTATTGAAATACATAATCATGATTTTTGTTGTTTTTGTTAATGTGGAAAATTATTCTAGTAGTTTGCCTAATACTGAACAAGCTCTGCATTCCTAGTATAAATCCAGGCAGATTAGAGTATATGATTTCTGTAATATATTGCTTTAATCTCTGCTAATATTTTACTTAAAAATTTTGCGTCAATATTCATTAGGGAAATTGGTTTATAGTTTTCTTTCTCTATGCTGACTCTCCATGGTTTAAGTGTCAAGACCTTGTGTATTTTTCCAACAGTGTAGGTAATATTAGAATAGAAATAGCCTGTAAATACATCTGGCACTTTTTTCTTAGGGAATACATTTATGTTATCAATTTCTTTTTCTAAGATAGAGTAATTTAAGTATTTTATTTCCTATTTTAGTTTCCATTCCTGTTAATCTAGGCAATTTATAGTTTTGTAAATATCCATTTAGATTTTCAGTTTTATTGGCATATAATTCAGCATTATTAATAATATAATAAGTATGATATATAATAATTGCTTCTATTTCTTCTCATTAGTTGTGAATTCACTTTTCATTTTTGATACTATGAATTCAGTTTTCTTTTTTTAGTAAAAGCCAGTTTCTAGTTTTAGTAGATCAATTTTTTAAACTCCTTTTTATTAACCTCTCCTTTAATTTTCAGGATCTTTGTTTCTAGATTTCAGGATTTCTAATTCCATTTTTAGGATTTCTATTTAATTGGGATGAGACTTAATTTGTTGGTTTAAAAAAATTTTTTTTAGCTATATATCCAATTAGTTGATCTGTTCTCCCTTTTATTTATGGAAGAGTTTGGAAATGTAAATTTTTCCCTAAGTACTGATTTTGGTAAGTTATCTTATTTTTGACATTACCTTTAATGGAATTATTGATTCTTCCTAAGATTTGTTCTTTCATCTACCCCTTCTTTAGGACTAAGTTGTTTAATTTCCTATTAATTTTTTTCAGTTACATGTGGAAACAATTTTTGACAATTGCTTTTGGCCCTATTAATTTTTAATCCAGGACTTTCAAAAAGTACTTTATTGAGTAAATTTTAGAAACCATGTTATGTTTAGAAAGAGTTGTGTATAATATTTCTACTTTTCTGAATTTTTTTAAATTTAATTTTTTTTGATGTTTTTATGCCCTAATATATGATCCTTTTTTGGAAGGTGCTATGCACAGCAGAGGAATAAGTATACTCCTTTCTATTTTCAGTCAGTAGTCTCCAAAGATCTATCATATTTAACTTTTCTATAATTTTAATCAGCTCCTTTTTTCTTGTTTATGACTAGATTTATCTAGATCTGAGAGAAATAAATCCACTATTACAGTTTGACTGTTTCTTCCTATAATTTATTTAACTGTTCTTTTAAGAATTTAGATACTCTACTGTTTAGTACATATATGTTCTATATTGATAGCTATTACCTTTTAGCAAAAGAGTTTTTCTTGTTTATCCCTTAATTAGGTTTATTTTTGCTTTTGCTTTGTCTGAAATAATGACTGCTACCCTTGCCTTCAGTTAAAACATAATAAGATTCTGCTCCAACCCCTTATTTTTAACTTTGCATTTTTCTATTTCAAATCCAATACATTGTTGGATTCTAGTTTTTCATCCATTCTGCAACCCTCTTCCATTTTATGACTGAGTTCAACTCATTCACATTCACAGTTATGTTTCCCTCCATTCTATTTCTTATCCTTTTTTTAACCCTATCTTCTCTTTGTTTTGAATGTTTTGCCACAGACCTTTAATCTAATCTATCTTTTAGCCTCCTTTAATCTAATCTATCTTCCCTCTTATCTCACTCCCTTTTCTCTTAAACCATTTTCTTCCTTATTCCTTGTTAAGGAAGAAGAGTTTCTACACTCAACTCTGTTTACATTTATTCTTCCCTCCTTGAATCAGTTCAGATAAAAGTTTTAGTGTTGTACTCCCCCACTGCACTTTCCATTATACAAACTCTTCCTTATATATCACATCAATGTGAGATATTTCTCCCCATTCTTCTCCCTTCCTCTCTCTTTCCCAGTGTAGCCCTCTTTCACAACCTCTCCATTCTTCTTTTTAAGGTCATCTAAACATAAAATCGTGTCTAGGTTCCCTAATTCAAATGCCTCTAAATTTCCTGATGATATCAAAGTTCTGAGAGGATTACATTTATCAGGAATATAAAGTTTATCTTATTGAGACCCTTATGATATCACTTACATATTTCTTTTTATGTTTCTCTTAAGACCTATGTTTGAATGTTAAATTTTCTATTTAACTTTGGTCTTTTCATCAGAGCACTTTTATTCTTTATTTCATTAAATATCCAACCCCACCCCACCCCCCAGAAGATTATATTCAATTTTGCTTGGTAGGTTATTTTTTATTGCAATCCTAGATCCTTTGCTTTCTGTGAAAGCACACTCCAAGCTCTCCTTTCCTTTAGAGTGGCAGATGCCCAATATTTTGTGATCCTGGCTGTGCCTCTTTGATACTTGATTTCTTCCAAACTGCTTGCAATATTTTTTCTTTTACCTAGAAGCTCTGGATTTTGGCTTTCATGTTCTTTGGAGTTTTAATTTTAAGAGTTCTTTCAAAAAGTGATCAGTGGATTATTTCTATTTTTACTTTGTCCTCTGATTCTAAGAGCATAGTTTTCTTTTATAATGCCTTAAAATATGACATCTAGGTTTTTTTTGTTGTTGTTGTCCATAAGTTCCAAGTAATCCAGTAATTCTTAAATTCTCTTTCCTCGATCAGTTCCCCAGGTCAGTTGTTTTTCCTGAGAGATACTTCACAATTTTTCAAGTCTTTTGACTTTATTATTTCTTGATGTTTCATGGAGTCATTATTTTCTGTTTGGTCAATGATAATTTTCAAGAAGTCATTTTCTTCTGTAAGGTTTTGCACCTTAAAAAACAAACTATTAATTCTATTTTCATATCTTTGATAGATCTCATTTGGGCTTAAAATAATTTTAAAGTGCCTTCTTTAACTATTTTAGGAATTCTTGTTGGGATTGTGTCCAGTATGTATTTTTTCTTTGAGATTTTGCTTGTTGATGTTTTCAAATCAGTCTTCTTCTGTATTAGCCTTGATATATTCTGTCATCACAGTAGCTCTTTATTGTTGAGTTTTTTTGATTACCTGTTCTTCCAATCTACTCCTTGATTCTGCATCTTTATTTTAGAGTGGGGATCTCTTTACTTCTGGAGGGAAGTTGTATGTGAGCCTCTTTCATGTTCTCAGGCTGTTTTTACCACTAAAACTTGGGGCCTGCAGGTTTTCAATGCTTCCAAAGTGGTGTGATCTGGGGAGTTGTTCTCTGTTCATTGCCCTCCTGATTTGATTCTAAAAGTTGGAACTGTTGGCTTGTGTTTAGCTGAGTTTCAGGAAATGGCTGCTAGACTAGGTCACAAACTTCTAGGAGATTCCTCAGGTTCAGAATGACTGAATTTCTGGATTTCCTTTGATCTTAATATCCTGCCCTGGTTATTCTACTGTAGTCACTATTCTGCCCTGGACTCAGAATCATACAAGCAATTTTCTGAAATTTGTTCTATACTCAATATTCAGCTATAGGGCCCTGCTTGCTAGCATCTGTTCCTCTCCATCCTGGGTCTATGCCCTAGAAATGGATACTGAGTGACAGCAGTAGCCCATTCTTGCTCCCATCACTAGTTCAGGAGTTCCTGTGGTTCTCTTTCTGCCCCTGTGCTTCCTGCCCTGTTTTGCTCTTTCTCAGATCCTTTTCCATCCCTTGGCACTAGAATACTCCCCAACTCTAATGTCATTGCTACCTAACTCTCCTGTCAAGCCACTACCCAGTATTGGCAGACCTCTCTATCTTCCTAAACTGCTCTGATCTAGAAAAATGCTTCTGTTTTATGGGTGAGTTCATCCCATTCACATTTAGAGTTATGATTACCACCTGTGTATTCTCCATCATTTTGATTTCCTCTTTTAGTCCTGCCCTTTCTTCTTTCACTATTTCCTTCCACACTGGTGTTTTCCTTTTAATCAATCCCCCTATTCCCCACCCTTATTTTACTTCCCTTCCCACCCATCTCCCTTCTTATTTCTCTCTTATTTTTCTTTAAAGTCTATTAAATTCCCTTCCCCCTCTTTTTTCCTCCCTTTTGATACTCCCCACCCCACTCAAAAAAACCAATTTTTGAGAGTTACAAATATCATTTTTCCATATAGGAATGTGAACAATTTGACCTTACTGAAGACCCTAAAAAATTTCCCCCCCTTTTTGTTTACCTTTTCATGTTTCTCTTGAATTTTGTATTTGGACATCAAATTTTCCATTTAGTTCTGGTCTTTTCTTTAGGAATATTTGGAAATCTTCAATTTTGTTAAATGCCCATACTTTCCCCTGGAAGTATACAGTCAGTTTTTCTGGTTAGGTGATCCTTGGTTATAGACCCAATTCTCTTGCCTTTCTGAATATATATTCCAAGCCTTGCAGTCCTTTAGTGTGGAGGCTGCCAGCTGCCAGATCCTGTGTAATCCTGACTGGGGCTCCTTGATATCTGAATTGTCTCTTTCTGGTTTCTTGCAGTATTTTCTCCTTGGCATGGAAGCTCTTGAATTTGGCAATTTTACATTCCTGGGATTGTCTCTTGAGCATTTAATGTAGAAGGTAATCTATGGTCTCTTTCAATGTCTCTTTCAAGAATATCAGGGCAGTTTTCTTGGATAATTTATTGTAATATGATGTCAAGGCTTCTATTTTTTCCATGTTTTCAGGTAGACCAATTATTCTCAAATTATCTCTCCTAGATCTGATTTTTAGGTCAGTTGTCTTTTCAATGAGATATTTCATATTTCCTTCTATCTTGTCATTCTTTTGACTTTGCTTTATTAATTCTTGCTGTCTTGTGAGATCATTAGCTTCTACTTGCCCAATTCTAGTCTTTAAAGACTGGTTTTCAACTATGATCTTTTTTCTTTTCTGTTTGGTCTATCCTGCTTTTCATGGCTTCCAGCATGTAAATTTTGGTTTTCAATTTGCTTATTACTTCATGTGATTTCTGTGTTTCTTTTTCCAAGTAAGAGATTCTATCTTTTAAACTGTTATTTTGTTTTTGAATTGCTTTTTTTCTACTTTTTTTGTATTCAATTGCTTTGAAAAGCTTCCCACTCTTCCCATTTTTCTTTTATCTTTCTTACTTGGTTCTTGAACTCCTTTTTGAGTTTGAGAACTTGTATTCAATTTCCATTTTTGGGGGAAAGTTTGGATGTGTTTGCTTGTTTGTCACTCTCTGCTGTTGCTTCTGTACTCTGCTGTTTTTCTCCATAGAAGTTATCCAGTGTCATAGACTTTTTCTGTTGGAGTTTATTTCTTTTGGTGCTTGTGGATTGTAGTTCCTGAGTGTTGGTAGCCATTGCTGTGTTAGTTTTTTTCTCTCTGTATTATCTTGGCTTCCCAGCCAGAAGTCTGAGTGAAGAGGGTAGGCAGCTCTTGTTGTAGAGAGCTACAAAGTGTTTTGCCCTGAGGCTATTTTTCCAGTCTACCTGGTGTCTGCTGTGGGCAGTCCATCTCTGAGCTATCTCTGCTGGCTCTGCATTCCTCAGCTTTGGATTCCAAGTCTCACTGCCAAGGCCTTGCACTGCCCTCAGGGGTAAGTCAGTAGTACCCTCAGCCAGCCCCTGAGAATTCAGAGATTGCCGGCCCTTGCTCTGACTCTTGCACAGTAGGGGGTGTGCACAGGGGAGGGGTGATCAGCTCATGCTTTGGTAGGTATAATTTTACCCCCTTATAGTGTAGAAATGCACAAATCCTGCCTACCTTCAAGACTGTGCCCCTTGGCAGAGCCCCTTCCCTTATCTGATTTTGATTTTTGTCCTTTTGAGATACTTTGTTGTGATTGGTAGTAGGAGAGTCATAATGTTCCTTCTACACTGCAGCCATCTTAGCCCAGAAACTGGAAAAATGACTACAATTTTTTCTTGGCTTTCCAATCAGAATTTGGTCTGATGTGCTTTGCTGTGGAGGTATGCTTGGAAGCTTAGGCAAAACTCCAACATCTTGATTTCACCTCCTTCATAATGTAGTTTATCACTTTTTTATATTTGACTTTCCCTTGCCTGATATGATTGCAAGTTGTACTTTTTTTGTATTCAAATGATGCACAGTGAGTTCTGTTCAAGCCCTTCATTTATAATATATATGTATATATATTATATATATATATTTTTTTTCCAGTCCAGGCATTCTTTTTTTCATTTTGTTGAATTGTTTAAAATATTCACATTCTTCCAATTGTCTCTCATATATAAGTATATATACATACATATTTATATTTATAATAAGAATTCCCTCCTTCCTTTGTAATGATGCTTTGTTCCTTCTGTTACTTTTTTTAAACCCTTAACTTCTCGTTAGAATCAATACAAAGTATTGGTTTAAAGGCAGAAGAGTGGTAAAGGTTCAGCATTGGGGGTTATATGACTTGCCCAGGGTCACATAGCTAGGAAGTATCTGAGGCCATATTTGAACCCAGGACTTCCTTTCTTTAGGCATGGCTCTCAATCCACTGAGTCACCTAATTTGCCCTTTGAGTTATTTTTGTTTATTTATTTACTTGAAGGTGACCCTAATCCCACTAGCTCTCTTACATTCACTTCTCAACATCCCTTCAATTTGTCACCACTTTGCCTAATTTTGGAGTTTTGCTTATTAATTCCATTTTTCCTTCTTTTCTTCTGGTTATCTAATCCCCCCTTTTTTTTCCTCTTTCAAAAATGAGAGAAACTTTTCTTCCCCTTAAATTTTTGTTTGTTTTTAAATTTTTATTTCCCTTTTCTAAAAAGAATCTTTTTCTCATGCTCTTCATTAACTTCTTTTCCTTTTCTGTATGTTGTATTTTTATTCTTTGGTTTATTGGCCTTATTCTGATTCATCCCTTCTAAGTCTCTGTATTTCCTCATAAAATTAAAGCTTTTAGAATAATCTATTTTGAGTTTCTTCTTCTAAACAGTTTCTGTTATCTCCTTCTCTGTCTTTTCCCTTGACCCCTATTCTGTTTGCCTCAGTCTTATAAATACCAATCCTGCAGGAGATAAAGAGGACAAAAGTATTAGCCCATGGTAGGGATCTATGTCCATGATTGTGCAGTTTATTATTTCCAGTTCCCTCCTTATGATCATTTTTGCCCCTCACACGAAATCTCCTCTCTAGAGGGGCCCATGCCTTCTCACTCTTCTGGGTGTTAGTTGCCCCAGAAGCTCTGATTCCCCTTATCCTGAGACAAGATATTGGAGTAACAGCAATCTTTCAGAGGCAGTATTCTCTCTAAGTACCAAATTCATGTAGATTATATCTATTATAAGGACCCCTTATCCAATTATAGAAGACTTCTCTCTTCCCATAGAAGTTTTCTTCAGCAAGATCCCCTTCCACACAAAGAATGGAAATTTTCCCTCCTCTTCCCATTTTAATCCCTTCCTTTGTCATTTCACCTATTTTTCTTGTAGGCTTTAGGAGTTATTTTTCTCTTCATTTGTTAACTTTCTGGAAATGGAAGGGATGTCCATCAATTGGGGAATGGCTAAACAAATTGTGGTATATGATTGTGATGGAATATTACTGCTCCGCAAGAAGTGACGAGCAGGGTCATTTGAAAAATACTCTATGAGAAAATGAACAGTGAAATGAGTAGAACCAAGGAAATATTATACATAGCTACAGAATCAACACTGGAAAAAATTGTGAAATTTTATCTCCAGAGAGCAGATGGGATATATTATGTATATATGAAGAAAAGTAAGCTAAACATATAAAAGATTTGTAATTTCATTTACATATAATCTTTTTTTTTGTATATGAAAATGCTTGTTTTATTTAGTTTTGTAAAATTTGGAATAAAAAAAAAGAAAAACAAAATGCTCCCTTTACATAAAGCTTAGCCTGAGGAAATAACTGAGAGAGACTTGATCTTACCTCAAAGAGGAGGCTGAAAGCATCCTCCTCCCGTCCAGCCATATGTACAGACAAACCCTTGACAAAGATTCCTTGTGGGCTTTCTGCTATGGTCATTGGTGTGTCCGAGTTGCAAACATAGGGAAGGGTAGACAAGAGATCAAACAGAGTCTCATTATATATTTCCATATATGAGACCCGAACAGTGATAGAATGGGTAGGACGTTCTTCTATCATCCTAAAAACCTAGAAAGAATATTAGAAATCAACAAATGTGTTTTCAATTAAATAGCAATTTTTATAGAGTACTTAGTATGTGTGCCAAGT
Organism: Gracilinanus agilis; assembly: GCF_016433145.1. NCBI lineage: Eukaryota > Metazoa > Chordata > Mammalia > Didelphimorphia > Didelphidae > Gracilinanus > Gracilinanus agilis. The sequence goes on from NC_058130.1 coordinate 97,365,045, forward strand.
ACTATGTGGAAGATACAAAGTATGACAGCTCTGTCTTCAAATGATTTATAATTCAATTAGATGGGCTTTTCATCAATAAAGTATTTTACTATTCTGATAAAGGTAGCTAGATGGCACAGTGGAAAGTATGTTGAGCCTATAGTCATGAAGACTTGAGTTCAAATCCAGCCTCAGACACTTACTAGCTGTGTGACTCTGGACAAGTCACTTAATCCTGTTTGCTTCAGTTTCCTCATTTATAAAGTGATCTGGAGAAGGAAATGGCAAACCATTCTATTTTAGTAGCTTTGCCAGCAAAATCCTAAATGGGGTCTTGAAGAGTCAGACACAACTGAAACGACTGAACAACATTGCTCTGTTGCTTTTAAGATCTTGAATGATTAATGAGTAGATAGACCAGCACTAGTATATTTATAATTAGAGAAGGTTATGTGGTTTTAGTGAATAAAAGTACAGATTTCCCAAATGAATGAAAAAAGTACTTATTAAGTGCTTACTATATATATAAGGCAGGGGCAGCTAGATGGCTCTTTGTGTCCTCCACAGTACAATGATAAGCTCACAGTAGGATTTGATAAATACTTGTGTTTTCAGAACCTGGAGGAAAGACTATTTTGCCTTTTCTCTTATCAGAAATTGGTCATACCTGCTGTAAAGCTCGTGGAAGGATGCCTCGATGCTTATAGTTTTCAGTTGTTCCAGTCATGGTATATGTTTTTCCTGCTCCTGTTTGTCCATAACACATGATTGTGCCTAGAAACATTAAAAAACATTTGTGTAAAGATCAAGTAAAATGCCTTCCCATGGAATGTAGGCCTACAGATACAGGAATTTCTGAAATGTTCTAACAAGGCAAATAAAACTATTGCCATCTGCTATCAATTAAAAGCATATAATCAAACTATAATAAAATTATAACAATAAAAATTCCAAGGAAAGGAAAAACTATTTCCTACAGAGCCTATGGGAGGTTATATAAACTGATGAATAAAGAATTAGACAAGGAAGGAATACAAATAGTTGCCTCTTCTTTTTAAAATTTTCCCCAATTACATGTAAACACAGTTATCAACATTTTCCAAAGAATATTGTCTAGAATTCTCTTCCTTTCTCCCTCCCCCCCCCCCATCCATGTTGAGATGGTCAGCAATCTCATATAAATTTTACATGTAAAATATTTTTCCATACTAATCCTTTTGTGGGAGGAAACTTGATCAAAAATAAATTAAGAAAGTGAAAAAAGTTTGATTTGGTCTGGATTCAGACCAATCAGTTCTTTCTTTGGAAGCATTTCTCTATGTATTTTAGAAATGAGGCCTTTATCAGAGAGACTTATAAGAATTTTTTCATCATTACTATGTATTACTTTCCATCCTATTTCTCCATTTAGTTTCTGACCTTCATCTCCTCCAATTTTCCCTCTTTTCTATCAGCTCCACCTCCTTCTATCATCCCTCCTACTTTCCTGTAGGATAAGATAAATTTCTATACCCAAATGATTGTGTATTTTCTTCCCTCATTGAACCAATTCTGATAAGACTAAGGTTCACATGCTCCCCTCCCCAGCTCCCCCATCTTCCCCTTCACTGTAAAAATTCTTTTATGCCTCTTTTATGTGTGATAATACCTATTCTATTTTCCTTTCCCCATCCACCCAATGAATTCTTTTTTTTTATGCTTTATTTAATTTTTATATCATCCCATCATATTCAACTCACACCCTTGCCTTGACCATGTATACTCCTTCTAATTGCCCTAATAAAAATAAAAAAATTATCTTCCTGTGTAGGTAAATAGCAAACATTTTAACTTTATTAAACCTTTTGAATTTTCTTTCCTGTTTACTTTTATGTTTCTCTTGAGTCTTGTATTTGAGAGTCAAATTTTCCATTCAGTTTTGGACTTTTATAAAGAATGTTCAAAAGAGCTCTATTTCATTGAATAGCCATTTTTCCCCTGAAGGATCATGCTCAGTTTTGCTGGGTAAGTGATCTTTGGTTGAAGTCCTTGTTCCTTTGCCCTCTGAAATAACACATTCCAGGCCCTCCAATAGTTTAATGTGGAAGCTGCTAATAAATCTTAAGTTATCGTCACTGTGGCTCCATGATATTTGAATTATTTCTTTTTGGTTGCTTGCAATATTTTCCCATTGACCTGGGAGTTCTAGAATTTGGCTATAATATTCCTAGGAGTTGTCCATTTGGGATCTCTTTTAGGAGGTGGATTCTTTCCATTTCTATTTTCCCTCTTGTTCTAGAATGGCAAACCTTTTAGAAACTGAGTACCCAAACTGCAACCCTCATGTTGCATGTGATGCCCTCCGCCCCCACTCCAGACAGGGGAGGAAGTGCTCCCATTGAGTTGCTGGGCAGAGGGGTGGGTCATGTGGAAAGGTGCATGTGGAAAGGAGGAAGGGAGGAACCCCCTTCCTGTACATGTGCCATAGGTTCACCAACACAGTTTTAGAATATTGGGGAAGTTTTCCTTGATAATTTCTTGGAAAATGATGTCTAAGCTCTTTTTTTTTTTTTTTTTTTTTTTTTTGGTGATGGCTTTTAGATAGTCCAATAATTCTTATATCAGCTCTCCTGGATTTATTTTCTGGGTCAGTTATTTTTTCACATTTTCTTATATTTTTTCCATTCTTTTGACATTGTTTCTTGATGTCTCATGGAACCATTAGGTTCCACTTGCCCAATTCCAATTTTTAAGACATGGTTTTCTTGAGTGAGGTTTTGTACTTGCTTTTCCATTTGGTCAATTCTACTTTGTAAAGAATTTTTTTTTCTCAGTGAATCTTTGTCCCTCTTTTTTCCATATGGTCAATTTTGCCTTTTTCTCTTCAGTGCATTATTATATGCCTTTTTCCAATTTTACTTTTTTAAGGAGTTCTTCTCTTCGTTGGATTTTTGTGCCTTTTTCTTTTTTTAAAACCCTTACCTTCTGACTTAGAATCAATAGTGATCCCTCACCTATCACAGGAGTTACATTCCAGAGACCCCCCTGAGATAAATGAAAATTTGTGAAGTAGCAGAAGGGCAAATAGACTGATGCTACAGTTACTGAGCCAATTAGCACCCAGGATACAGAACACAGTGCTGTGGCTGGTCACCTTTTATTCCATCAGCTAATAGTGTACAATCTCACATTGGCACAAGCAGTAGTGGTGTACTGCATTTCCACTGTGTACAGTATGGTATTCATCTACACAATCCTGCAATATAGCAAAAACTCCAAGATACAGAATTAGATTTTTTTCTTTAAACTGTGATACAGTGAAGGCACAATAAGTGAACCACAACATAGTGAGTTCAGAGGGCGTCACAACACAGTGTACTGTGTATTGGTGGAAGAGTGGTAAGGGATAGGCAATTGGGGTTAAGTGACTTGCCCAGGGTCACACAGCAAGGAAGTGATTTGAACCTAGGACCTCCTGTCTCTAGGCCTGACTCTCAATCCACTGAGCCACCCAGCTACCCTTGTTCCTTTTTTTAAAAAACCAATTAGTCTATTTTATTTTTCAAGGTATTAATTTCTTCAGTATTTTTTGTGCCTCCTTTACTAAGTTGCTAAGTCTTTTTTCATTATTTTCCTGTATTACTCTCATTTCTTTTCCCAATTTTTCTTCTACCTCTCTTAATTCTTAAAATCTTTTTTGAGCACTTCCACTAATTCTTTTTGGGCTTGAGAGCAATTCATATTTTTCTTGGAGACTTTGGATGCAGCTAAATTGACTCTGTTTTCTTTTAAGTTTGTGTTTTAGTCTTCCCTGTCAGCAAAATGATTTTCTATGTTTCTTTTTTTCTTCTTTTTTTTGTTTGCTCATTTCCCAGCCTTTTTCTTTTAATCAAAAAAAAACTGTGGTGAAGGGAGCATTGTTCCCAGCTTCAGGTTCTTTGTACAGCTGATTTCAAAGCTGATTATGAGGATCTATCTGCTTTCAGTTCTTCCAAGGTGGTATGATGGAAGGAGAGGTGTGTTTAATAATCTTTAGGTCTGTGCTCTGTTGTGTGAATAATCATTTTTGTGGGTTCTACTACTCCAAAATTTGTTTTCAGGTATCATAACAGTTTTTGAGAGTAATTTGGTAGAGATTAGGTAGGTCTGTGTACCTTCTTTATCTTGGTTCTGCCCACAAGTAGACTTTTAATGCCCATTTATCCAACTGTATAATGGGAGAATCTTTAGGTTGGGTTTGGAAACAGCATTTTCAGTGGAAAGACAGCTGGATTTGAAGTCAAATCAAAACTCTGCTATTATCTGTATGATTGTGAGAAAGTTGCTTAGCCACTCTAGAACTTAGTATTTTTGTCTATAAAATGAGGGGTGTGAACAAGGTTAGACTAAAGGCCTTCTGAAGGTCAGGAACTTTTACCCTCTTCACCTTCCCCTTTTGGTATCCCTGGTCTTTTTGAAGCCTCTGCTCATCTTCTACCTTCTGCAGGAGGCCTTCCTTATACCCCTCTTCACTGAAGCTGCACCCTCTGAGGTTCTCTTCCTTCCACTTGGCATGTGTCTTGTATATAACTATTTATTTACAGTTATCTCCCCATTAGTATTCAAGCTCCTTAAAAGGAAGCAGTTTTTATTTTTTGCTCTCCTTTGTATTTTCAACATTTAGTACATTTCCTGGCACATAGGGATCTAGGTAGTATAGTGAGAGCGCTGGGTCTGGAGTCAGAAAAATCTGAGTTCAAATGCAGCTTCAGATACTTACCAAGTGAGTAACTTTAGGCAAGTCATTTCACCTCTGTCCACCTCAGTTTCTTCAATTTTAAATGGGGATAATAATAGTGCCTACCTCCCAGTATTGTTTTGAGGAACAAATGGGATAATTGTTAAGTGCTTTAACACAGTGCCTGGCATGTAGTAAACACTATACAAATGCTGGCTGTTATTATTAGTATAAGTAAGTGCTTAATACATTTTTATTTATAAGAACAATTGATCAAACTATGATCTTTAAATATCTCTTGCCATTTTATATTATAATCTTAAGATACTGACTCCATTTATGATTTAAGGGGGGGTTGCAGAGGTATTACAAAGAAATTATGAATCCATATGTGAATTAATAAATATGACAAATATAATTTTGTAAAATAAATAAAGCATTTATTATGGACTTACTACATGCTGGATATTATGCTAAGGCTAAATAAATGGTATGTCATATTTATAACTGCTTTTTCAAATATATGCTCTTATGGTTAAATTATAAATCATAAAAAAGCATTATTGGCTTTATAATGATTTTGTTATATATTTTCTCATTCTACAGACACTAAAAGAACATGTATTATCATGCATGTTGATTTTAAAAAGAGGTTCTTATACTCAAAAAAGGAGCAACTAAGAGAAAGGAAGCCAGTGAGAACAGGAGTGTAATATGTAAAGTATTACTCCTCAAAACGTCAAACTAGTTTAATTATTATCATTATTCAGAAAGGAGACCTGATTTCCCAGGTACTCAGGATTGAGATTGCCTTCCTCCCTATCTAAGTAAGCAGGAATGTATTCCCCTGAGTAGATAATAGAAACTCTAGGACTCTTTTGGAGAAAATGGACGTGGCCCTCTGAGGCTTTCAGTTCCACAAAAAAATGGAAGGATCTCTCTTGGAATGTCATTTTCTTCATATTGTAAGCAAACTTTAGAGGGAGGAGGCTTACTGGAGTCCTCTCTATATTCCAATACTATAGGATAATGAAGGACTATTGAATTTTTTTCTATGCTCATTTAAAAATATTTAAATGATATTTTTTCTGTTCATAGTACTTTAATTTCTGATTATATCCCTCCCTCTCCCCTTCCCCATCGAGTGAGACATCTCTTGTAAAAAGAAAAAGAAAAATGGTGGTGGTGGTGAAGCAATTTAGCAAAACACTTATCATACAATCTTATGATCTGGAGCCAGGAGGGACCTCAAAGGCCATCTAATCCAACTCTTTACCTGAAGAAAATGAGTCCTGGGAAAGTTGAGTGACTTGTACCAGGTCACAGAGTAGGAAGCACCTTAGGTGGCATTACATTATCAGATATTACATGATCCCAAATGGCATTTGTGTGACTCACTTTTGCGATATTTGCTTTATTATGGTAGTCTGGAACTGAATCTGCAATATCGCCAAAGTTTGCCTGTATATGCAATGTTCCACACTCATAGTTCCTACCTCTGCAAAGAATGAAGGAAGTGCCTCTCCCCAGCCCTTTCCCAGGGATAAGCTTGGCCATTATAATTATATCCTGTGCATTAAGGCTTGTGTCAGAATTCTTCTGGTAAGTCACTAATTATATCCGCTTTTCCTTCTAGTCTTCAATATTCTCTATCCTGGAAAATTTTTATTTGTTTCTCTGGTGTGTGCTACCCAGGGTAGGTAGGAAAGTTTCATATTCACATTAATATCTTTTCTGAGCAAACCATAGAAAGAATCAAGTATATTTCTTGCTCAAGCCTCAGATTCTATGATCTCAATACAACTTACTTAGCCTAAACCTTATTGTCTTTATCGTTTTTAAAAATCTATTTATTACTATCCAGGTTTTTAGGCTAATGCTATGAAGCGGTCTGAAGAGATTTAGGAAGTATTACTGCCTACGTATGATTTTACAGCAGAAATTTAATACCTCGACATACTTGACCCAATTTCCTGTGCTCTAGAATAGAGTTCATATAAAACTCAATATTTACCAGAACATGATTTTGGCATATTTTTTGTTGGCAGGAATATTAATGGTCATCTAGAACAGAAGAGCACAACATGTTTTACTTTGTCTAAAAAATAAGACCCTTTAGGAATAGAGCATGTAGCTAGTAGTAGTCAAGATTCATTCCTTGTATGTTCTTTACTTTTCGAATTTCCTTTAATTTCTCTATGCTACTATTTCTCTAGCTATAAGTACTAGGGCTATATAACCTCGAGGGAATAGTGAAAATTAATTAGAATAATGGTATAGTCCTATAATTCTTGAAATGATGGTCACTATAATCTAAGTATTATTTTATTGTTATGTACAACTATTCTGAAATGAGATAATGTGGAAATTTAGTTGATGGGCATAGTTCATAAACTATTTTCTCTATATAGTAATCAATAGACAAGAAAACTGGAGAAAAAAAACATTTATTTCCCCCAAAGAGGGGTTTTTTTTTTTTTGCTTGGTTTTGTTGGTTTGTTTTGCTCATTTTATCATAAAGATCAGACTCTGCTTTTGTGAGTAATACTAAAACACAAATATACTTAATACTTGACTTTTTATATTTAATTATGCTAATGAAATTCCTGGAAATAGTTCACCCTAAGAAGGCAAAATGATTTGACTTTATCGAAAAGATGCCATAAGACATATTTTTGGGAATTTTTCATGTAGCATATTGAGCACAAAAAACTCTTTGCTTTATAAAAAATACTTTATTAGAAAACCAATCTTTAAATTTGTTCCAATGTATGTGGTTCGAGTTCTGTCATGAATATTAGAAAGCAACTAATGACTCCTTCACAGAGTGAATCTATATATTTTAACAGAAATGCTATTATTATTTTGTCTATTTTAATGATTAACCTACAGTTTCATTACTGTGGGTATTTTCTTCATCAAGGGATATTGCAACTCTTTTATTATTAAGTATAAATTATTTGAGAGTTGCTCTCTGGTTAAATATTTATCATCCTTTGCCCAATATGAGTCTCTGGATAACAGAAAACTATTTTGTTACTTTGCTTGCCAGATCTAAAAGATCTCGGTTAATTTAACTTTTGAAAATCACCTTTGTTTCCTTGAGGCATCAAATTAGAACTTTAATTACCATAAAAATGTCATTAGAAGAAATCACTAATTTCTGTAACTTAGCTTACTTCCCACTTTTTCCATAGGTTCTTAAAATAAAAATAAAAAAAGTCAATTAACCAAAACCAAATTACCATTATAGCCATCCAGAGCTTGAGCAACGACTTCCTTAGCAACTGTGTCATAAACATTGTCCTGTGAAGCATCATGAAGAACTCCATCCAATTTGAAAGACCAGTCTGTCTGCTGGTTATTGACAATTCCTTTTCGGATATCTTTCTTGATATGGATATCAACGCTCTAAAAATATCAAGTGGTTTTATGAAAGAAAAATTAAAAAGGCGAAATTGTATGATATGGTTATCTTAGTCCTAACCCTGACAATGTTCAGGAAATATGCCACTACCTTCTGGAAAATGCTCTGACTCTCATACCCCAAAAAGTTGTTGAGGAGGTCTAGTGCAAAGAGAATGACTAGAAGTCAGAAGACCGAGGTTCTGGTCCAGACTCTGATGATGAAAACTCCATTTTCTCATTTATAAAATGAGGGAATTGTATTGGGTCACACCTAAGATCCCTTCAAACTTATTCTATGAAAATCTATGAAACTTATCGGCTATGTGACCCTAGGCAGGTCACTAAAATATCTCAAAGCCTGAGGGTCCTCGTCTCTAGTTTTACTAGGATTACCTTATGAGAATATGGAGTGGCTGTGCCAACAGTTTTCTCTAATCATAAAATCGTAGAGATAGTGCTGGGAAGGACCTCGGATGTCATCTAGTTCAGCCCCAACAGTTTACAAATGAGGGAACCTTGAAGGCCTACAGAGGGCCAGCTAGGTGGCTCAGTGGACAGAATGTTGGGCCTGGGGTCAGGAAGACTCATCTTCTGGAGTTCAAATCTGGCCTCATATGCTTACTCACTGCATGACCCTGGGCAAGTCACTTAACCCTGTTTGTCTCAGTTTCCTCATCTGTAAAATGAGCTGGAGAGGGAAATGGCAAATCACTCCAGTATCTTTGTCAAGAAAAACCCAAATGGGGTCACAAAGAATCCAATACAACTGAAACGACTGAAAAACAACAACAACAACAACAAGGGCATATTTAAGTACCTTTGAACATAGGGCTCTGACTCCAAGCTCAGCATTAGCCTCCCTCCCCCATTAAAGAAAAACATCACATTTCACACCTTCTTTACCAAGATATGGATTTACTGAATAAATATTTATTGAACAATTTTGCTGGGCCGAAGAAGTAAAAGCAGTAAAGGACTCTAGGTTTCTCAGACATTATTATATTATATATTAGAAGAGTTGGAAAGAGTTTCTTGGCTTTTTCTTGTAAAAAGCAACTGCTTTTCCCTAGCAAGGTAGCATGACGTAGTAAAGAAAAAGTCTGCTGGTTTTAGGAGTCAGGAGACTTGGGCTTAATCTTGCTTCGATTGGGATGATGGCAAGGCAGACATTTGAACCTTTCTCATCCTTAGTTTCCCAGAGATGTGGAATAGTGGAATATATGTAGTGAGTTATTGAACATGGTAGTTCAAAAATCCAGTCTCGGACACTTACTTAGCTGTGTGACCCTGGGCAATTCATTTAACCACTGTCTGCCTCAGTTTTCTCATATGTAAAATGTGAGTAATATCATCTCCTAATTTCCAAGATTGTTGTGGGAATTGAATGAAATGATGTTTGTGAAGTGCTTTGCGTATCTTAAAGCCCTATATAAAAGCTATTATTATTGAAAGTAATAAGAAGTAGATTACCTCCTTTAAGACTGCCATGAGAAAAATTCTCCACAATCTTTGTACAATATAGAAACATGAGTATTTATTATTGTTATTATTTTCCCCAGACTACTCAAAAGGTAGGAGTGTGATATTATGGAAAGAATACTCTCTCTGGAGCCAGAGGCCCTGGGTTCAAATCCCACTTCTGATGCTTACTACTTTGTGTGACCTTGGGCAAGTCACTTAACTTCCTCTAGGCCTGTTTCCTCATCTGAAAAATGAAGGTGTTGGTCAGGATGGCTTCTTAGATCCCTGCCAGCTCTAAATCTGTGATCCCAGAAAGATATGTTCTTCATCTCCTAATTTGGCATAGTCTTAAAAATATGTTCACAAACCACAAAAGAGGAGTTAGGGAAAAGTCTGTTTGGTTAATTTAGTACATTTATTCTCTTCTATGAAGGGCACACTAAAGGAATTTTTCACTAACATGAACATTTCTAGAATAATTCTAAATGATTTACCATTTTTCATGCTTAGGAGTAAAAGAAATCTGAAAAGAGTGAAGACAGACCTGACCAGAAAGAAGCTTTATGTGATAAAATTATACATGTATCTAAGTTCTTCTGACATGAATTTTTTTCCTGAAATAACCAGCAGACATGAATGCTGAATTCACTCTCAGTGATTTTTGAAAGATCAGAGATGAGAGGGGTATTTCAGGTCTGAGGAAAGTGAAATGTTTTGATTTTCAAAAATGGATGAGAAAATATGGTACAAACAATGGCCAGTTAGCTTAACTCGGATTCCTAGCAAAATTCTAGAATGCAGTATTGAGATGGCCAGTAACAATCTAGTAAATGGAAAGAGCCAGCATGGCTTCATTAAAAGTGGGTCATGTAAAACCAAATTTTCTTTTTTAACAGGGTTACCAAAAGGGTAGATGTCAAGGGAATTTAGTAGGTAGTGTTTATTAAGATTTTGGCAAAATATTCGATGAAGTTTCTCATACTATTCTTATGGAAAATTTGGGGATATGATACAACTAATTGGCTTCAGAAATGGATGAAGGCCATATTCAAGCAGTAGTCACTAATGGTTTGATGACAAGTTGGAAGGAAGTATCCAGTGGAGTGCCCCAGGAATCCATAACTTGTTCTCCATAAACTTTTGGGAGTTGAAGGTATTTTCATTTATTTAAATTCAGAACAAAAATTCAAAACTTAGGAAACAGAAAATTTGTGGAGCTAATACCAAAAGAAAAACTGCCTTCTCTTCAAGATATATCTATATATTGTCCATGTTCAAAGGGAAAAAAAAGGATTGACTAATCCCCTTTTGAAGTATTTTCAAAAAAGGTAAAAATAATATTTGTGATTTCAGGAAATGAGATTGTAATTATACAGCTGTTTCATTGCTAATTTTGAATTTGAAAGGGATTTTTTGGTTTCATATTTTAAAAGTATCTTTTTCTCAAAAATTTTGCTCATAAAATTGCTTGAAATTGTGTAACCAGCATAACCTAAAATATATATGTATATTTTAATAGCTTGTGTCCAAAGTGAGTAGAGTCAGGGCATATTCAGAAAATAGGATGTTTCTGTTTAGACTTCTGTTCTCTCAAGGCCTTTGGTTTGCTTAGCTAAGGGAATTAAATGCATTCTGAGGCTTTTTCCTTCAGAACAAGCATGTTTGCATACCTTTATAATGATTTTGATCAGTTTGGAAGACCTAAGTTAAACCAACCACTAGGTTTTTAGAAACACCCATAATTAGGTCCAAGTTACTTTCTCTGGTTGTTGTTTCTTTTTTAATATCCTATCCTTTAATGAAAATGTATAATAATAAAAAGATTCTGCAGATTTTGTTTATAGACATTTGTAGATATAAATCTAAGTGACAATGATGGTGAACCTTTTAGAGATGGAGTGCCAGGCCCTGCCCCAACCCCCAGACCAAGTGCTGTGCCCACCCTTCCCCCTTTACTCCTCCCCCCACCTTATCCCAAACAGGGGAGGGAGGAAGCACTCCCATTGGGCTGCTGGGCAGAGGAGCGGATGAAGTGAGGAATGTCCTCAGGTACATGGAGAGGGGAAGGGGAACAGCTCTGTCTTGAGTTCCTCTGGCTTTCTAGTAACAAAGTTTGGGGGTTTGGGGGAGGGAGGGTGACACACATGCCCACAGAGTGTGTTCTACATGTCATCTTTGGCACCTGTGCCAGAGGTTCAACACCACTGTTGTAGGATGACTAAATGATAATCTGGTGTGTGTTTTGAGTAAGGCAGTCAGGATGGGAAAGAGCCTCAGATTCAGGCTATGTGTGGGCTGGCTGAAGAAAATAAGGGATGTTTAGGCCAGAGAAAACTTAGAGGGGACAAAACAACCTGTGTTGGAGTCTTTGAAGGGCTCTCTTATTGAGAGATATTACATTTGTTCCATTTGGACCTTAGAGGACAGAAATAGAATAAATAGCTGGAAGATGTAAAGAGGGAAATTTAATCTTGATCTAAGGAAATACTCCCTAACAATCAAATCTAACCAAAAGTGGGGAATTGATTGCCTTGAGAGACCACAAGTTCCCTTTCATTTGAGGTCTCTAAGAAAAGGCTGTCTGACCACTTGCTGGGTATGTTGAAGAGAGGATTTTCTTTTTTCAGGTATGGCTGAACTAGATGGCCATTGAAGCCTCTTCCAACTCTGAAATTCTGTGATTCTATAACTTAACTATAAAGATAGATCAAAGGAAAAGCCTTTAAGTTTTTTCATCTGTAAAGTGTAATTAGACTAGCTAATCTCTAAAGTCCTTCTCAACTTTAAAATTCCAGGCTAACATTTCCAACTGGGCTTCAAAGGGCTCTTCTGAATTAGTACCCAACTTGGATAACATTAGTACACAAAATGGAAACTATAGTCAACTAAGAGAGGGTGCAAATGTAGCCATTGTAGATTATATTACCTTATTGTCATCTCCAAACGATATCATATCATAAGCAAATTCATCTGTGGGTCTGAACCGCACATATGCATGTACTTTTTTTCGAGTGCCCATTTTTACTAAAGAGAAAAGAAAGGAATTTTCATTAGTATTTTAAAAGATTTTACTTTTTATAGGTCCACCAAATCTTTTTACTATATGAAAAATGATCTGAAAATATCAGGGTAGATAAAGATTAAGGTTAAATTTCATTTTTAGCTCTCCTTGGTCTTTTAAAAAATACATCAAATTTTGCTGCAAACACTCAACTCTTTTGCACCAAAAAATTCCTGGTGATATTTTTTAGGTATGAATTGTGGAAAACCTTGATCTCAGAAAAATTAAACTTATGATCTAAAGAATAATGGTGGGGATAAATATGCTTCAGTTTGTCATCAACAACTTAAGCACCCCTGGAGTAAAACTCATCATGCAGGCTACTACATCTCAAAAAGGAAGCAAGGCTGACCACAGAGCAAGAACAAGAGATGATAGTTTTAGTGGCCCATTGGCACCCACATCCTAAGGTATTCAAAGGATTAAAGGCATGCCTCTGACACATTGGACTAAGTCTCTATGGAGGATTTATAAGAAAGACATGGAAAAGAATCATATGGAGTAAGAGGGTAAGGAAGAATTGCTATTTGCATAAGGGAAGGGGAGTGTCTACACATGAAATCACAGATTCATCAAAGTGTGCCAAGTTTAGCCTTGATGATTTAAAAAAAAAAAAACCCGAACAAATATTTTCATTGTGTTTCCAAATTAAGGAGAATTTAAAAGAAGAAATTTGTCTGGCTGGCTTTGATGTATATGGTTATGGTAATAGCTGTTTCTGAATAAAGTACAAACATTTTCATCATCTCACCATTTGGAGGAAATCATATCATACGCTGACATTCATACTTTCCAAATATATAGACTGTCTCTTGACATCTAGCTTGTACCCTTCTCTCAGGGCTCTAAGATCTCCCCTTGCCCCAAAGTCCCTGGTGACTGACAACATAAGGAAGAACAAATCAATCATCTTCCACACTTCCCATCTCCCTCTCTGTCCTTCAATCCTATTTGCCACATTCCCGCTAAACAACTTGCTTGTGCCAACTTCATATAGTGAATTGACAAATTCCCCAAATGAAATGTCCTTCCTTGCCACCAACTCACATCCAATACTTCATGCAACATGCACTGCCATGCACTCCACACAACAAAGCACAACACTGCCCAGTAGCATCCCCTTAATACCTGGTATTGAGTTGATGCTTTGTTGTTTGGCACTTACTGATGCGATGCTTGTCCTTATGTTGCTTCATTGGAATGCTCGGTCTCCCCATTTAGATTTTAAGCTCCTCGAGGGCAGGGGCTGTGTCTTTTATTTCTTATGAATCCCTCCCCACAATGTCTAGCAATATGTTCAGCATATAGCAGGTGCTCAAAAAATGCTTGTTGATAATGATGGTCATTGTTAGTTGTCGGAAAGTAGTTGAGTCTCCATACTCACTTTCATCTTCTTGTTTTAGTAAGAGAATGTTGTTTCTCATACCCAGATGTGTTCTCCTGTTCACTTCCCTCATGTGCACCTGGATTCACCTTCTCCACTGGGACCATTCTACCTGTTGAGCCCTTAACCCTTTCTCTTTCCAGAGACTTTTATGAAGACACCTGACTCTCCAACTGGAGAAAACCTCCTCTTGTTTTAAATAAGCTTTTTCTTTCAATCTTTCACACACATAGCATAGTCTGGAAAGAATACCAGGTCTGTGCTGTAGAATCCACTGTTGTTAATGTCTAGCATATTCAGAAAACTTAGGTTTAAGTCCCTTGACTAAGTCACTTATGAGATAAATGGCCTTGTCCAAACCACTTTTGAACTTTGTGCCTCAGTTTCCTCACCTATAAAATGATGTCAGACTAGATGACTTCTAAGGATCCTTCTAATTTGAGTATTCTCTGAATTATCATTCCCTACCTTTATTTTCTTTTATCAGTAGTGTCCCTCAATGTTAGAAACCCCTAATTTTTCCTTTCCTTGGTCTCTATTTGTATACTTCCTGGGTACTTCTCAGTTTGGCATAACTGAAAGAACAATTAGTTGTTAAGTCCAGAGATTGTGCAGGCTGGAACAATGGGCTAAAAGGAACAAGACAAATGCAAATAACTTAGTTTTAAAAAACCCAACTGTACATGTGCAGAATAGGGGAGATTTTCATGTGAAAAATCTTGGGTGATTTTAGTGGACTGTACTGAGCTTGGTATTAGCTCTGTTCTATTCAACATTTTATTAATGACTTGGATGAAGGCATAGGTGAGATGTTTATCAAATCTGTAGATGACATGAAGATGAGAGAGAGAGTTAAGGTTCTGGCTGACAAAACTGGGATCCAAAAAGATTTCTACAGGCTGGCGCGGCAGGCCAGATCTAACAAGCTGAAATTCAATAGGGGCGAGTATAAATTCCTATACTTGGTTTCAAAAAAATCATTTGTAAAAGTACAGAATGGGGAAGTCATAGCTAGACAATGGTGTCTTAGTAGATTAGAAATGTAATACAAGTCAGCATTTAAATATAAAAGTTTATATAAATATATATACATATACATATGTGTACATCTATATGTGTGTGTGTGTATATATATATATGTATATATATATATATATAAACAGACCTATGATTACATTGGTAAGAGATTTTTTACTAATTTATATTAGTATCTTCCCTTGAATTTACATCTTAGTTGCCTAGAGCATTGTTAGAAGTATAAGCAGTATATGCCAGATGTGAAACATAAACCCAGGTCTTTCTAACTAGAACAAAATTAGCGGTTGGATGTTCAAAGGTTTCAGGATAATAGGAAAGTAGGAACCATATTATATCAGGAAAAATGTAAAAAACTAAAACTAAGTCACTATACAGTTTAATCCTGGATAAGAGTTGGAACAGCCTTGGACATGCTACTTGTTTGCTGTATGTATAATCTTGGGTAAGCCACTTCTCTTTATATTCCAGTTTTCTCTTATATTAAGTTATAGGTTGGCGTTAGTGACCTCTAAGGTCCCTTTCTAACTCAAAATCTGTGATTCTATGAACCTTACAGCTGTGACATATGAGTAAGGGAACATTTTTACTTCTTTCTCCTTGAGACCTTTATTCTTTACAGTGTAACAAGCACTCTTCACCTGAGGTCCATGAACTTGCTTTAAAGAAAAAGAGTTTATAACAATTTCACTATATCTGGTTTCCTTTGAAACCCTATGTGTTTTATTTTATACATTTAAAGACATTATTCCGAGATGGCGGTCCCTGTCAAAGGGGTCCATGCCACAACACACCATTGGGATTGTGGAAAGAACACTAGATTTGGAGTCAGGAAACCTGGGTTTGAATCTCAGGTCCAACACTTACTATCTTTGTGCCTCCAGGCCTCAGTTTCCTCATATATCAGCAGTGGCAAAGCAATTTTGCATTTCTTACCTCCCAGCATCATGAGGGAAAAGCACCTAGTAAACCTCAAAGCAGTTTAAAAATGCGAGTTAACAACTCTGCAGCTGGCAGAGCAGAGCAAACAGTGAATTTGGAGTCAGAAGCCAATTAAAATATCACCTCTGATCATGACTATCTGCAAGCCCCTTGGTGTCTGTTTCCTTCTCTATAAAAGAAGTTCGGTCTCTTCCAGTCCCTTCCAGCTCTGATAGTCTACGTTCTACCATCTTCCCCAGCTTTCAACCCTATGACCTTAAGTACACGCTATAGTTAGTTCCTCTGGAATAGCCTCACTTTTCTCATTTCTACGAAGCGGGGCGCTCCTGACAGGTTTGCTGCGAGAAAAGCGCCTAAAAGCGCTCCAGAAATGAGGGCTGTTTTATTTGGGGGCCCGTTCCCTCTTATTTCTCCTCCTCCTCCGGGATCAGGTCCTGGCGCTTCTCTGAGCCTCTGTAAGTATCCAAACCTGTCAGCTCCTCTCCTTACCGTTCACAGGCAGCCTCCCTTACACCTCTCCAAAGGGCAAAAAAATGGGCCGAAAGTGACAACACCCGCAGCAGCAGTAGAAGCAGCTACAGAGAAATCCGCAGCCAAGTAGCCCGCATCTAAGGCGGGAAACGGAATATTCTGTACTCTGTGGCGCGAGATTGTGTATACTGTCGCTATGACGATGTGACGCCACCAGGAATCTTCGGGAACACCCAAGGGGGAGGGGCATGGTAAAATGGGCGGGGCTTTGGCGGACCGGCCAAAAGGGAGGGAAGGTTCGGGGACCGGAAGTGAAGTCTGGCCGCTTCCGGGGGGCGGAGCTACGGCGGCCGCTCGGGGCCGCACCTGTCCTAAGCCGCCGGGTTGTGCAGTTGGGTCGCTGGAGAGGGAGGCTCTTTGCCGCCGCGTTTGCGGCCAGCCCTGGAGGTGGGGGAAGATGGTGGAGGACGGAGTGGAGGAGCTGGAAGATCTTGTGCATTTTTCCGTGTCGGAGCTGCCGAGCCGGGGATACGGGGTGATGGAGGAAATCCGGCGGCAGGGGAAGCTGTGCGATGTGACCCTGAAGGTGCTGGGGCTGGGGGAGAGAAGGGAAAAGTGGGGGAGGAGAAGAGGGGAAAGGTGGGAGAGGAAGGGGAAGTGTGGTGGGAGGAGAGAAATGGTGGAGGAGAGAAGGGGGAGTGAGATAGAGGAGAAGAGGGAGAAGTGGGAGAGGAAGGGTGAGATGGGAGGAGAGAATAGATGTGGGGGAAAGAGAATGAAGAAATGGTGGAGAGCGAGAAGGGAGAAATGGGAGGGGAAAGAAAGAGAATGGAAAGAGAGAAGGAGAGAGATTGGGGGAAAGAGAGAGAAAGGAAAGATTGGGAGGATAAAGAAGGTGGAGGAGAGAAGGAGAAGGGGTGAAAAGAGAGGAAGAGGAGAGAGGAAAGGGGAAGTGAGAGAGGAGAAAAGATGGGAAGAAAGACAGCAGAGGGGAAAGAAGGAAGAGGAAAGGAGAGAAGGGATAGATGGCAGAATTGACAGAATGGAGAGCGATAGGAGAAGGCAGAGAAAATGAAGGAGAGAAAGAAGTGAGAGGAGATAAATAGGAGAGGACAGAGAAGGGAAAGAGACAGAAGGAGAGAGATCAAGGAAGAAAGATGAGATGAGAACAATGGAGAGGAGAAATGAAGAGGAAGAGGGGAGGAAAGATGGAGCAGGAAGGAGAAGATTGGAGGAGAGAGGATGGAAATGAGAAAGGGTGAAAGTTCTCAGGGTTTGGATTTGTGGGAGAGGAGAAAGAGAGGGGTCATTAAACAGAGTGGCAGGTTATGGAGCCAGTGTGAGGACTCTAGACGTTGTTCATCTGGCTTGGGGGGGTTGAGAGGGAAGGAATCAGGATTTGAGACAAATGAGGAGAGAAAGAGAGAAGGAAGAAGGAAAAGAAAAACCGAGTTTGAGAAGGGACAGACAGGATGGTTAGGGGAGACTGGGAGATCTGATGTGGTGAGAGGAAGACCAGAGGCTGGACTTTTGGTGTGAAAAGAAGTTGTGAGAGAGAAAAAGCTGGGAATCATAAGAGAAGAAAGGCAGAAAGGTGATGTCATTATTGGAGTTGGGGTGGTGGAGTGTTGGTCTGGAAGAGAGGCTGAATGTTACCTCTTAGAATCCCTAGTTCCCTTCAAAGCTCAGCTCAAATATGTTTTCCTACATGAGGCCTTCCCTGATTTCTTCTGGCTACTATTCTGCATTCCTCTTTTCCATTATGTTGTATTTACTTTGAAGATATTTCCTCCTCCTCAGTAATATTTTATTTTTTCCAATTTCATGTGTAGAAACAATTTTTTAACATTTGTTTTTTGACAATTTGTGATCCACATTCTTTCCCTCCCTCTCTTCCCTGAGATGGCAAATAATGTGATATAAATTTGTGTATATATATATATATACATATATATATATAATGTATATATTTTTACTAACTTAGGTATACTTGTTTTCCATATAAAGTGTAAATTCCTTGAGGGTAGGGGCTATTTTACTTAGCAATGCCTGGCACATCATACTAGTGATAGATGCTTGCTTCATCAGGAGAGTGTATATCAAATTATTCAATATTGAATTTTGAACCCTTTTCTATAAAGAAGATAATTTTTTTCACATTTTTTATTTTAATGGTATTGAAGGAGCTTTCCATTTTTCTGTTTTAGTCATTCTTGGGTAGAACCAAGGATATGAGCTTAGGTTTTAAGGATTTATAAAAACCTCATCTAACCTATATTTAATTTGGAAAATACGAGCTTAGGTTTTAAGGATTTATAAAAACCTCATCTAACCTATATTTAATTTGGAAAATATATCTTTTTCCCCAAATTCATAATATAATTTTTTTTTTTTACCCTTGTACTTCGGTGTATTGTCTCATAGGTGGAAGATTGGTAAGGGTGGGCAATGGGGGTCAAGTGACTTGCCCAGGATCACAAAGCTGGGAAGTGGCTGAGGCCGGGTTTGAACCTAGGACCTCCTGTCTCTAGGCCTGACTCTCACTCCACTGAGCTACCCAGCTGCCCCCACATAATATAATTTTTAATAAGAATTTTCTGACATTTTGCAATCCATGGTCTCTCCTTTCCCACTTTCCCCCTCCCAAGAAGGCAGGTAATATGATATAGGTTAAACATATATTATCATACAATACATATTTCTATCTAGTGTTTGTCATATTGTGAAACAAGATATATCATTTATACTATTCATGGAGGAATAAAGTGGAAGAATAAATAAAGTGAATCTATATTCAGACTCTGTCAGTTCCTTCTATGGTGGTAGAAAAGTGTCTTGAAGAGGAAGAAAGTGATACTATTGGGGGGGGGTGGGCTAGAGGACAGATTCAAGTGAAAGAGATAGAGCAGATGGGACAAATGAAAGGTTTTGAGTGGATGAAAATTTTATTTTGCCATGAAGCAACAGAAGTTATTGGAGATATATGTATATATATATGTATATGTATGTGTGTGTATATATATGTAGAGGAATAATGTGATTATGGCAGAAGTACTTAAAGCCAATTAACAAAGGAGGGATTGGAATAGTCGGATCAGAGATTTACTTATTATGATGTGGGAGGAGGGAGCAGGAAAAGAACTTCTGGAAATGTTACAGACTTAAAAAAACAACATTGTGATTTCATTAACTTCTGAACAGCATAGGAAAGAAAAAAGAATTGAAGTTGCTGCTTCTGTGGAACTCCTTGTTACTGAGTAATATTTAAAATTTTGCCTGATATTCAAAGTCTCCAGCAATTTGATACCACCTTATCCTTCCAGCCTCCTGTCATTATTCCCCTTCACTTACTGCTGTCATTGAGTCAAACTCAACATTGTTCTCTGTTCTTCAGTCTCATGCCTTAGTGCCTTTGCTAATGTGATCTCTTATTCCTGGAATATCCTACTTCTTCACGTCCTAGTTAAATTCCTACCTATCCTTTAAAGCCCAGCCCAAATGCCATCTCCTCTAGGAAGCTTTCCTCAGGTTTTTCCTTCAATTTCTCTTCTGTTGGTAAAGAGCTTCCTTAGATTTGTCAGCACTTTTGTCTTGTAATCTCTTATACACATCATCTAATATTGAGCATTATAATTAGCTGTGTTTGTATCTTACCCCTGTACTAGACTGTATAGTTTTCAGGACTGAGATCATGTTTAATTTAAATCTTGTATCTCTCTAGTGCTGTATACACAGCATAGGAACTTAGTAATTTTTTTTGGTATTTGTTATATTTATAGTACTATATATATAGTACATTCAACATACATATCAATCTCAGTCACTTGAACTACTCTACTTTCCAAGATCTCAAACTCTGAAATTTCATTGTAACTATGGTCTCTTTTTGTCTTTTCATCCAACTCAATGTCCCATACCTACTTTATCTATTTTTTGCTTTTCTGGTTTTTTAATTGTTGATTTTTTTTCAAATCCATCACCTTGGTCTTACTGTGAAATTTAGATGCCATTGTTGGCCATTTCTATAAAGTCCTAGAAGTCAGTCTTTCTTTGTTCATATACTTTGGCCTTGCCACTCCTCAGTCTCAGAAACATTCCACTTTTTACCCAGGCTGTCAGATATTGCATAAAGTCTTAAAAAAACCAGGAAGACTCCACTAGCAATTCCTGTACAGTTTTTTATTCAGGCCCTGGTTGATTCTTGAACACTTTTCTCAAGTTCTCCCTCATTCTTTATTAAGAAGTAGAGGTGATTTAACTTGAACTTCCTCAGCTTCCTTTCTTGTCTTCCCTAAATTTGAGTCTTCACACATTCTCTTATCCCTTCTACCTTTCTCCAAAAAATAACTGACCAATTTCCTTTCCAAGCCCATTTCCTCTATTTTTGTCCTTCACTGCATCTTTTTGCTCTTCTTCAATCTTGTTTTTAGGTATCTACTCTCTCATATCTTCGTTCTTACCTTCTTTATACTGTTTTCATCCCTTTTGCCTTCAAACTTGCTCTGGTCTCCTCTGTCCTAAAGAAAAATATTCCTAGACTAGATTTTGCTTGTTTCTTAAGCTATTTTCTTTTTCCTCTATTCTGAGTTCTTCAAATTACTCAAAGTATAAATTACTCTCATTCCAGTACTTCCTTTCATCATTTTTATACTTAAACCCTTTGTAATCAGTTTTTTCCTCCAGCCCTTTATGGAAACTTTCGTAAATCATTAGTGATCTAATAAGACAAATCAAAGTAGCCTTTTCTCAGTCCTTATCTACAGTAGCATTTGATACTGTTGACCTCTCTCCTCTCTCTCCTCACTTTGGTGAGTGACAATACTTTTTTGCTTGTCCTTTTCTAACTGTTCTTTCTTAGTCTATTTCTTCTAAGTTTTGGCATTCCCTAAGACTCTGTTCTCATCTGCCCAAGAGGTTCTTTTCCTTGATGATTTAAAAACTTTCCTTCAACCATCACCTCTGTGCACATAATAGCAACTGGCATTTATAGAGCGCTTTAGTGCTGCCTTATGCTATTTATCTCATTTGATCCTTACGCCTATGCCCTGAGATGGGTACTATGGTATATTATACCTACTTCCATTTTAGAGATGATGATGATGGAAAGGAAGGCTCAGAGAAATTAAGTGACCTAGCTTTGGACATAGCTAGTAAGTATCTGAGTTGAGATTTGAATCTTATTCTAATGAAGAAGTAAAGTATTTGTGATACTTACTTCTCACCTAAGATTCCCTGGGCCTTGGTCCTTATTTTTCTAGTGGGGTGTCTCTTACGTCTCATATTTGGATTTGGATAGAATGCAGTATTGCAATATTTCCTTTTGTCCACTGATGCCAGATGGTCAATTTCTATCAGACTTACTTTAATAATAACATATTTGAATCCAGAATCTTGTTCAGCTTTTTTTTAAATACTAAGTTTTACTTGATGATGTAATTTTAGGTGGAGAAGGAAAATAAAATATTCTCAAATAGGAATGTAATCAGAGGGCATGTCAGTTAACACATGCCATTTGTATGCTATATACATTATCATATAGTGTTATACCAGCAAACTCATTTGAAATCAACATAGCTACTCATTAAAGAATACTCTATTATTGTCATGAAAATGCTTTTAGCAGTGTAAGAGCAAGGTGTTCAGGTGTTCAGAAAGAAGAGCTATTGTGCTTCATAAGAAATGTTGAGACGCTTTACAACTGACAGAGTATGGGCTAATTTTCCCAAAGTGCCTCATTTTGAGAGACTGAGAGAGACAGAGAATGTTAATACATAATCCACTCTACCACCCTTCCCTGACCCCACCCATCCAGTCCTGAGTGATTGATTAGAACTGACATATTGGTGAATCCTGCAGAAGCACAGAGCCAAGCAGGTCTTTTTAGTATGAATAATTAATCATTCAGAAATCAGCCTTCTTTCCTTTCCAGCCATTTATTGGGAAATTCTGGCCAAAGCCTCACTTTGAATCACATGACTGAAGTTTACACCAGCTACAGTGTGGGTGGGGAGTAGCAGTGAGAGGTACACCCTGGAAAATTGAGTTACAAGCTGAGCAGCATTCATTGTGGCTCACCCTGAGGCTTTTGGAGAATGTCCAGTTGGGGAGGATTTATGGGAGTCAGCATTTTGTGTTACTGCTTTGCAGCATATAATACCATCAGGATATTTACAGGAGATTGAATTCTTTTGGGTTTTTTTTTTCAACCTCTCCTACTTAATTTCTTCCTTAGCCCTTGAGCTAAATCTCTATGGATTGGTTAATAAGAAAGAATCGAGGTTATGGTATGTTCTCCCTTTCCCTCCTTTTGTATCTTCTATGTATATTATGAGAAGCAAGGCATCTCTTTTCCTAAGAATATTATTTCATGGGGATGGGTACTTCTACTTTTTTTGAAAAGACTGCTGGTCATTTTACCTTAGTCTAGGTTAGGAAATGAGAAAAGGAGGGGTGAGGCAGTGTTGAAAATTCCATACTTCTGATCAGGATTCTCTGAAAATGTCAGTCAAATCAAATCATAATCTTTGTAAGTGTTCATCAAATAGTTCAAAGTCTTGATAGTGGCCTATCCTCCAGGAGCCATGATCTCATTGAAGGTCCATTTACAAATGTAGATCTCAAATCTCTCCACACTACAGTAACTTCTGTTTTGTAAACTATTGCGGTTGGAAATATTCATTATTGCTAGACCTCCTGATGATATTTACTCTGAGTTTAGCCGGGTTGGTACCTCCATGCAACAATAAAACATTTGAAGATTTTAGTGGAGAATAGTAGTAGTTAAAAAAATTCCTTGTATTTGTATTTGTATGTATTTTTGAAGCACCATCACCACAATGTTCAATGACTTCTCTAAGTATTAGCTTCTAAGCGAAAAAATAATCCCAGAAGTCTAGGAAAGGGAGGTGCATGATACATTTTGTTTTCCCTTCTTTTAAATTTCAGGTGTCTGAGTTCCACTTAAAGCTCCCCAAACTGAGAGTTGAGGTCTTAAAAATCCTCATTTTTACTCTTAATTACTTATAACTGAGTAAAAACCGAGGCTGCAGCATGCCAGACCAGAGGAACTGTAGAATGTCAGAGCTCAAAAGACCTTTAGAGATAATCTCATTTCAACTTTCATTTTATAGATGACTGTACAGAGGGGGAATAACTTGAATTGGAGCTAGTTAGTGGCATAGATAGACTAGCATTTAATTCTCCTGACTTATTCTAGTACTTTCCCCCATTCTAGTCTTTGAAAGCACATGTGTTTCTCCTGTGTTTGATGGGTTTTAAGGTCTTGAAAATAAGGGCCTGAGTTTGGACTATCTTATTAGCATGTAAAATAGAAGACCAAAATGGCTTAAACTTAGCCTGATCTATTAGTAATATTCAGTACAAAGCATATTAGTGGTAAGTGATTAGATGACCCGAGAACATAAAGACTTCATACTGTACCAAAATAATAAGCTGACTGGAGATCTTCACACATCCCTCCCACGTTCAGTTGAATAGACCTTTCAACACAAGACCGATGAAACCTTCAGGCAAGGGAGAGTGAAGGTCCCTAATGCTTACTACTTTGGGGATTGTGACATCATACATCAGTGGCATCAAATTTAACTAGAAATGAGGGCCACGGAACCATATCTCTGTAGGCTACATGTTGATTCAGAAAGCCACACATTATATGTATATGTGTGTATACACACACACATATATATGTATATGTTTATTTATTGCTATATCAACACATTAAGATCAGATAGAACTATATTTTAATCTCATTCAAATTATGTTCAGGAGTGTTATTGTGTTATCTAGAACAATTCTGAGGGACTTATGAGAAAGAACGCTATCCACATCTAGAGAAAGAACTGTGGGAGTAGAAATGCTGAAGAAAAAATGATTTATCACTTATATATGTGGTTATATGATTTGGGGTTTAGGTTTTAAAAGATTACTCCATTACGAAAATGAATGATATGGAAATAGGTTTTAAGTGGTAATACATGTATAACTGGGTGGAATTGCTTGTCAGCTCTGGGAGTAGGGAGGGTAGAGGGGAGGGAGAGAACACGAATCATCTAACCATGGAAAAATATTTTTTAAAAAGGAGTGTTATTATGGGCTGCACTGGTCCTTCAGGATGCATGTTTTGGCACCTCTGTTGAACATCTTTCAAGAAACTAAAGGGAGAGAGAGAGAGAACGAACGAGAACACATTTTCAGGAGCATTTATCCTAGCTGTTATCACCAATCAATTTTTATTCACTCAATTTTGTTGGTTTATTTCAGGAAGCTCTGACAACTATGCTAAGAGAAAAAGATAACTTGTAACATAAGTATTCTATTAAAGCGATGTACAACATATTTCCATACCTTATTTTTCTTGTGCTAGTGTATAAAATATAAACACTATGTAATCTTTTTATTCACTTGTCTTGGGGATGTATGCTTCTGAGATGTTCCTTTCCAAAATATCTTATTAATATCGTTAGCATTTCTCATAGGGGATGACAGTAAAAAAATTATACCAAAGAGTTATAGCTACAAAAAGAACATATGTATTCACCAAGCATTCTTTCTGCAAGCATTTGCACATCTGCTATTTATAGAGCCCTCCTTTTATTAGGCCAATGGTGAAAGAACAAAAAAATGATGAGATGATGGAGGAGAAGAGAATATGCATTTACATTGCACCTACTATATGCCAGATATTGTGCTAAGTGCTTTATAAATATCATCTCATTTGGTCTTTATAACAACTATGTGAGGGAGGTGCTGCTGTTATCCCCATTTTATAGTTGAGAAAACTGAGGCAAATAGGTTAAGTGAATTGACCAGGGTCACACAACTGTGATGTATATTAAGGTCAAATTTGAACTCGGGTCTTCTTGGCTCTAACCCTTTTGTTCTTTGCACTGTACTATATAGTGACCCAAGATTTATAGTCCCTGCCCTCAAGGAATTTCCACTCTAGAGGAATAGGCCTTTTTTTTTTTTTTTTTTTTTTTTTTTTTTAAGGGAAATGTATTTGCTTGGTGATACAGATTCATTAAGTGATTCCAGGATTGCAGTTGCGTTCATCTTTCCTTCCTTTTGCTGAGAGAGGATAAAGCAAATTTCCAAATCAAGAGATCCCATTATATAGTATTAATACAATCGTAGAAATTCAGCACTAGAAGGGTATCTTTGGAGGGCACCTTGCCTGTCCTGTACCTGAGCAGCAATCCTCTCTACCACATCCTTGATAAGCGGTCTTCTAGCATCTGCTTGAAAACCTCAGGAACTCCCTACCTCCCGAGGCAGCTCATTCTCTTTGGCTATAGCCCTAATTATTAGGAAACTTTCTTTTGTGCAGCTTTCAGTCATTGCTCTGGGTTTTTTCTTCTGGGGCCAAGAAGGACAGGCCTAATTTTTCTCCCATTTGACAACCCTTCAGATAGTTGAAGACTATATCATATTCTTTCTAAATTTCTCTTTTCCAGGATAGATGCCCTCAGTTCCTTCATCTGACCTTTGATATGACATAGTTTTCTTCCCTCTCCTGATTGCATCCTTAAATGGTCCAGTTTGTCAATGCCCTTGCTAAAATGAGGTGCCCAGTACTGGACACTAAACAGATCCTCCCTGCCAGGCCAGAGAACTAAGGAGTATATTGCATTTCCTTTATTCTAAATGCTACATTTCTTTTCGCATATTCTACTGTTACAGTAGCCTTTTTAGTTACCATGTAACATTGTTAATGCATTAAACTAAGAATTCACCAAAATTCTTTGGTCACTTTTTTTTTTTATATAAAACCCTTACTTTAGGTCTTAGAATGGATATAAGTGCCAAGTTCCAAGGCAGAAGAACAGTAAGGGCTAGGCAGTTGAGGTTAAGTGACTTGCCCCAGGTGGAAATAGCTAGGAAGTGTCAGGCCAGATTTGAATCCAGGTTCTCTTGACTCCAGACCTGGCCCTCAATCCACTGAGCCACCTACCTAGCTGTCCCTCTTTGGCCAATTTCACAAAAAATTATTTGTAACCTGGCTTTTTCCCATCCTGTTCAGTTCATCTTTTGAACCTAAATGTGGGATTTTACATTTATTGTTAATGGATTTTCCTCTATTAGATTTGGATTTTTGTTTCATAGTGACTTTTGGATCCCAATTCTGCCATCTGACATGCTGCTAGCTTTTTGTTTTCTGCACATTTGATAAGTGTGCTTTCATCCTTGTCACTGATGACAGAATCAGGCCAAGGATGGGTCCCACAGCCCTTCCTCTAGTAAAATCAAAGCAAGTAACCTTGGGGAGAGAAAAAGCAACCACATAGAGCCCTTCTGCTCACAAGCCAGTACAGTTAAAAGCCTCTTTTCATAAGATTGTCTTTTTTCCCCCCACTAGCCTAGTATTTAGAATACCCCTGGGGGGAATCACATAACTTTTCAGAGGTTCCAGTGGATACTGTTAGGATAAAAGAACCCCATTGGTAATGCTGTGATAGCAGCAGATGGCCACTGGTTTCAGATGAGATTAGGGAAAGAAGTGCTGATTTGGCTGGATTTCTGATTATCCTAAGCTCACACAAATCTGTCAGGGTTGTCCCTGTAATGAGAATAACTTCAGAATAGAGAGTGCTCTGGGGTGCATGAAAAATCACATTCATCTCATTTTGCTAGGATGAGTGGCATTAGAAAGAATTGTTCTCCCAGGAGGGCCACTAATGGATAAGAGAAACTATGAAAACACCTATGAATCAGGCAATATTGTTGGTACAATAAATGTTTAATAATTTAATATAATACCTGTTGTTATATATTCTATACCATTGGGTCAGAATCTAGCATGTTTGTTAGTGGACCTGTCTCTAGAAGCTTATACTTCTTCGGGACAAATCATACTCTGTTGGCCATGCCTTTCTTCTCCCCAACAACCACCCCCTCCCCCAAGCTTGAGTAAATGGTTATAATGAGTATTAAGGCAGCCTTGAAGGGGACCAAAAACAAGTATGTGGAACTGGGGAAAGGCATTCTTCTTTCCAACTGCAGCAGGGACCTTGATTCTTCATACTGCACTATCCCCAATGCACAGCTCAGGGTGACCAGCTTATCAATTAGTAATTTTAGATAGTATTTTTTTTAAGTTGATGCATTTTTAAAAAAATCAACAAGCACTTTCAAACAAACACCTAACCAAATTTGTATATGAAAATATATTGTCTAAGGACAGTGACACAAAACTCCTATAGCAAGATTGTGCCTAATGCTGCATTTATAAAATATTTTTATCATACCAACAGAAGCTACAGGGAACTTCAGAACCCATTAAACAGTATACTCCAGAACAGAAATTAATGCCCTGTATTAGAAAACATGATTCTAAGAAGGAGTCCAGAAGTTGCACCAGATTGCCAAAGGAGTCCAAGACACAAAAAAGTTAAGAACCCCTGACCTAAAGTTTAGACCCTGCTATGAGTCTAGAAAGCATTCCCTCTCATCCACCAAAGGACTGCCTTTTGATTGGGGAGGGAGTGACATGAGCATCCTAATGGGCCATGATACCCATCTACTATTTTTATGAATTATCACCTTATTAGATACCCACTTGGACTCCTGTGGTATAAGCTTATGACACTGACTTCACCCTTTAATTATTTTGCTAGCCATTAAAATGTTAAGAATAGATGTTTTTCCTGACTTCTCATGACTTCCATTGAGTGGAAAGTAAGTAACAAGATTAGGATTAGAAGAAATCTTGGAGTTATCTGTTCCAAGATCCCTCTGTACAGGGGCAGCTGGGTGGCTCAGTGGATTGAGAGCCAGGCCTAGAGACCGGAGGTCCTCGGTTCAAATCCGGCCTCAGACACTTCCCAGCTGTGTGACCCTGGGCAAGTCACTTGACCCCCATTGCCCACCCTTACCACTCTTCCACCTAGGAGCCAATACACAGAAGTTAAGGGTTTAAAAAAAATAAAATAAAATGAGGGGATTGGAACAGGTGATTTCCTAAAAAAAATCCCTCTGTACAGATGAAAAAACCAAGGCCCAGAAAATGGAAGTGATGCTAGGTAGAGAGTTTCACTGTATAATTAATTTCAAATTATTATTTTTCTTAGCCATAACCCTTTAATGACTTCCTGTAGAGACTCATATATCAGGTTTGCCGGAATGCCAAACCACACAATGGATTTCATTTGTAAGCTAAAAGCAGATTTCTCATTCCCATTAATAATGATTAGGAAGTAGGTGAAGAGTGATGTAATCAAATGTAGATTGTAAAGGAACTAAGGCATGCAATGAGTGATTCATGTAGTTGATTCAAGATGTGAAAAAATAAGGTTATGTACCCGTGTACTTTTCTGGGACAAAAGGGAGTGTCAGAATTTGAAAGCAGCTAGCAAGTTATATGTGGTGGGATTTGCCAGTTTTTTAAGCAGACTACATTTTCACAAATGGTTAAGCAATCACTATTTGTAAAAATCATAGTACCTGAAAGAAGCCATTAGTTATCCTCTGAAAACTGTTTCATTATAGATAAGCCAAGAAAGCAGAAAGCTTTTCTTTGTATGGTTCCATCCATGAGGATTAAACTCAATGCTATAGAAAGGTAACAAGGAAAATAAACTAGGCATGTCTGTCACTGTCCTGTTTATGGATCTAGTTCATGTGTTCTTCGGCTTATGGCTCCCCAACTGAATAACACAAACTATTTGATATTTTACTTAAATCAGTGGCATGTTAACAATTTAAGAAGAAATTTTGCTAAATTTTGGCATGACCAGTCTGCCCCTCTCCACTTCCTTTTCTAATCTTTCTTCTGTGACTTCCTCTGAGATCACTTTTCGCTACTATTCATCCCTTTGTCAAATGAGTTGTCTCTGTACTCTTTTTTTCCCAGCCAAATTCTGAGAAAAAGCTTAAAGAAAACTGACAAATTCTACCACATATAACTTGCTAGCAGCTAAAATACTGTTACCTCTGTTTTCTTTCCTCACTTTTACTGAAATTGCTGTAAATTTACCAGTGATCTTTTAATTGCTAACATACATTCCTTTGCTCTCTTGACCTTTCTAGTTTCTCTTAAATAGTCTTTCTTCTGTTTTCATGAACCCACTCTTTTCTGGTTCTTTTTGTACCCTTCTGTTCAGTCCTTCTTAGTCTCCTTTCTAGATTATTGTCCATGATCCTATTGCCTAAGCACTTGTGTACCCAGTACTCTATTCCATACCCTGGGCAAGTCACGTAATTTCTCCGAGCCTCAGTTTCCTCATTGGTAAATTGAACATAATAATAGCATTCATTTACCTTCTGTGATTGTTATAAGGATTAAAAGAGATTGTGTGTTAGAAGTTTGTTGGGGGGAGCAGCATGTTGTAGTGGAGAGCTGATCTTGAAGACAGGAAGACCTCAGTTCAAGTCTCAACACTGATACATATTGACTCAAGTCACTTGACCTCTCAGTATCTCAAGTAGTTACTCAGGATTGCCTAGCCCATACCACTCTTCTACCTTAGAACCAATACCTAGTATTGATTCTAAGACGGAAGGTAAGGGTTTAAAAAAAGAGAGAGAGGCATTCATTTGATAAGCTAGCACCTGCTCTGTACTAAAGTTCTTCCTTTGAGATCTCTTTTCCTTCCTTTCTTCCTTTTTATTTTTGTGCTGCCTCTGTAGGCTGTTAGACCTTCATCAACTCATGGTTGTACTGTTTCAGGAGCCTTCTTCCCTTTAGTCTTTCCTCTTTGTAACTTCATGTCAGTAAGGTTAATTTTTCCAAAAAACATTCTATCCAGTAATATTCCCTTGCATAGAAACTCACATTTGCTTCTCATTGTACACAGAATAATACCCAAACTCCTTAACCTGTTAGTTAGAATCTTGATCCTAGATCTGAAGCTGGAAAGCACCTTAGAGACCTTCCGTTTCAGCACTTTTGTCTCATAGATGAGGAAGCAGGCCTAGAAAAGTTGGTACTTGCCCATGGTCACATAGCTAGTAAATGCTGAAAAGCCCTCTATGGTCTGACTCCTCTCAGCCTTTGTATCTGTCTCCTACTGTTCCCCTACGTTCTAGTGGAGTCAAATTAGTCTTATTTACCTCATAGGTTCCAAATGTGCCTTGTATTTTTTCTGCCTTTAAATGTTTGTGCTATTCTCTTGTTTCACACCCCTCCCCCATTTCTTAGATCTGTCACATAGGGTAGAACCTAAGATCAATGGCCTCAAGTTAAAAGAGAAGCAAGGTTTGGGCCCAACAATTTGCTAATAATAGATCTAGCTCTCTATCTCAACAGACCTATCAAAAAATGGAATTGTTTGTCTCTGTAGGTAGTAGGTTACTACTTTTAGGTCTTCAAGTCAGAGGCTAACGATCCTTTGTCTGGGACGTTATAAAAGGGTATCCTTCAGGTAGAAGCTAGTAGGGTTTCTTAATCTCGAGTTCATAGACCCCGAATGAGACCATTGCTGGGTTTGAAGGACATCTTTATTTTCACTAACCTCTTACTGAAATTTAGCATATTCTTTAATTAAGAAAGTAGACAGCAAACATAATTCTGAAAAGGAGGCTTCATCAGATTACCAAAGGGTTTCATGACATGTAAAGGGTTAAAACTATGTCTGTATCTCAGCTTCAGGATTCTCTCCTTCTACTTATTGATATTCCTTTTTTTAAAAGACTTATCTCAATTTCCAAGGCCTCCAAGGAACTTTTCTTGATGCCTATAACCCTTCTCTGAACTCCTATAGCATATCTTATCTCTCCTGTTCAAATGGCATTTACCATATATTGCCTTGTAATATAATTATTTGTGTACTTATCTTCCAACTTGGTTGTAGGTACTTTGAGGGTAAGGACTTAAACTTTTCTGTAATCCCCACAGAGCTTAGAATACATAATAAATAAATAATCAACCACCAATAAACATGTTTAACAAATTCAACAAACATTTATTAAATAAACTTGAAAAGGGGGGGGTTTAGTAAAACTTGGGCCTTAGAGCCTCGTTTTTGGAAATTACAGAAATGTAGACATTTTGTTAAGTATGTGGTTGACTTTTTAAAAGAAAAATCAATGTTTAGTTGTTTATTTAAATATCTTTTTTTTTTTTAAAAAAAAAACCCTTACCTTCCGTCTTAGAATCAATGCTGTGTATTGGCTCCATGGCAGAAGAGTGGTAAGGGCTAGGCAATGAGGGTCAAGTGACTTGCCCAGGTCACACAGCTAGGAAGTGTATGTGGCCAAATTTGAATCCAGGACCTCCCGTCTCTGGGCCTATCTCTCAATCCACTGAGCCACCCAGCTGCCCCCTAGATCTTTTGAATGATTAGTATTTTGAAGCACAGGATGACTTGACTTCATGTCTTGGGCAGTGATATGTGCAAATAAAATGGACCTAAATAATAATGGTTATGGTGAGATGTTTTCCAGACAAGTATGCTACAACACTGGGTTGTTAGATCAGAGTCTAGTTTAATTCAGTAAACATTACTTAAGGACCTTTGGGAATATTCAGGGTACAGTGCCAAGCACAGAAAAAAATGAACTACAAGAGTCTTCTTTTGAGGACATAAAAAAAAACAAACAAACTAGCCATAGGAAGGAAGAACTGTAAGGCTCAATTTAAATGGAACAAGTGTCTGGAAAAATAAGCTGTAAACTCATGAAGGCCATGTTTATGTATGTATTATGGTGAGAATGATGATTCCTTGGAATTTTCCTTGTGTCAATAACTGTAATGGAAATGGAGTGCAGTTTGGCTAAAAATGAGAACTTTGGAATTTAGATCTTAAAGACTTTAATTCAATAAATGTTGAGTCCAGTTAGTGTAAGAATTAAAATTTAATTATTATAGCTATATATAAAAATATGTGACCGCCAGGAATAAAGAGAAAAAGGGAGGTTAGAAGGCTAAATAAATGAAGCTGTAAGCCACAAGGCCCAACAGCCAGATAGGCAGAGTTTAGAATTGGCCCAGCTAGGCCAAGGAAGCCAGCCTAACTTACCCACGTGACAATACAGAGTGTAAGCTGTCTGTGGTCTCAGGAGATGCTTCTTCTTCCAGTTCCAGACGGCAACTGCCCCCACAGGAAGTTCACTAACTTACTTAAAGAGATCGTGTCTTTCATCACTTCCTGTGGTCCACCTCTAATTCAAATGGACAAATGGCAGTTTCTACATTGATTTGGACTGCCCAAAGGGCAGTCCCTTATTCTTGATTTGTTACTTATTGTCACGTGTGGGTAACTCATCTCCCCTCCCCACTAAGGGAGGTGGGAGTGACATCATTAGCACGCCTGGGTTGAGTAGATTTTTGACTATTAATGGGATCCAGCTAATTCTATTTACACATTAGTCATTGTTTATTAAGCACCTACTGTGGGTCAGGTACTGTGCTAGGAGTGCCAGCCTGGAGTTGGGAGAGCCTGTGTTCAGTTCTGGCCTCATTCACTTCCTAGCTGTGTGACCCTGGACAAGTCACTTAACCTCATCTTACCCTTCTGTCTTAGAGTTGTTACTATTACCAAGACAGAAAGTAAGAGTTAAAAAAAAAAAGATTATAGTAGAAGAGTCAGGAAATAATAGGGAAAGGAAATCAAGAAATGACATTAAAATACAATTTCCTTAGCCTATACTATTTGTTACTTTTCTTTGCTGGACCTTAATTTCTTCTGTAAAATGGAAGGAGTAGACTAGTTGACTGACCTTTTAAGTCTTCCTTTTCAGCTTTGAAATTCTGTGATGCTTGAGTTCTCTTTCATATAATCTCAACCTTAAGAGAGTTAACCAGATTTGTTTTCTTCTAAATACTTTATGGGGGGAAAAGAAAGTAACATTTATTTTAAAAACACATATGACTTCTTATAGTCAACTTGTGTTGCATTTGTCATTCAATAAATGACTTGTAAAGCACTTACTATATTTCCTCCTTTCAATTTTCTTACATTTTATAAATGAAAAGTATTATATGGCCTCACATTGACCTTGAAGCATTGTAAGATGCTCATTTGAAAAAAGATTCAATTGTTTGCTGCGCTGCAAAAACCAAGGCAGGACAGGTTACTAACACATTTTAGGATGGTTTTTGATATAGAATTGAATACTTATCTTCCTACTGAATATCACTTTAAGGTTTATAAAGCATTTTGCCTCAAAACAACCTCACAAGGCCCATGGTACAAGTATCCTTATCCTCATTCAGTAAATAAGGAAAAATTAGAGGCTCACAGAGGGTAAGGGCTGGCTCAGAACAGCACAGATAATAACTATCTTAGCTAGAACTTGAACCTAGGTTGTTGTTTCAATCCAAGACAGATTTTTTCACAATAGCAAAACTCCTGAAAGGTTAGCCTCTCTACTAAAAATCAGTTAAATAGAAAAAAACAATCCCCAAGTATTTCAGGTTGCTTGAGCTTTTATCATATTTAGCTGTTATACAATATGGGGGAAATTCTACAGAAAACTTCCACAGAATGCCTATTGCTCAGACTTTTGTCATCTTGCTGTCACTAGGTACTGGAAATAGCTCTCACCACCATATTTCCAACTTTCTTGCTGCTTGACTGTGTGCATATTTGCATAAATGGGAGTCGTTTTCTCTCTTCCCTATGACTGAGGTCTTACCCTCTATCCTTTCTCTTTCCCCCGTTAGTCCCTTGGCACTGTTGTTTGACTTACTTCAATAACCCAAGGATCCCTGAGCCTTACCACCCTTCCAGTCTCTGTACCTTTAGGATTTCTGGACCTTTCCATTTTTTCTCCAGTTGAACTTGTCACCCTTAATGAATTAAAAATTTAAAGTGGGTTCTTTGAAAGCATGGACTATCTCCATTTTTCTGTTTGTACCCCATGCATTTGACATAGTGGTTGGTACGTAGTATATGCTTAACATAAATGCTTTTTCATTTCATTTCTGAAAGTTATAAAAGTTATTTTAAAAAATGTGTTTTGTCTACCTGTTGCTGAGATAACTTGTACCTAGATCACTTTTATAGATGATCTTTAAGGTTTCTTTCTCCTCAGTTCTTTGATTCCACAATGAAATCAATGATTCACTAGATTACAGAAGGTTAGAACTGGAAAGCACCTTAGGAATCACCAATCCAGTCACTTCATTTTACAGATTAGGAAATTGAGGTCTGAAGAAGTGAGATGACTTGTCCAAGGTTATAGCTTTCAGATGCCAGACCTGGGACTCAGAAATAGATCTTCTCTAAGGCCAGTACTGGTCCTTCAGCCACAGCCAGTCTCTTGTTCTGGTGCTTCTAAAGTCACTTAGATTTCATCAGTTCAGGGATGGATTTTACCCTTTAAGCATAAACTGATTTCTGTGGACCTTTTATTCATTCCATTTCCATTTTCATACAGAACCGTGCCCTTAGATTTTGTTCTATCCCTTTTCAAAAATGTAGTGAAAGGCTAGGGGGAGGATAGATAATTGATTTTATGTTCATCTGCTTAAAATGGTGAGTATGTTGGAAACCACAGGGTAAGAAGTTAAGTGCTTTATGGGACTACTCCCTAAATAGTGGGAACTAGGAGTTATTAAAATGTTATGGAGGAAAAGTGCTGCTGAATATTTTCTCCTATTTTGAAATCTGAAATTTTCTTCAATGTAATACAAGCTGATTATTTTTTGCTGTCATTCAGTGTAGCAGGGATTCTTCTCCCTCTCCATTGGACCCAGTAGTCTCTAAAGGCCACTTCCATTTCTAACTTCTTGTGACACTGATTTGTGAACTACAGCCATTGTGGTTCTTCTGCACCGCTAAGACTTTGTTCATTGCACAGTTCCCTGCCCCACTGCAACAGGCTGTGTATGCCTTGGTTCTGACAGCAGACTCCCAGTAGCCAGCAAAAGACTGGGATAGTCTAATGGACAGTGAACACCAGCACATGAAGGCCTGCATTTCAGTGCTAGGGCCCCTGGATTCCAGCACCTTATATTCATTGCAACTAGTATTTGTTGAGCAGTTTACAGTTTGCTCAGTACCTTACTAAGCACTGTAGATACTCGTGGAAGAAGTGAAGCTTGCCCTCAAAGACTATGGCCTGGATGGATTTGTACCAATATTGGTTCAAAGGTTCTTGTTGAAGCTCACCTCTTTGAAGCCTTCCCTTATTATGCCCATTCTGAGCATATTCTGCATCTCCTTAAAGCCCTATTGATTTTTAATTTTTTTGTTGAGGGAGGGAGAAGAAGGGGGTCTTAGATAAGTGTTTTTATATGCATAATTTATCTTCAGAGTCAGATTATAAACTCTCTGAAACATTAGAATTGTATTTCTGTTTATGTTGTCATTCCAAGGCTTTGTATATATTACATGGTTAATTTATTTTCTTCAACTAATGTTCTAGATGGGGCTTTAATCTGGAACTAGGTAAAGAATCTAATCAGACTCAAGTCTAAAACCCTCTTCCAGAAGGGTTCAACCTTTCCTTAATTCAGCTGTTATTATTGTTTTGATCCCCAGGGTGTCATGTTAAGGAACACGTCAGAGGCTGGATTGAAAAGAAGCTAAGATCACTCAACAAAGCTGGGCATAACTTGAACCTCCAATACTTAAGAAAACATCATAGTGTAGCAGTTTTCTTTAAAGTGTGCACTTGTTATGGCCATCATTGGCTGAAATAAGTATTGCTTTTCAGGGGTGATTCAGGTCAGTCAATCAAGTTAGCTTCAGTGAAGCACTCACTGTGGTGTGTGTGTATGTGTGAGATTGTGGATAGAACAACTAGACTAAAAGCTCTTGTTCTCAAGTTGCTTACCCCATCAGACTGCCTGGAATGTCTGCCACTTCTTTCAGCCTCTGCTTACTGTTTGCACATGGTTAATGAAGATTTATTGTTTTAAACTGAATTATTCAGTGTGATAATGTAATTTTAAACTCATTTCTGTAAGTAGCCCTTGAGGCTTATTCAATACTTTCTCTATGACAACTTTATAAAGTAGGCTTAGAAATACCATCCCCATTTATCAACAAGAAAAATAAGGCTCACAGAATTAAGATCTTATATCTAGTAAGTCATAGACCTGGGACATTCAACATCCATTGCTCCTACTTCCACATCAAGCTATTAAGTAGACCCTTAAATCAGTTCTAAGGCACATAAAGCAGGCTGTGAGTAACTAGGCCCATGAGTCCAACTTTTGGCAGATAGCCCATGCTTAGCAATTACAGGTTCAAGGCCAGAGTGTTTTCGAGGTTACCAAAAGTCCAAGGAACATGACCATTGTTCCATGGTAATAGGAAGGGAATCAGCAGGGACCAGAGACAGTACAGGCTGATGTTAGCAAGCCAAAACAATCCATATTTAACCAAGAATCTATTTATGTTTATGGCACTGCAGAGTGCTATGGGAGATCCAAAGATGAATCAAACACACATCTTTGCTATCACAGAACTTACTATCTGATGTGGACAGATAAGATATAGATGAAAGTAAGTCAGGCAAAATAAAATATGAAAATGATTAGGGTGAAGGGGAAGCTTTGGGGTGAATGGTTATCACAGGCAGAAGCAATGTTTCACAAACCTTGATCCAGGCAAAGAACCACCCAGTGTTTTAGGGAATAAATATAGTTGAAGCAGAGATAGAAAGTAAGAGCAGCATTGGGGAAGTGGGTAGCCAGAAGTAGGGGTCAATATAAGCAAGCTAGTCTATACCAACAGACCAACAAGTAGAACTATGATTGGGTTCCAAGGTCAGTGCCCTAACTGCCTTCCTTGCCCTACTCTCACACTCCTTAATGAAGTCAGGCCTGCTTCTCTGGTGAACATCTCAGGAGAAGCAGGCCTGTCTTTACAGCTCCTGGGAGCTCAGAGCAGCTGATTTTATGGCAGAGGGGCTAAGCTGATCTGACAGTTGCCAGTCATACTGGCTTTGGGGTCATTTGTTTTCCTGGCAAGGGCAAATGTGGGTTTTGGTCTCTACATTTTGCTTAGTTATTTTTTTCCTCCTTCCACTGTTAAGGATGACTCTTATGCATTGATGCTGGTGCTTAGCCATGAATATATCTTGTGTTTCCATTGCATTTCCTGTCTTTCCTTTTGAAT
This sequence comes from Gracilinanus agilis, assembly GCF_016433145.1. Classification (NCBI taxonomy): domain Eukaryota; kingdom Metazoa; phylum Chordata; class Mammalia; order Didelphimorphia; family Didelphidae; genus Gracilinanus; species Gracilinanus agilis. Next base: position 97,402,508 of record NC_058130.1, read on the forward strand.
TATTTCCTCATTCCTTCCAAAGGATGCTGACCTACTTTATTTTTTTAGCACTTTAACTTAAGTTTCAATTTCAGTCAGCTCATTTTTTTCCAGAGAATTTTCTATGACTGGCACAATGTGTAGCTTTTTGTGTTGCACATTTGTGTCCTCCATGACCTCCTTGGCACCATAGCATACCAATACAGTCCATGGAGTTTTCTTGGCAAAGACTCTGAAGTGGTTTGCTATTTCCTTCTGCAGTGAACTAAGGCAAACAGAATAACCTCTGTGACTTATGCAGGGTTACACAGCTAGTTAAGTGTCTGAAGCTGGATTTGAAATCTGGTCTCCCTGACAATAGGTCCAGAGCTCTATACACTAAGCTATCTAGCTGGCTTCAACAGACATTAAGTGACTTGCCCAGGGTCACACAGCTAGTATTTGAGACCAGATTTGAACTAACTCTAGACCCTGTGCTATATACACTGAGCTATCTAGTTGCCCCAGTATGTGCATTGTATATAAAGAATAAATATTTGTATGCCCATTTACAGTGTTTACCCAGCACATGGTTAAATGTTCTGGGGCTTACAAAAGAATCTGCCTACTCTTAAGATAGTTTAAAAGAAGTCTCACCCTCTGGGGAGTTAACCATACATTTAGAGAGATGGTATGCAAGGGAATGAGCTAGAGAATTCTGAAGCTCAAGTGTAGGTGAAGCCGTCCACTGACTCCACGAAGATTCCTAGTGGGTAGGACACTCAGAAAGGGGAACCAGGGACTGAGAGAAAATGGGTTACGGGTTAAGGACTAATGGAGAGAATATAAGGCAAGAAGGAAGACACACAAAGAAAATTCTGGCATAAGGTAGTCAAACATCGAGTAAGCTCTGGTGGATAAGAGCTTCCATGGTTCAGAGCTTCACTAGGATGAAGCTCTGATGGTAAAGAGCTTAGATGGTTTAGAGCTTAACCCTTAGCTGACATACTGCTCTTTTATTGGAGTAACAACAGTATAGGGGGAAGGGAAAAAACAAGTGGTCTGATACCTTGGCACTATGAGGTAATCATCACGAGATACAAACTGTTGCAACCTAAAACAGTAGGTAGAGCTAACACCTAGATCAGGAATCCCTATGGCTTAAGGTCTTGGTACTTATGTTAATTGATTGTTATTGGTAAAATAAGGAGACTGAGATAACCGACCCCACTTCAGGAGTGTAGAAGGGTTAGGAATTTGGCTAGATTGAGGTTCAATTTAACTTAAGGTTACAGAAATCAATCATAAGCAATACTAGAGTCAGCTTTTTGAACACCCATAAAATAATATCAAGATTAATGTATGTCTGGACTGCTACAGTAGGTGAAATGACCTGGTAAAGATTGCATATATAAATGGTATAGCTATTTAGGAAAAAGGAAAGGTTAGGGTATAATGTTAGATTGATAATGTTTCGCCAGGACTTGGGCTTTGAGTTTAATCTGGAAGGGACTTATAACATTTGGATTAGTAAAAAGAGAGAATGACACTTAGCCACCTATTCCTGCCATCTTTTTTTTCTTAATTGCCTTTCCTACTTGCTTATGCTGCTCATCTGTGACAGAGGTCAAATGTGGCAGCTCCATTGGAACTGATATAGAAATGAGTTTGTTGTGAAAATCTTTGCACATATTTTGCACTTTCTATTTGTTTTTTATCTATTCTGCTTTCATCTTGAAATGCACCTGATAGGGGCACCTGGGTGGCTCAGTGAATCGAGTTGCCAGGCCTAGTGATGGGAAGTCCTGGGTTCAAATGTGGCCTCAGAAGATTCAAGCTGTGTAACCCTAAGTCACTTTACCCTAATTTGCCTAGCCCTTATAGCTCTTCTGCCTTAAGAGTCAATACTTAGTTTTCATTCTAAGGTAGAAGTCAAGGGTTTTGTTTTTTTTTTTAAAAGAAGGAAAAGAAAGAAATGTACCTGAGATGATTTTGTTTAGTCAGCAGCCTGACTAGAATGGAAGATTGGAGAAAAGATAGAAGAGTAGGGTAATTTGAGCTTCTAGGGATCCTGAATGACATATTAATTTAAACTTTTTTCCAAGGGCAGTGGGGAGTATATTAGGGTGGTTTTGGGGATGTGATAAGATGGATTGAATTGGGCCAGTATCAAGATGTTAAACCTTGGGTGGAAAGGCCAGCAGAAACTCTGTCCAGGTAAAGCCTGGTCTGAGATTACACACAAACCACTCAATAAATGGAAAAGTAGTTTAATTTAAAAGGGAAAAGTGAAAAGGAATTGGGAAAACCCTAATGCTAATTCCCTCTAACTAAAACCCAAGGATCTAATATCTCCTCAAAGCGAGTCTTCTCAGAGTTGTTGGCCTACACTAATCATCTCCTAACTTCTAGAAAATCCCCAGTCCCTGCTCTTGCTAAACTGCACTAAAACTCCCCTTAGTTGGTATTAAGGCACTGGCCTTGAAACCTGTGGTATTGGAAATTTGGGGGCCCTTGAACTTATTTTCAAGTTCCTTAAACGTCCACAGGAAGTTTAGACCAGGGACTTCAAAATAAATTCCAGTATGGTTTTATTGTAATCCATATTGGTAATTAAGCCACATGCCTGATAAGATCTAATTGAAATGCCCCGCCATGCTTTTCCCCTGCCTGCTTCATAGGAAAGAGCACGTCCCAATCAAGTTCTGAGACTTTATACCCCTGTCTACCAGTATTACACAAGATGAATCATGAGAAATGTAGTTTTCAAGTCCCCTAAATGTCCACAGGAAGTTTAGACCAGGGACTTCAAAATAAGTTCAAGGACCTCCAAATTTCCAATATTACAAACCAATACATGGTATTGATTCTAAGAGAGAAGATAAGGGTTTAAAAAATATATATAGAAGCCAGCCAAATAATAAATAAATCATAATAAATACATCAGCTTTTAAAGAAAGTAATAATTCCTTGCCCTGATCCCCCCCAAATCCCCTACACATGTATATAATCCAACCATGGCTAGACTGGAGAGAAGTAAGGAGATTGCAAGCAGTAGATTGCTACAGAAAATTAGTTAATAGTCTCAAGGTGACACCTGAATCACAGAGGGTCTACTGAAGGGTCTGAAAAAGACAAAAAAGGATCTAAACACCTTTTACTAGTTTTCCCTCCTGCCATGCCCTGAAATTTATTTCCTTTGGTTAATGGCACTCCAAGGGAGAGTAGGCAAAGTTTGAATGTATTAAAGCATTTAGTGTCCAGTGTTGTAGATTTTATTTTCAAGTTACCGTTATAGCAGAATTCAAAACTTCATAATCAAGAAAGTACACTTTTAGTAAAGTTATACTATACTAGATATTATAGTGACTTGAGACTAAGGTGTTTGTGAGAAAAAACAAGAAGCAGAGATGACTTCAATATGGTGTTTTGTTTTTTAAACTTTTACTTTCTTTCTTAGAGTCAATTCAATTTTAGGCCAGAAGAGTCCTAGGCCAGAAGGGCTAGGCAATTGAGGTTAAATTACTTGCCCACAGTCATACATCTAGGAAGTTTCTGAGCTCAGATTTGTGCCCAGGACCTCTGGACTGTGGGCCTGGCTTTCTATCCACTGAGCCAGTTAGCTACCCTCAAGATAGTGTTTTAAAGAAAAAAACCATAGGGTTCATAGGGTTCATGGGTGAGACATGGCTAAACAGATATTTATCTGGAAGAAAGTTTGGTGGATTTTAGTGAATTGAAAACTTTCTATGAATCACTGGTGTGACCTAGTATCATGAAAAGCTAATGAGACCTTAGGCTGCATTAATAAAGATATAACTTCCAGGAATTGAGAGGTGGTGGTTCTGCTGAACTATGTGTCTCTTTCAGACCCATGTTGTGTGCCATGTCTTAAGGATGGCATTGATAAACTGAGGGAGCAGGGTGAGGAAGGACCTTGAATCTCTGTCATATGAGGTTCAACCAGTGTGGATGTTTATCCCAAAAGAGAGAAGACATGGTTTCATGATAGCTCTCATCACAGATTGAAGGGCTGGGATGTAGAAGAATGAATTAGATCATTCTCTTTGGTCCCAAGGGAGCAATAGGTGAAAGTTGTAGAGGTATAGTTTCTTCTAGCTTCAGTCCCCCTTTACACTCTCCCCTCTACTTTCCCCTCTACACTGCCTGAGTGTGTATATCAGCCAGGTCCCAGCTTCAGATGTTTAAACCAGTAACAAACAATAAGCAAACCCAAGTAGGTCTTTTAATAGATAGAATTAGTTGTTAGCTGACAGATTGGCCTTATATGCTACTCATACCCATTAAATTGTTTGATGTTATTAGATGACTCTGCTCCCCTCAAGGGAAGACAAGTTAAAAGCAACAGTTTAAAAATGATGGCAGAATATCCCAATGGGAATATCTTGTTGGCAGTTGGAGATAATAGAGCTTACTCACTGAAGAGGTCAGGAATAAAGATGCTGATTTGAACATCATCAGTATAGGAGTTAGAGTGGAAATGGTCCCTGTTTTTAAGGAGTGCTCATTCTAATTGGGAAGATAATCCATCTGGAAGGTTTCAGCTGAAAACCAGATTTTAAAGTCCTGTGGTCCTTAGGGCGCAAAACAAATATTAATGTTATTTCCATTGATAAAATGGTATCAGTTTTTGAGATTGGACTTTGGATCAGAGCCAAGGACTTTGGCATCAAGAACTTTACTTTCTGATTCTTCAGTTGCCAGGCTGCCTCTTCACAGAGTTTGTTTCCTGGGATGATGACTGAGCACTCTGGGCTGGAAACATTACTATTCCTAAGGGACTGTCTTTATTAGTGTGTTTGGGCTGCATGAGTATAGATTGTGGAAGTGGAGAAGAAAAAATGGGGAAGGAAAAAGAAAAGGCCTTTGGGAATTTCAGGGTTTAGGGAAAAGTTTGGAATTTCTTCAGTAAAAGATGGTCGGGTCTAGTTTCATAGTTGGGAAATATAAACTTAGAATTAACTTTGGTCAACTCAGTTTTGGAATTTTTTCTAGTAGTTGTTTAAAAGTAAAGATTTGTATATTTGATCTCAGAAAGATAAGATGAAAATTAGCACCAGTTTACATAAAATCTGAGATATGAGAGTTTAGCATAGGTAACATATGGGTATTTTTCTCCATATAATTTCAGGCAGGTCGCTTTCCTTTAGGCTTCACAATGAGAAGTCAGGAGGAAGAGCATGGGTATGCCTTAGTTCTCTCTCTTTCCTTCCTTCCCTCCCTCCCTTCTCCTCACTTTTCCCCTCTTTCTTTCTCTACCCCTCTCTTCTGCCCCTCTCCCTTTCACTCTCTCCCCCCTCTCCATCTTCTTCTCTACCCTCTCTTCTCCTTCTCTCTTCCTCTCTCCTCTTTCCCCATCTCCCTCTCCCCCCCTTTTTCTCTTCCCTTCTCTATTTCCCTGTCTCTCCCTCTCCCTTTCTTCCTCTTTCTCTCTTCTCCTTCTTCTCTCTCTCTCCCTCTCTCTCTCCTTCCTTTCTTTCTCTCTCCCTCTCTCTTCTTTCCTCTCTCCTGTCTGCTTAGAGTTGATACTAAGTAAAGTCTAAGCAATTGGGGTTAAGTGACTTGTTCTAGAGACATACAGCTAGGAAGTGTCTGAATCAAATTTGAATTCAGATCATCTTGACTCCAGGCTTGGTGTTCTCTCTATCCATTGTGCTACCTAGCTGCCCCGCTTGCCTTTATTCGTAAAACTTGGTCTGTGTTAGGCCAATAACTCACTTCAGAGCCTTTGTAGCCATTTGTTCAGATCATACAGAATTTTCCTTAGCAAGTATATGTGGTACAGTTCTGGAAAATGTTTTGGATTGGAATTTGAGTCCTTGTTCTGCCAAATGGACAAGTCACTTGACCTGGGGGCCCCAGATTTTTATAAAATCAAGCATTTGAACCAGTTGACCTCCAAGATTCCTTATAGCTTTAAATCTGTGATCCCAAGATTTGTTCTAGATTTGGGAATAAGCCAAATAATTAGCACTGCTTTAGAATTTTTGAGAGGGTTCTAAGACTGAGTTTAAATTTTAATTCTCAATACATTTTTCTACTTAAGAGGAAAGATTAAAGGAGCTTTTAAAGTATTCTCTATGAAGAGCTTGTATACAAAGGATTAAGAATAATTGTTTTTACTCACTACCAAGGATAATGAGGAATTGAGCTTAAGTTGCATGAAAATTGAAGCAGTTTCATATAAAGACCTTTTTGATTGTAAGTAATTGGGTATTGTAATAGGTACCATGTGATACTATGGAATCTTTGTCCTTAGAAATATTTATAAATAGGATTAACAGCTACTTATCTTGGGTGACTTAGATATAGTTCCATTTGACTTAGGATTTGGACCAGATGGATAACTATTGCCTTTCGAGAGTTCTGTAGGCTCAGGGTTGGCACCCTTTGACACTAGAGATGCAGTATGGTATAGTGCATTGATGAACAAACTATGGCCTGTGGACCAGATGCAGCCCCCTGAAACGTCCAGGGAGACATTATTCCTAATCTGACCAATAGGATGAGTAGGATACAATACAATGAAACTTCAAAGGAGTTGCCTTAGAAACAGACTGACAGATGAACATTTCCTTTCCTTTGGCCCCCTCTTTAAAAAGTTTGCCTGTCACTGGTATAGTGGAAAGAATGCTGGGCTTGGATTTGGGAGACCTGATTTAGAATCCTTGTACTTCCCCTTACTAGCTAGACAACAATGTGCAAAGTCACATCTCAAGCTTCTCTATCCTCCTCTGCAAAACACTACCTACTTTCCTCCCTACTTCACTGGGGTACTAGTGAGGAAAGTTCTTGGTCAGGCTTAAAGTACTTAAAGAACATCACAGATTTTAGTGAGATGCAGCTTTTTTTTTTTTCTTCATCTTGGTCATTTCCTTCTACTTGAATTCATTCCAGAGCCTCTGAGCATCCTTGTAACACCTTGTCATATATATACCTTGTAAGAATTCTCTTGTTCACACATCCCGATTCTTCCTGTTGTCTTGACTCATACTCCACATTCCCACTTACCTTGCATAGCAAATTAATGGTGATTTGAAAACTTGGAACACTGAACTTGGAACTAGGTTATTAAACCTAGTCAGCCCTCTTATTATATATTATCTGCATATTAGATATTGAAATGGAGGCTACAGGTAAGAAGAACAAATTGATATTTGGAAGATTATGTTATGGAACAGTGGTTCCCAAACTTTTTTGGCCTACCGCCCCCTTTCCAGAAAAAATATTACTTAGCCCCCTGGAAATTAAATTTTTAAAAATTTTAATAGCAATTAATAGGAAAGATAAATATATCTGTGGCCATCACTGCTCTTCTGGATCGCTGCAGCACCTACCAGGGGGTGGTAGCGCCCACTTTGGGAATCACTGTTATGGAAGAAGAAGAGATATTCAGAAAGTGAAAGGGGCAAGATATGATGGGCAACCAGATGTCAAGAGAAGTTGGTAGAGACTGAAGTTTCCTTTACCTATTGTGATAGGGAAAACTGGGCAAAGGGAAAGGGTGAAGAAGGGGAGTGGGAATGTTTAAATACATTTAATTTAGGTTCCTGGGGACTAGATTGAAGTAGATTTGTATGATGCTTGGGGCATATAGGTGGCACAGTGGATAGAGTACCAGGCCCAGTCCTGAGTTCAAATTTGGCTTTAAACACTTACTAGCTTATGTCCTTGGGCAATTCACTTGGCCTTGTTTGCTTAAGTTTTCTCAACTGTAAAATGAATAAATCACTCCATTTAGAAAACGCTAAACGAGCTCTTGAAGAATCAGACATGACTGAAACAATTCAGTGATGTGTATAATTGACCAGAATAGTCATCCACAGAACCAAGACTTCCTCGAATAAATAGTTGAATAAAATTTAAGTAATTAACTTTGGAACTTATTATATGTAACATTTTTCATTCTCCCACTGTAGAATGTAAACTTTTGAGGATAGGGAGTTTTTTATTTCTATATTTGTATTCTATGCTAGCACAATGCTTTCCATATAGTAGATGCTCACTAAATGTATAGTAAATTGAATTAAATTAAAATTAAAGTCTCCCTGTTTTAGTAATTTAGGAGTATTTATCTTAAATGCAATCTCCTCTATAAAGTTTTCTCTGAACCCTCCTGTCAATAATGACCTTTTCTCACTTGGAACTGTACTTTGTTTTTGCTTCTATAATTTTCTCATTTTACATTATTGTTTATGGTCTTTTTTTCTTATATTGAAGACAGGGACTATTATCTTACTTAAGCTGTATATTCATAGCACCAAGGACAGTGCTATGCCTCACCAAACATTGAAAAATCTGTCAGATTTCAATGAATTATTTTCTTTAGAGAGCTGGCTTCAGAATCTGGAAGACCTGAGTTCAAGTTCTACCTCTGAGGCATACTAGCTTTGTGAACCTGGGCAAGCCACTGAACTTGCCAGTGCTCTAGGCAGTTTTCTTGAATTGTAAATTGCAGACAAAATGCTGACCTACATTGGTAGAAGGGTTTTCCTCATCTGATTGGCCTGTAACAATGAATCACACATTTCCCTATCCCTATTATGGGGAAGAGATGATGGATTTCAGGTTGAGCTATTTCAATATACAAGAAAGAAAGTCAGTATAGACCCCTTAATGATAAAGTCTGGGAAATATAATCCAACAGTTCTTCATGGAAGTCAAACCTGATGACCTACCAGATACCCTCCTATCAATCTTTTCTTTCAATCCTAACTACTGAGATCAACTCATCCTAAAATATTAGTTGTCCGATATTACAGCTTTCAGAAGACAAAAAGCATCTCTATGCACCCCCCACCTCTAACATTTCTCTTCTGAGAAGCCTCCATTGTTCCGTAAAGCTAATTAGCATTTAAGGACTGAGAAGGGGGAGGAGGGAGAGAAGCATTGTGTAACCTATTGTGAAGAATAAAAAGACAAATGGAGGTGGCAAGGCTGATTAGAGTGCCATTTATAGCCTGAATAAAAAAATGCCTTCTCTGCCAGCTCAGATTGTTTGGCTGTAAATAACAAAAATCATTTCACTTAAGATAGCAATTTATCCCACAGTTGGACTCCTTTGAGTTGCTTTCCCTTTCTAATTTTGAAAATGTTGGGAGTTCATTTTAGTACATGAGGAAAGTTGGGAAATACCCAAGGGGACAAGCCCAGTATGACTGGCAGGGAGCTCTGGATAACCTACTTAAAAAAAGATCTCCCCTCCCTTTTAAAATTACTTTATTCCAGTTCTCAGAGGTTTGGGCATAGTCACTTATCTCCTTTTTCAAATGTTCACCAACCTAAATGACTGTAGACATGTTCCTTAATCTTAAACTTCAATTTCCTGATCCATAAAATGCAGATAATTCTAGTATCCTACCTATCTCTTAGGCTTGCTATAAAGATCAAAGAATAAGAGCTTCAGTTTATGTAATGCTATGTTATTTAAAAATCTTTTTCTTCCCAATGCTCCTCAGGAACAGGCAGTACAAGCATGATACCTATGTGTTAAGAGAATGGAGGCTTAGAGAAGATGACTGCTGCGGTCCAAATAGTGAAAGGTAGCAAGGGGGTATGGTGGCAACCAGGACTTGAACTTTGTCAGATATTCTTTTAATTATTCCATATTTGAAGGTCTACAGATGTTAGGTGGTGATGTTATTTACCTGGTATTAGTGGCAGGGACAGAATCTTTCTTTCTTTGATAACATATGCTTTATGGCTAAATTCATTGCCCTAAAACCTGTATTGTCTGCTAATAATATGAGCTGCCTTAGGACAAAGGTCTTTTTGTAACACTTTTTAGCACCTTAACCCCCAAATCTTTCCAATGTAACAAGTCTCAATCTGATCACCTAACCAGTGAGGAGGGTACCCATAGGGTATCATATATCCTATTTTTCCTATTTTGGAAGGAATCACACATGTCTTCTGTCATAAATTTTGGCTAGGTTTTTCTTCTTACCCTTCAGAACTATAACCCAACACCATTCCCTACTCTTATTCTTCAGGCTTGATTGATGTTACTCAGAAGGCTACCTGACTTCCTCGTTCTTTTAGGAGCAGCAAAAAACCATTCAGCATCAAAGATCGGAAGTCTGTGCTTGTCTTTCTTCCTAACAACAGTGGTTTGCATTAATTTAGCTTTTTACTGTGTAAAATGCTTCCTAGAAACCTGATGAATTAGATAAACCAAATATTGTTCTTTTTTTTTTTTTTACAGATGCATAAAACTGAGTTTCAAGGGGTGATAAATGACTTGTATAAGTGATACAGCTCTTATGAAACAAAGGCGGTACAGGAACCTTGGTTTTGTACAGTCAATTAATCTTGCTGTTGTACCTGCCTGTGATTTCTCTTAAGAATAAAGTCCCTGACAGTAAGAAGTTGTCCATGTAATTGCATCAGATAGTCCTGGGAGCATTTCCCCAAAGTGTCTTTTGCTAGCTGTCTCCTCAATGTTGGCAAAAACCAAAAAAAAAAAAAAAAAAAAAGCCTCTGAATGTTTAGCCTCAAACTTTACCATGCTTGTTAAGGTACAGAGGAATCCCTCTAACATGTTGCTCATATTGACCCCAGGGTACCTTTTTGGATAGAGCACAAAGAATGGAATGTCCTCTGGCATTTCCATGGAAGGAAATGAATGGAAAGTTTAAAGAAAGCAAATTATGGTGTTAAGCTATTGTAGAAGTGCTTAGTGATTTCTGGCTCCTTTCACTTGTGCTCTTGGCTCTCAATGCTCCCAGTTCAAATGGTAGACATACTTTAAAATGATTTGACCTTTAAAGGTTTGCTGCTGTGATTTCTAGATATTTGTATAATTAACAAATTGCCTAGTAATTAATAACAACTTTTGACTCTATTTACAGTGTTTCTTGTGAAGATCTTGTGGAGTAGTGACGAATTATTCAACCTCTGTTTTCCTCAGTGGCTTCTTCTATTCAGTGGGCATAATGATAGCACTTGTCTCTGAAACTTGTTACAAAGATCAAATGAGATAATGTTTGTAGAACACTTAGAACAGTGCATGGCACATAGCACAATATGAATGCTATTGTTTATTTTATTTTAGATGACCTCTGAGGTCACTTCCAACTCTGATTCTATACTCTCTTATTCCTTTTGAAGTGTCACAGTCAGGGACAGTCATTTCTACAGTGTTCCATTTTGAGAATCTGAAGGTTAGTAAGGGTGAGCAACTTGACTAAATCAATGTTTGAGTTAGGACTGAAATTCTAGTAAGCAAAACTCCCAATCCAGTGCTTTAAGAATTGGTTCTCCCTTATAATTTCAAACATTCACATTCTGGCGACTGTGACCCATTTACTCAACTGGAAGCAGAGTATTTGGGGCCAAAGCTGTAGTTTTGAGTCCTGTGAATGCCATTTCTCTTTTTTCTGTTCCATTACTTTTCATTCACCAAGTGTCTGATGTGTGCCTTCTGTATATTAGCGTCATGCTAGGCATTGTAGGGGCATATAAGATTTGATTATAAAAATATATATCCCCTCTTCCTTCCTAGCCATCTTGCCAATTTTGTGCTTTGAATCATACCACAAAGAAAACTGGGCCAGTGTGTATAGATAGATCAGCATAAATTCAGGCCTGTAGAAAAACAATTCAAAACACATCCCCTAGTTTGGGCAAAAATAGCAGAATCTTGTAAAGCAAAGGACACATATTAGGTTCTCAAACTTCCCCATGTCATGGTTTATTTTTTGATGGGCTACTCTTCCTTCTTTCAATCCACTATCATAATCCTTTCCCTTTTTCTTCCTCTCTTTCTACTTAATTTTAAAGTATTTTAGGTAATGTGCTAGGCATAGGGTAAGACACAAAGATTAGGAAGATGTTTTCTTCCTTTAAGGAACTCATATTTTAGTAATGTGGAATAAATGTAGTACACATTAGCACATGAGAAGAACATAAGGATCAAAAGAAGAGATTATTAAATTGCTCTTGTTCTCTTTCCCACCCCTAAATACCTTTGTGCTGTTTCTTGGGTATTAGACCACTTTAGAGACCTTTCTTTGCTTTAGGACCCACATATACCATAGCCTAAAAACTGTTAGTCTACTCCTTTCCCTTTGAATATAGCGTGCAGTTATTTTCTTTTGTATCTTTTCCATTGTATCTTTTCATTCTGTTTTTAGACAGTTTTCAGTACTGAGCTTAAGAGGGCTTGATGAATTACTCCAGTTATTTTCCTAGGTAGGGCATACTAATTTGGAGAGGCCAAACCTATATTTCTTCTTACTTACCAGTTATCTCACAGCCAGAAGTCTAGATGTCCAAGCCCCAAGACCACCCAACATTGCTCTTTGTTCTTCCACTTGGTTTTCTGCTATCATTTCCCCCATGATCTGACTTCTGACTCCTGATTTCACTTTCCTTTCACCCCGTGGTCCCTTGTTTTCAATGGAATAGGGGTTCTTAGCCTGTGAATTTTTAATATCTTTTGATAATTATTTCCATATCATTGGTTTCCTTTTGCCATTCTATGTATTTTTTAAAAATGCATTTAAAAACATTATACTGAGAAGTCCAAAGGATTTACCAGATTTCCAAAGGAGACCATGACACACAAAAAAAGTTAAGAACTTCTGCTATAGAGTATAGGTACCCTTAAGAATATAATTGTAGAAAGTTTTAAGAACACTGTGCGGGCTATCTTGGCAGACTACCAGGGAGAAATTATTTGAACTAGGTCTGTGTTATCCATTGTTCTTTCTTAAATACTTCTTTCTTTCTAGGATGTATGAAATAAATCTTTGGCCAGCTAGTTTTGCCTTATTTTGAACTTAAATCAGACAGTCTTCAATATCCACTTATTGTTTCTAGTTCTGCCCTCTTTGGCCAAGCAGAATAAATCTAAATCTACTCAACATGATAACTCTTTGAATACTTTCTTTTTTAAATTGTTTTTTTCAATTACATGTAGAAACAATTTTTGACAATTTTCTGACATTTTGCCATTCAGCTTCTCTTCCTTCTTTTCTACCTCCCAAAGGTGGTAAATAGTCTGATAGGTTATGCCAGTGCTTTGATGCAATCAATACATATTTTCATATTCCCCATGTCATGCCTGGATATAAAGTGAAGGATGATGAGCTTTGATTTGCTATCAAATTCCAACAGTTCCTCTTTTGGCTGTGGATAGGATTTTTTTTTTTTTTTTTATGAATTCCTTGGGGTTATCTTGGAACCTTGTTTTACTTATAATAATTTAGTTCTTCACAGTTAGACATGGTACAATGTTTCTGTTACAATATATATACTATGCTGGTTTCTGCACACTTTCTATCAGTTTATATAAGCTTTTCTTGGTCTTTCTGAAATCATCCTGTTCATCATTTTTTATGGCACAGTAGTTTTTTTTTTAGACCCTTAGCTTATATCTTAGAATCATCCTGTATATTAGTTCTAAGGCAGAAAAGTAGTTATGGTTAGGCAATGGGGGTTGTGACCCCCAAGTCACACAACGAGGAATTGTCTGAGGCAAGGTTTGAATGTAGGACCTCCCATTTCTTGACCTGACTCTCCATCCACTGAGCCACCTAACTGCCCCCAATTTTCTTTCGAACTAATACCTTCTGTCTTAAAATTGATATCACTTAAAAGGCAAAAGAACAGTAAAGGCTAGGTGATAAATGACTTGCCCAGGGTCACATAACTTGGAAGTTTCTGAGGCCAAATTTGAACCCAAGTCCTCCTACCTCTAGGCTTGGCCCTTTATCCCATGTAGTTTCTAATTACAACCATATACCACTGCTTGTTTAGCCATTCCCCAATTGATGGACACTCCTTCAGTTTCTAATTCTTTGCCACTTTAGCAGCAACAAGCTGCTAAAAATTTATTTTTTATAAGTAAGTCTTTTTTTTCTTATCTCTGAATTTCTTTGAGATACAGATACAAAAGTGGTATTGCTGGCTCAGAGGGTATGTACATAGTTTATCCTTTGACCATTTACCAATTAAAGAATGTTTTGTATTCTTATAAATCCTTCAAATACTTGAAAACAGTAATCAGGCCCTTCTCTCTATCTTTTCCTTCTGACAGACCCAGCTCAAATATCTTTCAGGCTGAAAACATACTAATTCCTTCAATTTATCTCATATGATATTGGTTTGAGAGGAGTTTCACCATCCTGGATATCAGAAACAGAACTGAAGCCAGTACTCTAGATTAGGTCTAACTAGGCCAGAGTGTGTGCTCTGGACACTTGTCTCTCAGTGGGGCCAGTGATAATAGTCCTTTTGGCTGCCATTTTTTACTATTTACTCATATTAAGCTTTTAATCCACTAAAACACTAGATCTTTTTCAAAGAAAGTGTTATCTACCTGCCCTTCCCCCATTTTATACTTTTGAAATTGATTTTTTGAGCCCGGTATGATTTTATATTTATCTTTGTTAAAGTTCATATTATTAGACTCTACTGGTGATATATTGTTGAATATCCCTTAGCATCAAAAGCATTGTTAAATATGAAGAACAAATGTTGGAGTACAAATAAGAGTTCAAAGCCTTGAATGGGGATGCTGAGCCAGACATTCTCATTTCTTTCTAAGTGCTTCAAGATTTACAAAGTGCCTTCTTCACAACAACCCCGTGAGATTAGGAGTGTACATATCATCCTTCAAGGCCTTCCTGTGATACATACTGGCACTGTGCATCTAGGGAAATCACTTCTCTTATATCCCCTCAGCAACTCTTAATTTTAATTAATTTCATTTTAAGCAATGCTTAAAAGTTTGTTTATTTTTAAGTTAGAAACATATAAGTTTATATATGATATTATAAGAAAAGTATAGAAGAGCCGGGTATGTGGTGTAGAGTATGGCTTATTTATTCTTACTCAGTTTTATGCACTTTTAGTGAACCATGTTTATTTGGTTTAGCTATCATGGCAGTGAGTGGAATGAAAAATATTTACCAACTTTAAGAAATGTGAATATGACAAGGACATTTTACTTAAAGTGGTAGAAAGATAAGAAGGAGAGGTAAAGCAGTCCAGTAGATCAGGTTTTAGCACCATGCAGTGTCAAAAGGATTTGGGTTTAAAACACCAGTGGAGCCCAAAGGCTTTAGCATTTCCAGCAAAGGCCTGGCGATGTTTTGATTAGGACCTCTTACTGAAAGGAAAGGTTTAGGTGCCACACCTATCACTGAAAGACTTTAGGTATCAGGCCAGACACTGAACAGAGTACCTGTTCCAGGTGTGGGTTATCTTCCTTTAAGAAAAAGTTTTCAGTTAATTATTTTATCTCCATTCTACTCCATTAAAAAAAAGAAAAAGAAAAGCAGTGTGAAAAAATACATATAGTAAAGCAAAACATATTCTCATACCGTCCATGTCCAAAAACCATATCTCAACCCAAGTTCAGCACCTCTTGTCAGGAATTTGATTTTGAAGAAGGTGCCAGCCTGTATTGATGGTAGGAATTTCCTCCCTGGCAAGTTCTCTGTGCCAATGGAATATCACATTCAATCCCTTTTATAAATGAGGAGACTGAGTTTAAGAGAAGTATAAAATTGGGGTAAAATTAAAACCCAGCTCTCCTGATTGCACATTACCCCAACTCTTGAATAATAGTGCTCAGAATCCTTAGTTCACATATTTATTATGAAGAAAATAATTTGGGGGGCAGCCGGGTAGCTCAGTGGATTGAGAGCCAGACCTAGAGACGGGGGGGTCCTAGGTTCAAATCTGACCTCAGACACTTCCCAGCTGTGTGACCCTGGGCAAGTCACTTGACCCCCATTGCCTACCCTTACCACTGTTCTGCCTTGGAGCCAATACACAATATTGACTCCAAGACGGAAGGTAAGGGTTTAAAAAATAATAATAATAATTTTTAATTCTTAATAGGTTACCAAAATACAAGCTATTAGTTTAGTACTTAGTAGGTACAAATAACATCGAATGCAGAATGAATGAACTTTGACTCACTAGTTTTGCTATTCTGAAAAAATAATTTTCTTGATTCTTTCTGCTTAACTAGCCTCTTCTAGAGTGCTATAAACTTTGTAAACATTTTACCCATGAAATAATCTGAAAAACTTATCCCCTCTACCTCTTATTGTCTGGATCATAGTGTCAGAAAATGGATAGTGATAAAGAAGGAAAGGCTTTCTGGATTTGGCACTTGTTAAAGCAAAGCCAAGTTCTAAATGATTGTTATCTCCTTTTAAAATGGAAGGGGTTTGGGCTTTGCCCTTTGAATTGACTTTTTTTTCTTAGTAGCAAATTCAGGGGTATTGTATGTGCCTCAGCAATCCCATAATTGTCTTTAATTTTCTCTGCAGACTTTATTCACTGCAAATTTTCCAACTGTGGATAAATCACTGGTTCTGGCATGCTCACTAGTTAAGTGTGAATGTGAGGGAGGCCATTAAATGCATGTTTTGTACATGGAGAGGTATAATACACCAATCCAGCTTGGTAATTTTCAAAAACATACTTGAGTTTAGATTTCTGAATTAGGGTATTATGCTTGATAGGAATCAGAAATATTTCTCTTTTTAATAGAAAAATAGAACTTTTAACCTTGCTACTTTTTAAAACTTTGTAAACATATTGCTTAACTTTTATTTCTTAATTTTTTTGGATGAAGCTTGGTGTACTAAGGGGCATTTTAAGATTATAAAAAAATTTTAAAGTCAAGAGACCCTAAAAAAAAAAAGCACTTTTGATCATCAAGGAATATTAAATCTAAATAAATATAGTCAACAATTCAACAAACTTACTAAACACAAATTTTGTATAGAACACTAAGCTGGGTGCTGTGGGAGATACAAAGCTTAACTAAGATCTGCTCTCACTAAGCTCAGCATAGTAGGGAGATATAACGTATAAGAATTAATTGAGGGGTAGTTAGGTGGCTCAGTGGATTGAAAGCCAGGCTTAGAAATGGGAGGTTCTGGGTTCAAATTTGTCCTCAGATACTTCCTAACAGTGTGATCTTGGGAAAGTCACTTAACTCTGATTGCCTAGCCCATGATGCTCTCCTGGCTTGGAACTAATACTTAGTATTGATTCTGAGAGAAGATAAACGTTTTAAAAAAACTAATTAGACTATACTATAATACAAAATAAGATTGGCGCAAGACAAAAGTTGTATGTGAGTTATAAGGGGGGAAAAGTCCACTACCTGACTAGAAGTTTTGGGAAGATTTTCAGGGTGGAGGTAACTTGTATTCACTTCTCAGTCTCTTGCAGATTGGCTTCCAACCACATCACTTAACTGAAAATGCTTTCTCCAAGATGACCATCTAGTCATTTTTTCTTAGTCCTCTTCCTTCTTGATGTCCTTACTCCTTTTGACAAAATGATCACCCATATTCCTGGATATTCTCTCTTTTCTTGGCTTTTGTGCTCTCTCCCGGCTCCTACAGTGTCTTCTTTGCTGAATCGTCATTTATATCTTGTTGGCCTAAACATAGGAAAATTTGTCCTGGGTCCTTTCCTCTCCTCAATAGCCTGTTTTTTCAGTGTTTAGATCTCTATCAAGATGACTACCAATACCTTGTTAGGCATATGTCCAAAAAACCTCAATCAGTATTAGAAAATTAATATATTTAGGATCTTTACCCTAGGGACAAAAAGATGACTCACATCTATACATCCAGCCCTAATCTTTATCCTGAGCTCCCATCCTGCATTACCATCTGCCTGCTGGCTCTCTCCACTGAATGTCCCATTAGAATATGAAACTCATTATGTCCAAAATGGAACTCATACATTCATTCCCCTGAATCAGGTTTTACACCAAACTTTCCTTTCTCTCTGGAGTCACACCCTTAACTCTGTACTGTTTTCCTTGCCAAATCCAAACATTTGCTAAGTCTTGTCAAGTACACCTCCTCATATCTCTCATATCTTTCTCATTGTTTCCTCTCACACTACCTCACTTTGGATTAGGCCCTTTATGGCCTCCTGCTTGGGTCACTGCAGCAGCCTCCTAACTGGTGTCCCTGCTTCTAGTCTCTCCCCTTTCTGTGGGCACACGCGCCATCACCTCAGCACAGAATTTGCTAGAGTACATTACTAGAAAGCCAGAGGGATTTGGGGCCAGACTATTCCCCTTCTCCTTTCCACACGTGCCTGAGGACATTTCTCACATCATCCGCCCCTCTAAAAGGTTCACCATCATTGCTGTAGAGTTGCGTAGATAATCTTTTAAATGTATTTTATTAAAAATCTCAGCACAACTTCATACAGTCAGCAACATGTGCTTAAGAACAACATACATTTAAATAAATTTGTGCCCAGAATTTTTTCACTCCTCACTCCAGCTTTTGATTTCTTTAGGGCTAAGCCTTCTGTACTTCCCCTGGTTGTTAATGTTCCCCTCCTTAAATTATCTAGTATTTGCTTACCTATTGAAATATCACAACCCCTAGTAGAATTATATGTCCTTCTTCCTGTAAGGTCAAGGGATGTTTTTCATTTTGTATATCATTTGTCATTTTAATCTGACAATGCCTCAATACACAGAAGGTGCTTAATAAATGCTTGTTGAATTAAACTGGATTGAGTTGAAGAAGATGCTTTGGAGGTTTTTCCTTCCTTCTCATCATTCTAACTTTACTAAAGAATCAGCAGAGGCTCACACAAGACTCAGGACCACTTCATCAATAAGGGACTGGTCATCTGGTGATGAGTCTTTCCAAGCTTAGTTCAGTGCATCCTCAGAAAGCAGACATGGTCTTTTGCTGGGCCAGACTTTAGGTGGACTCAAAATGATTAAACAACAAAGAACTGTAAACAAGGTCAAATAAAATGTCACTATCCTCACTGATAAGATTGAATGATGATTGAGGCAATTTTTTCAGGAGCCTTAGGCAGCAATCTAATACCTCACTTTGCCTTCATTGGTTTATGAACCAATTCTGAGGTGAATTTGCCCTTCTGCTTTACTGGAAGATATCCTTGGAGATAAAGACCTCCATGCCCTCTAACTAAGGACAGTTCTGTGCCCTGTATCTGGTTCTTCAAAGTGAGAAGTGATAGTAGGGTAGAATAGAGTATATGATTCAAAACCAATTATACTTGGTTCTGAACAGTTGGCATCCTCCACCAATGGTAAGGAAATGAGCTTGCTCATCATTTTCTCACTTCTCCTTTGTGTTCATTTGAGAGCTAGGATGAGGATTTGGCATTTGTCTAGATGAAACATTATGTTGAATGAAAGGGTATGATGAAGAAGATTTAAAAGTATTGCTTTTTTAAAATAACTGTTTTTAATGCTAGAAAAGTCTGATTCTTGTGGCAGGTAGCTGTTTTGTGCTAAATTGCCCATTGTAGTAATAATGTGGGTGGATAGGCGTTTACTGAATCTTGGTCCACAAATGTTTTGTTTTAGTTCTGCTTAATTTTACATTTTAGAGTAGGTCTTCGTCAATCTTAATCACTAATACTGTTTTCTGAGTGATTAGGTTCCAACTAGCCATTATTAGCTCAGTCATTCTTTGACCTGAGTTATTTTTTGTTTTTTATTTCTCAGCTTCCTTATAAAACTGTGATATTGGATGTTTAGGACTCATTTCCATTTTGGGGGGGGTAGTATTTGTATCAGTAAAACAGTAGTCCTTTAATAAATAAATACTTATTGCTCAGTTGATTGAAGGGGAGGGAGGATTTGTAAGAAAGGAATAAAAATATGATCCCTATGCACAAGCTTACCATCTAATCAGGGAACTAGAACACATACATGAAGTGGACATTGAGTACTTATACAGCAAATATCAGTGCATGAATGGATAGAATACAAATAGAACATAGTAACACCTCATTTATGTGGACTTTTCATTGGCATCAGCCATTCCAAATGAATTAATTTTTCAGATAACTGCAGCTTGCCCTTTCAAGTATCAGTGCTTTAAAAAAAACAAAAAACTTCTTGAAATTGAAATTTTTTTGAAATATTGAAATATAATCTATCTTGCTTTAGTAGTCAAAAGTTACTGAACATAATTTAACCTTTTCTTGAGGATAGTGGGTAATCATATATATTGTAATATACTGGAATGAGGCCTGGATTTGGAGTGCTTGGACCAGTACTCAAGTCCTGGCTCTGCTTTTGTGTGGCCTCAAGCAAGCTGCTTAACCCCTATCTGCCTTATCTTTAAAAAGAGGGTATTATAGGGGTTCCGGGTTAAGATGGCGGCAGAGTAAGAAGCAGCTCTTAGCCTCTCCTGACCAAAACACACAAAACTCCTCAAGGGGACATAAAAACAAGTCCAGACGAACGGAGGAACCCCACAACAGGGTGCAGCGTGTAAGGTACGTGGAATCGAGGCATTTCCATGCTATAAAGGGGTGAAACAGCTCTCACTAAATCGCGGGCTGAGCAACCACCCCACCCCCAACCCCTCCACACACAACACCTATAGCGCCGAAGCCAGCTAAAAAGAAATAGAGCAAGTTTGGGGCACCCATCAAGTCATTGGCAGCTCCGGGGCCTGTTCCTGAGAGCAGCAAGATTTAGGACCCCAAAAAGTTAACGAATGCACACAAAATTTGAGCGCGGGAGCAGGGCGCCAAGAACAGGCACCGGCGGAGGCATGTGTGGAGGCAGACACAGCCACAAGCTAAAGCTCTGAAACCCTGAGTAGGGAACCAGTGCAGACGGGCAAACGACTGTGGAAGCAGAGCTCTGAGACTGGTAAAGAAACCTCCGGCAGACGATCAAGCAAGGGGGTCCACCAGGGGACTTGACCGTGGACAGACCATGAGCACGAGGATAAACCTGAGAAGCTGCTGGGCTAATGATGGCTACCCAGTCTCAGGAAGTTCAGAAGAGAAAGATTAACAACAAGAAAAAGAAGTCTTTAACACTCGACAACTTTTACACAGAGAAAATCCAGACAAC